>NW_024070197.1:36198975-36535267 GCF_014754425.2 Oryx dammah
GAAGTGATGGGACCAGATGCCATGATCTTAGTTTTCTGAATGTTGAGTTTTAAGCCAACTTTTCCACTCTACTCTTTCACATTCATCTAGAGGCTCTTCAGTTCTTCACCTTCTGCCATAAGAGTGGTGTCATCTGCATATCTGAGGTTATTGTATTTCTCCCGGCAAATTTGATTCCAGCTTGTGCTTCATCCAGTCCAGCGTTTCTCATGATGTAATTTGCATATAAGTTAAATAAGCAGGGTGACGATATACAGCCTTGACATACTCCTTCCTGATTTGGAACCAGTCTGTTGTACCATGTTCAGTTCTAACTGTTGCTTCTTGACCTCTATAAAGATTTCTCAGGAGGCAGGTCAGGTAGTCTGGTATTCCAGCCTCTTGAAGAATTTCCCACAGTTTGTGGTGATCCACACAGTCAAAGGCTTTAGCATAGTCAATAAAGCAGAAGCAGATGTTTTTCTGGAGCTCTCCTGCTTTTTTGATAATCCAGAGGATGTTGGCAATTTGATCTCTCATTCCTCTGCCTTTTCTAAATTCAGCTTGAACATCTGGACGTTCGCAGTTCACATCCTGTTGAAGCCTGGCTAGGAGAAATTTGGGCATCACTTTGCTAGCCTGTGAGATGAGTACAACTGTGTGGTTGGTTGAACATTCTTTGGCATTGCCTTTCTTTGGGATTGGAATGTGGCCACTGCTGAGTTTTCCAAATTTGCTGGCATATTGAATGCAGCACCTTCAGAGCATCATCTTTTAGGATTTGAAATAGCTCACCTGGAATTCCATCACCTCCACTAGCTTTGTTCTAGTGGAGTTTCCTAAAGAAACACTAGTGATGCTTCCTAATGCCCACTTGACTTCACATTCCAGGATGTCTGGCTCTAGGTGAGTGATCACACCATCATGGTTATCTGGGTCGTGAAGATATTTTTGGTATTGTTTTTCTGTGTATTCTTGCCACCTCTTCTTAACATCTTCTGCTTCTGTTAGGTCCCTACCATTTCTGTCCTTTATTGTGCCCATCTTTCCATGAAAAGTTCCCTTGGTATCTCTAATTTTCTTGAAGAGATCTCTAGTCTTTCCCAGTCTATTGTTTTCCTCTATTTCTTTGCATTGATCAGTGAGGAAGGTTTTCTTATCTCTCCTTGCTATTCTTTGGAACTCTGCATTCAAATGGGTATATCTTTCCTTTTCTACTTTGCCTTTCGCTTGTCTTCTATTCATAGCTGTTTTTAGGCCTCTTCAGACAACTTGGGGATGGTCTTAATCACCGCCTCCTGTACAATGTCATGAACCTCTATCCATAGTTCTTCAGGTACTATGTCTATCAGATCTAATCCCTTGAATCTATTTCTCACTTCCACTGTATAATCATAAGGGAATGATTTAGGTCATACCTGAATGGTCTAGTGGTTTTCCCTACTTTCTTCCATTTAAGTCTGAATTTGGAAATAAGGAGTTCATGATCTGAGCCACAGTCAGCTCCTGGTTTTGTTTTTCCTGACTGTATAGTGCTTCTCTACCTTCTACTGCAAAGAATATAATAATCTGATTTCAGTATTGACTATCTGGTGAAGTCCATGTGTAGTTGCTTCCTGTGTTCTTGGAAGAGGGTGTTTGCTATGACCAGTGTGTTCTCTTGGCAAAACTCTGTTAGCCTTTGCCCTGATTCATTTTGTATTCCAAGGCCAAATTTGCCTGTTTCTCCAGGTATTTCTGACTTCCTACTTTTGCATTCCTGTTCCATACAATGAAAAGAACATCTCTTTTGGGTGTTAGTTCTAGAAGATCTTGTGGGTCTTCATAGAACCGTTCAACTTCATCTTCTTCAGCATTACTGGTTGGGGCATAGATGTGGATTATTGTGATACTGAATGGTTTCCCTTGGAAATGAACAGAGATCATTCTCTCATTTTTGAGATTGCACCCAACACTGCTTTTTGGACTCTTTTGTAGACTATGATGGCTACTGCATTTTTTCTAAGGTATTCTTGCCCATGGTAGTAAATATAATGGTCATCTGAGTTAAATTCACCCATTCTGGTACATTTTAGGTTGCTGATTCCTAAAATGTCAATGTTCACTCTTGCCATTTCCTGTTTGACCACTTCCAATTTGCCTTGATTCATGGACCTATCTTTACAGATTCCTATGCAATATTGCTCCTTACAGTGCAGTGCTGGAGTAGTAGCTGCACAGTGCTACCCCAGCAAGAGGATAGGAGAGGTGAAATTGCAAACCCATGCCCTCGAGAGACTCTCAGAGGGCTGAGACATACCTTGTACCCACCAGGACCCAGAGTCCCCACAGAGACTGAGACAGAACTGTGTTTGAGTGTCTCCTGTGGTGGTACGGGTCAGCAGTGGACTGCTGCAGGGGCAGGGGCTCTGGGTAAAACAGACCTGGGTATGGCATAAGCCCTCTTGGAGGAGGTCACCTTTAACTCCACCATAGAGACCCCAGAACTTACACAGGACTGAGGAAATAGACTCTTGGAGGACACAAACAAAAGCTTGTGCATGAATGCCAGGACCCAAGAGAAAGGAGCAGTGACCCCACAAGAGATTGACCCAGACTTGCCCGTGAGTGTCCAGGAGTCTAGGTGAAGGCATGGGTCGGTGATGGCCTGCTGCAGGGTTGGGGGCTCTGAGTGTAGCAGTGCATGCATGGGACCTTTTGAAAGAGGTCACCATTATCTTCATTACCTCCACCGTAGTTTGGCCTCAGGCCAAATAACAGGGCGGGAACACAGCCCTGCCCTTCAACAGAAAATTGGATTAAAGATTTACTGAGCATGGCCCCACCCATTAGAGCAAGACCCATCTTCCCGCTCAGTCAGTCTCTCCCATTAGGAAGCTTCCATAAACCTCTTATCCTTTTCTATCAGAGGGCAGACAGGACAAAAACCACAGTCATAGAAACTAACCAATCTGATCACATGGACCACAGCCTTGTCTAACTCAATGAAACTATGAGCCATGCTGTGTAGGGCCACCCAAGATGGACAGGTCATGATGGAGACTTCTGATAAAACATGGTCCACTGGAGAAGGAAATGGCAAATCACTTCAGTATTCTAGCCTTGAGAACTCCATGAATAGTATGAAAAGACAAAAAGATAGGACACTTAAAGATGAACTCCCCAGGTCAGTAGGTGAGGCCATTAACTCTTTTAATATCTGATTTAATCATAAGTTCCATTTAGACTGAAGAAAAAAGTAATATTTTAATTTTCTCTATAGTATGCATAATTATATCTTATATTGTTGGTACTGAACTAAGTGACTTTAGTGGCCCAGAAATGGGATCAACAAGAAACATAGGCCATATTTCAGCAAAATGATCATGCTGATAAATGTTGCTCAGTGCTTATTTGTGTTTGGCAAAATAATGCATCTAGATTTTCATCCTAACACTAATTTATCCTTAATCTACTTCTCAACATTTAGTGACATGCTCCTCCTCCTATCAAGCAGTTTCCGCACTCATTATTCATTTCTGTTTGGAGAACTTTGTCACCTTCCACACTTCACAGATCCTCTCTCTCTATCTGGAGTATCATTTCCCTTCCCTTTACCTAATATTGTCTTTTTTTTTTTTTTTTTTGAAACTCAGTCCAGTCTTCTTTATTTTTTCTTGAAGTGTGTTCCCCTAGCATCTTACTCTATAATGGTCTTCGTTTAATGGCTTATTTTTTCCTCTGTTCTATAATCCAACTGATGGCAGAGATCATAATTTGAGTTGATCATTCTTTCCCTAGTCATTGAAAATATTAAGAATGTACTAAATTACATTGAAGGTCTTATTGTAGTCTATAAAACAAACAACACAGTGGTAGACTTATTCAAGTTCCATACATAATTGCTGCCAATATCCTTAGAGTATTTCTATGGGGTAATGAGTCATATTTTTCCCATGCTAATATTATTGTATTCTTCCCCAGATCCTTCAGTAAGGCATATAGTCTTCTTATTACCTTGGTTTCAACCTAGTGAGATTTATGGCAAATTTCTGACCTGTAGAGCTATAAGAAAATAAATTGTTCTGCTTATGTTGCTAAGTATGTTGGTACTTATTATGGAAGTAATGGAAAACTAATACATGATCAGTGTTTATTGTGTTATAATGTCTTCACTGATGTAACAACCAGATTGTTAGCTTCAAGAAAGTAAACTTGGACACACAACTTTTTTCTACAGTGACCATGAATTAAGTATTAAGTTTTGACTATAGGGAAATTTGCATGCTTCCTGATCTAATATTAACACTTAAATCTCACCTGAAATTCCTGCTATTCCAGGGTTTGAGAATATCTCCAGCGGTTGAAAAGTCATCATCTATGGAATATGGTTAGTGTTTAGGAAACCACCATGGCAATTATAAGTCAGGAAGTAGCCATACATCAAAATAAAGAAAAATTTTTAATTCTACTCATGGGTAAATGACCTGATTTTGCTCTTTAGCATAAGTTGAATTACTTTTCATGACTTGGTTCATATTGAAACTATTGACATTTTCCTCTATAAATCCTATCTTCAAATCTGAGCATAATTTTTCATTCAGTGGCTTCTTTTATGTCACAGGTTCAAACCTTTCCCCATCCAGCTAAAACACCTTTGGGTAGTCTCCATTTTGGTACTGTCTCATACATTTGGCATGCTGACTCATATAACATACATACAATACATAATATAAATTTCTGAAACATGAAAAAAAAGTTATCAGAGTCATAATAATCTTAGTAAGAGCTAAAATGCAACCCATACCCTGGGGGCCAAAAGCAGGGATACTAACTAAGATGAAGACTGAAACGAGCCAGATATCACTGATGATGGATTAGAGAAGGATAATAGCAATAAAGGACGAGATAGTAGTAAAACTTAAGGTATTTTTTAATAGCATAACAAGCAGAAGGTGCTAATGGATTAGATGCATTGCATGAAAGCTAAAAACACCAGTGATATTTTCAAGGTCTAAGGATATGATGTCCTGAAAGGTAGAATTGCATTTTACTGACTTGGTGTTGCATGGAGCAGGATTATGCTTGGGGAAAAAAATCTAAAAATGGGATTTTAATATGTTATTTTTGAAATATCTATTACCAATCCAAGTGGAGATTACAGAATGAAGCTGTACACATAGTCACGAGAAATATCAATGTTGGATATATATTGTAAGCTGTCAGTGGATGTAAGATTTTTTAAAGTATGAGACTAGATGTGGAACTTATTAGTTATAAGTAGAAAAAGAGACCCAATGTCTCAATCCTTCACACTATAATGTTCAATTATCTATTTGGAAGATCCAACAAAAGAATAGCTACAGCTAGTTAGAAGAACAGCCAAGAGAATTTTGTACAAGAAGTCAATTAAAAAAAAAAAACTGTACAAATGGATTGACTGCTAATGATATATTAAATAATAAATAAATTTGAATTTATCTTTGGAAGTGATAACATGCTTATTATAAGAGGTTTCTCAATGAAAGTATGGAGGTGAATCAGTTCAGTCACTCAGTTGTGTCTGACTCTTCGCGACTCCATGGATTACAGCATGCTAGGCTTCCCTGTCCATTACTAACTCCCCGAGCTTGCTCAAACTCATGTCCTTCAAGTTGGTGATGCCATCCAACTATCTCATCCTCTGTTGTCCCCTTCTCCTCCTGCCTTCAATCTCTCCCACATCAGGGTCTTTTCCAACGAGTCAATTCTTCACATCAGGTGGCCAAAGTATTGGAGTTTCAGGTTCAGCATCAGTCCTTCCAATGAATATTCAGGACTGATTTCCTTTAGGATTCGGCATTCATGAAGGTGAATGCCAAATGGCTTACTGAAGTGTGTTTAAGAGATGATTGGAAGAGAGGAGTTAACATCAGAAGTTAAGCATTTTTAATGGTTTTAAATTTAAAAAGAGAAGATAAATAGTGTAGTAGTTGGAAGGAGATAAAGTACACAGAGATTATTTTTCATTTTAGAATGAAGAAATTATAGCTCCTCTGTATGCCACTGAGACTCACCTAATAAAGGGGGAGGGACTGATGATTGAAAGATTGACACAGCAATTGCTGGGGTGACTTATTCATGTTCTTGAATAATGAAGGAGATGGGAATTTGTACATGAAATGAAGGGGCTGGCCTGAGAACAATGAGGATTTTATTCACAGGAACAGGAAGAAAAAATAAAAACAGGGTATACTGTTAGAGATGTACAGAGTTAGCAACTATGGAGTTGCCAGCATGTGGAAGTTATCTTCAAATTGTATGATTTGTCTCAGTGAAACAGGAGCCCAGGTCATAAAGTGAGAGTAAGGATTAAAGATTGAGTAAAGAGGAAAGGATGGAAAATACTTGTCTTGGATAGTGGAGTAATGAATGGATTAGGGAAAAGACTGCCAGGAAGCCCACAGCGGGCTGGGATCAGGGATATGAAGGGGAAAGAGTCAACATTACTTGTTTCAGTTGAGCCATCTGTAGCTGTGAAGCTGCAATATGCATGGGTGAAGTTGTCAATTTAACCAGGGTGGTAATTCATTCCATCATAAGAGGGTGATGAAGGACAACAAAGCAGTTTCAAGTGTTTTAATTGAGCTGCATCAAAACGGCCTGTCCAAGAGCCTCCAGCAATGTTTGCCACAACCTTGTCCTTTTTTACCTCACAACATTTTCACTGTTGTTGGTTTGCTCTGTTGCTTACTCTGTATCTTTTCAAAGACTTGCAATTATAGAGGCAATAGTAGAGTCCAGAGTCATTCTCAGAACTAGTGACCCCTATGTCTGCTTTATTGACTATGCCAAAGCCTTTGACTATGTGGATCACAATAAACTGTGGAAAATTCTGAAAGATATGGGAATACCAGAGCACCTGACATGCCTCTTGAGAAACCCATATGCAGGTCAGGAAGCAAAAGTTAGAACTGGACATGGAACAACAGACTGGTTCCAAATAGGAAAAGGAGTACGTCAAGGCTGTATATTGTCACCCTGCTTATTTAACTTATATGCAGAGTACATCATGAGAAACGCTGGGCTGGAAGAAGCACAAGCTGGAATCAAGATTGCCAGGAGAAATATCAATAACCTCAGATATGCAGATGACACCACCCTTATGGCAGAAAGTGAAGAGGCACTAAAAAGCCTCTTGATGAAAGAGATAGAGGAGAGTGAAAAAGTTGGCTTAAAGCTCAACATGCAGAAAACTAAGATCATGGCGTCTGGTCCCATCACTTCATGGGAAATAGATGGGGAACCAATGGAAACAGTGTCAGACTTTATTTTTTTGGGCTCCAAAATCACTGCAGATGGTGATTGCAGCCATGAAATTAGAAGACGCTTATTCCTTGGAAGGAAAGTAATGACCAACCTAGATAGCATATTCAAAAGCAGAGATATTACCTTGCCAACAAAGGTCCATCTAGTCAAGACTATGGTTTTTCCACTGGTCATGTATGGATGTGAGAGTTGGACTGTGAAGAAAGATGAGCACTGAAGAATTGATGCTTTTGAACTGTGGTGTTGGAGAAGACTCTGGAGAGTCCCTTAGACTGCAAGGAGATCCAACCAGTCCATCCTAAAGGAGATCGGTCCTGGGTGTTCATTGGAAGGACTGATGCTGAGGCTGAAACTCCAATACTTTGGCCACCTCATGTGAAGAGTTAACTCATTGGAAAAGACTTTGATGGTGGGAAGGATTGGGGGCAGGAGAAGAAGGGGACGACAGAGGATGAGATGGCTGGATGGTATCACTGACTCGATGGACATGAGTTTAAGTGAACTCCAGGAGTTGGTGATGGACAAGGAGGCCTGGCGTGCTGCGATTCATGGGGTTGCAAAGAGTCAGACACAACTGAGTGACTGAACTGAACTGAACTGAACTGAACTGAAGCTCCATTCACTCTCTTCTTCTTTATATTAACCTATTTCGTTTTAAAAGAGATTTTTCATACATCTGAGGCTAAATTTAAAATTACAATTGCAGAGTAAAAAGAGATCTTCATGCCCTTATCTTTCATCCAATCTAGAAACATTTAACCATTTCATATAATAATTCTCATATATATAACATTATTATTTAAAAGCTTTGGTTTTATATATGTAGAGTGTCTTTGAAATAAAATTATTTTAAAATAATTTGAATTAAATTTTAATTTAAAATAAAATTATAAAGCAGATTCTGCACAAATACATGTAGAGTGTCTTTAAAATTTGTGCAGAATCTGCTCTTATAATTGAATGAAAGTCACAGTTCTAAAATCACTTAATATTCCTTTCAATTAATTAAATAGCTGAAGATCACCTTTCCTGATTACTATCAAAAAGTTCCTTCCTTCCTGTTCAGTTTTTTTTAATCTGTATATGTGTGTGTGTGTATATATGCATATATATATAAAATTTATAATATGTGGAATAACAAAATTGTATACACATTTATATACTTCTAAATTTATTTCTCTATTAATATTAATTTTTAAAGTAAAAGTGAAAAATATTTCAGTTATCTTCACTTGATTCACCTGATTTTACACAGAGTATTCCATACACTATTTCATACTCTGAGAAAGATTTATTCTTCATTATTTACATTAAATTATGCTGAAATATCTATTATTAAAGTCTATTGTTTGTTGCTATAAGTAGAGAAGTCCTTCAAAGAAGTAGTCACACATCTAGAGGCAAAGTAAAGTGTCCTTGGAAAAATAATTCTGTGAATATTAACAGCAAATGTTGATCTGGATTTTTATGCATGTTTTTAATCAATGATTTTTTTTTGTAAGTCACCTATCTAGAGAAATTGCTTGCTACAATTTGACTTTGACTTTGATGAAAACATGTTTCTGTCAGAAACATTTTTTTTTTAATTCAATATTCATTCCTTTTGTTGTTAAGGTAAAATTCCAATAGCATAAAACTGATCATTTTACAGTAAAGAATCAATGCAATCATTCCTTTTTATTGATTACTCACCTTAAGCTAGACTGTGTGATATGCAAAGGACAGAAGTAGGGAGAGAATTAGAATTCAAAATATTGGGCACATCCTTTTATTAAAAAATACTTTATCTGGAAGAATTTCCTAATCCCCCTTCACTCCTGATCCATCGTCTTCTATATTCCAAAATAAGCCATCATCCTTAAAATACTATGTTATTAGGAATGTGTATATTTCTTGCCTTTAAATGGACCTGGAATAGGAAAGACTACCATCAAGAGAATGGTGGTCTTTCCATGATATGAACAGAGTTAATACTCAATAAATGTATTTTAAATTTCTGTTCAGTTTTATACAGAGGGATTAACAAGATAAAGTGAAGTGAAAGTCACTCAGTCGTATCTGACTCTTTGCAACCCCATGGACTATACAGTCCATGGAATTCTCCAGGACAGAATACTGTAGTGGGTAACCTTTCCCTTCTCCAGGAGATCTTCCCAACCCAGGGATCAAACCCAGGTCTCCCACATTGCTGACAGATTCTTTACCAGCTGAGCCACAAGGGAAGCCTAAGCATACTGGAGTGGGTAGCCTATCCCTTCTCCAGGGGATCTTCCCGACCCAGGAATTGAACCAGGGTCTCCTGCATTGCAGGTGGATTCTTTACCAACTGAGTTATGAGGGAAGCCCAACAAGATAATGGAGAAGGCAATGTCACCCCACTCCAGTACTCTTGCCTGGAAAACCCCATGGGTGGAAGAGCCTGGTAGGCTGCAGTCCATGGGGTTGCTAAGAGTTGGACATGACTTCACTTTCACTTTCAGTTTTCACTTTCATGCACTGGAGAAGGAAATGGCAACCCACTCCAGTGTTCTTGCCTGGAGAATTCCAGGGACGGGGGAGCCTGGTGGGCTGCCATCTATGGGGTCACACAGAGTCGGACATGACTGAAGTGACTTAGCAGCAGCAACAAGATAAAAGACAGAACTAAAATAAGATCCCAAAGTGCCTCACCTCATATGGATGTTATTAGGTGGCATAGATTATCAGTATGTTAGAGCAGGCCTAGTCAAGTTTGATGCAAAATTGGTGCCAGTCCTGTTACCAATTCATGATACAGTTTAAGTATAAAAATTAGAGCCAGGAATTCAGATATGTGCATAACTATCTTGAAATAGTGATACACTGACTGGATCTAATCTTACCTGCCTCCTAAGAAATCTGTATGCAGGTCAAGAAGCAACAGTTAAAAGCAGATACAGAACAACAGACTGGTTCCAAATTGGGAAAGGAGTACGTCAAGGCTGTATATTGTCACCCTGCTTACTCAACTTATATGCAGAGCATACATCACGTGAAATGCCATGCTGGATGAAGCACAAGCTGGAATCAAGATTGCTGGGAGAAATATCAATAACCTCAGATATGCAGATGACACCACCTTTATGGCAGAAAGTGAAGAGGAAGTGAAGAGCCTCTTGATGAAAAGGAAAAAGGAAAGTGAAAAAGTTGGCTTAAAATTCAACATTCAAAAAATAAGATCATGGCATCCGGTCCCATTAATTCATGGCAAATAGATGGGGAAACAATGGAAACAGTGACAGACGATTTCCTTGGGCTCCAAAATCACTGCAGATGGTGACTGCAGTCATGAAATTAAAAGACGCTTACTCCTTGGAAGAAAAGTTATGACCAACCTAGACAGCATATTAAAAAGCAGAGACATCACTTTGCCGATGCAGGTCTGTCTAGTCAAAGCTATGGTTTTTCCAATAGTCATGTATGGATGTGAGAGTTGGACCATAAAGAAAGCTGAATGCTGAAGAATTGATGCTTTTGAATTGTATCTTTCCCAGTCTTGGCTTATTTATTTGTAAATTTTTTAAAATTCATTTTGATGAGTTACTGTGGAATTTTAAAGATTAAGGAATAAGATTAAAAAAAAAAACAACTCTCCAGTTGTTTCATAGTTTTGTCTGTTAATTCTTGCTTCATACACCATTTTCTTGGCAATATAAATGTGTTACCTTTTGTGAAGACTTCTGAAATCCCTCAATTCCCTTCTACTAAAACTTTTTAGATAACATTTCCCATTTCCTGCAATGTTTACTGCAATTGTTGTACACACACACACAAAATAAAGAATACAATGCGTACTCCAAGGCACAATTAAATTCCTAACAGAAATCATCTGGTAAAATCCATCTTTGTATCATAAAGCCTAACTAAAATACAAACACATACTGAAATTAACACGAGGATTTTGAGAGGGAAAGAAGTTTGAAAAAAGAGAAAAAAGGAAATTTACCATCCAGGAGCTTAAAAATAAGTCATGGGACTCAAGTTCAAATAATCACTTTGTAGAGATAATAAACATTATTTTGCCCTGATACTCTCATTTATAAAACTGGATGATAAATGATATAAAATTATATGCACATACAGTTTTGGGCTTTGTGTGTGCACGCACATGAATGAGAGAGAGAAAATAGTTTAAAAACATTTCCAGACATTGCTGAATACTCTTTAAAGAGCAAAACTGCCCCCAACTGAGAGCCACAACTCCAGTAATTTGCAAAGCTCCCAGCGAGGCTGATGCTGTTGGTCCAGGGTCACACTTTAAGAAGCCTGCTCAGAGAATCAACTCAGAAGCCACCTCTCAGTTCAGCTGTGAACAGGTGACATACTCCCTCCCCTCACTGTCCTTACAGGTACACTGTTGAAGCTCTTTTTCTTTGGCTACTGCCTTCGGAGGACACTAACCCCTCAAAGGTGAAGAAAAGGAGACATGCACTTCTATCCTCCTCTTTTTAGCTCCAGAAAAGATTTTTTGCCCTATGCCACCACTTTAGTACAGACAGATGATCCTTTAAGTATAAGACGCTGGCTAGGGTGTTTATTTCACTGACTCCTGAGATAAGTTACCCTCTCCTTTATGGGCACCTGGGGATGGGGGTGGTGGTCTTTCTAAAATACATATCTATTATGCCAGATCCTTGCTTCAAAGATCATCACTGACAGTCACCTACTGGACAGAGTCTACATTCTTGATGTGTTAGTTTCTGACTTGCTTTCCTTAGGCACCACCACTCTGTTACAAATATGCTCTGTATTTGCCTTGCTGTCTGACACACAGCACTCTCTCTGAGTGGCATACAGACAAAAGGCATGGAAATGGGAGTTAAAATTCATATCCTTTAGTCCAAACATTGTTGATTTGTTGTTTCATTGCTAAGTCTTTTCTGACTCTCTGTGATCCCAAGGACTGCAGCATGCCAGGCTTCCCTGTCCTTCATTATCTCCCAGAGTCTGCTCAGATTCATGTCCACTGAGTCAGTGATGTTATCTAACCATCTTATCCTCTGCTGCTCTCATCTTCTTTTGCTGAAGGGGAGGAGAATTTGCAACCCCCAAATATGCTCTGGCCTAAGGATTATTCTGGGGCTTCTGTGGTGGCTCAGATAGTAAAGAAAATGCCTGTAATACAGGAGACCTGGGTTTGATCCCTGGGTCAGGAAGATCCCCTGGAAAAGGGAATGGCAACTCACTCCAGTATTCTTGCCTGGAGAATTCCATGGACAGAGAAGCCTGCAGGCTACAGTCCATGGGGTCACAAAGAGTTGGACATGATTGAGTGACTTATACTACTACTAAGGATTATTTTGAGATTATTATTTTTAAGAAACTGCAGACACAGAAGCTCTAAAAACCAAATAAAATTTACCTTTTTACTGTAAATTTACATTGATAAAGGAATTCTCCATTTGTAAGTATATTCTTTTTTCCCAGAAAGACCAGGATGACTCTAAATAGCAAGAAACTCTTATCAATGGAGAAAGAACTATTAAAAAAAAAACTGTATGTGCCATGCAGCATGTGGATCTTAGTTCCCTGTGTGCTGTATTTAGTTGCTCAATAGTCGTCTCTTTGCAACTCTTAGACTGTAGCCCACCAGGCTCTGTCCATGGGGTTTCTCCAGACAAGACTACTGGAGTGGGTTGCCATGCCCTCCTGCAGGGGATCTTCCCACCCCAGGAATCAAACCAGGTCTCCTTTTCCGTCCCCTAAATTGCTAATATGTTAGAGATGTGACTCTGCATAAGCCTTTTATCCCTCTTTGACTGATGAAGAAACTGAGTCACCTGAAGGGTAATAACACCAATCTCGTTATATAGGAGCTTTCATCCTCATTATCTCATCTGACCCACTTAATCTTTATAAACAGATAAGGTGGTACCTATTACATTTCATATTCCCTGTTTAATGTTCTTTTATTGCTACAGTTTACATTGGCATTAGGAAATGATTTTTATTTATTTTATCTGAGGAACAAAGTGTTGCTCTCTTCCTCAAACTTTTCAGCAAAACCTGCTTTCAGAAATAAAAATGAATTATTCTTTACCTGGACTAATTGAACTTTCTTTTGGATGTTTTTTATAGAGTCCCCACATTCTCTGGGACTGGGAGCTGAGGAAAGGAAGAAAAACTTCTCACCTGGTCTTACCAAGAGACCTAAAATCAGCTCTTTCTTCCCTCCCTAAAGAAGACACAATAACCCAGAGTTCTACCTGCTTGATGCTCAGTGCCTGTTCTGTAACATACCTTCCTTCTTTCCTTCAAAGACTCAAGTGCCATAAGGAGTACTGAGAAGCAACAATATCTGAACTTTGAAAAAAACTGTAGAAATTATATGCATGAAGACATTCTTTCCTCAGTCTATAAGAAGGCACAGCAACAATTAATTCTCATTTGAGACATCTCAGGAAGGGAATAGTTAGACATCAAGAGACAGCTGAGAGAAACAAATGGATTGGACTTACTCATTTTCAACTTCAAAGTATGATCAGAAATGATAGGATGTTTGGGCAGGGAAACAACTGTGCACTTTTCATTCCTGAGGCAGTGTTCAGAACAGAGGAAGATCAAAAGAAGCTGATGAAGTTGACCTGCCCTTTTTTTTTTTTTTTTTCATATTGTTACAGCAGAATTACAGATTCAACTGTAGACTCACTTTATCTATTGCACATCCCCTTCCCCAAAACAACTAATCATAAAATATTACATAATCTCCATTGCCTGAATATGACTTGTTTATCATGGTTTTTTATCTTTCTGTGACATCAAGCAAATCCTGCATGGCTGTCTGAATTCTGATCCACAATCAGCTAATCTTTCTTATTCATGTCCTCCCTAATGCTAGACCTCTGTGTGAAAGCAATGTCAAAATATAGTTGGTATTGCTAAGAGACCTTTCTAAAATGGAGCTGAGAGGCAACTGAGCAAATGAGACTTTATGCATGTTTCAGCATGGATGGAATCAGAACTTTTGACCACTTATTGGCTTACTGCAAGCATTCAAAATACCAGCACCAATATTCTGGAAACTCAAGATATTTATTGGATCCTTACGTAAATGGCATTGACATTCTGCTTCGCTAAAATAAAAATTCAATGCTCATTTCATTGACTTATTTGTTGGAGGAGGCAGAGCTAAGGGGAACACCAATACCAATGCATCATCTAACCTACATGAGTTCTCCATGAAAAACATCAAGATTAATACTGAGCTTTGTTTGAATCACCAAACACTGAAGATCTATAAATTTCCATTTACTTATTTTCACTGGGTATTTTTCACTGATTTTTCTTTTTTTTTTTTTTTTTGGTACTAAGAATATCAGGAGGTTATAAATTTAGTGGGGAGAAAGTCATTTTATAGTTAATCAAACTAATGAGCTAGAAGCTTTTTTTTTTTTAATGTACCTTGTATATGTTCATACATTCAATATACAGTTGCAAAACATGCCATAAATATGGGTGTTTTGAAGTGGTATTACCATAAAAAACTGTTGCCTAGCACCTTTTGGTGACATAAATGGTTGCTGCTTCTCTGATATAATCGGAATTAAATGACTCCACATCAGATCACAGCTAGTTTGATCACTTACACCTCCATTAATTTTTCAAGCCTTTCTTTTACATCTCCTTTATAATTTATTCATCCCCTCCTTGGCTACAAAGGAATCTCAACAATGTCTTAAGCTTTGTGCCTCTTATTCTCCAATATTAGACTATTTGCCCTGCCCTGCTCTATAAGCACGATCTAATATCCATCTAAAGCTTTGAAGTAATGTTTGATGCATTCAAATTTCTCCTTATTTTCTAGAATTCAGAGGCAGTGATTATATAGAGGGAAATTTCTAAAAAGGAACAAGGCCAATTTGAATTAAATTGGCTTATGTTTATGGTAGAAAAAACTTACTAATTTTTAAATAAAAACTTAAGGCTATAATGTATAAAAGAACGCTGGTGTTGATCCTGGGGAGGCTGAGCATGTGAAGGGAGGAGATATATGGGAAAACTACATTCTGCTGAACATCCCTGTCAATATAAAACTGCTCTAAAAAATAAAACCTTTAAAAATTTTATATATATTTATATACATTATATTTTATTTTATATATATATATATATAAATTCTAAAGAACATGGCCCTAAGAATTAGGTGCATGTAAACCTCACTTGCAGAGAAGGCAATGTCATCCCACTCCAGTACTCTTGCCTGGAAAATCCCATGGATGGAGGAACCTGGTAGGCTGCAGTCCATGGGGTGGCTAAGAGTCAGACACGACTGAGTGACTTCACTGTTACTTTTCACTTTCATGCGTTGGAGAAGGAAATGGCAACCCACTCCAGTGTTCTTGCCTGGAGAATCCAAGGGACAGGGGAGCCTGGTGGGCTGCTGTCTATGGGGTCGCACAGTCGGACACGACTGAAGCGACTTAGCAGCAGCAGCAGCAAATGTCACTTGAATCTTGAAAGGATTTTCTGGCTTAATTAACCAGTAATATCATAGGAAGAGCTTACACAAATCCAAGAAAAACAGATGGGGCTCAAAGTCTCAGGGACAGTAATCTGAAGCCTCAAAACATACAGGTAAAGCTGTATCTCCTTCATTACCATGTTTCTTCTATATGAGTCTCTCCATTTCTTTGAGTGATGGTCTAAGAATTCTTTTCTATTAATTCTCTCCAGATGGAGAAAAATAGGGCATCAGTCAGTCAGTTCAGTCTCCCACTCATGTCCGACACTTTGCGACCCCATGGATGGTAGCACACCAGGCCTCCCTGTCCATCAGCAGCTCCCAGACTTTACTCAACCTCATGCCCATTAAGTTGATGATGCCATCCAACCATCTCATCCTCTGTCATCACCTTCTCCTCCCATCTTCAATCTCTCCCAGCATCAGGGTCTTTTCAAATGAATCCATTCTTCACATCATGTGGCCAAAGTATTGGCGTTTCAGCTTCAGCATCAGTCGTTCCAATGAATATTCAGTACTGATTTCCTTTAGGATGGACAGGTTGGATCTCCTTGCAGTCCAAGGAACTCTCAAGAGTATTCTCCAACACCACAGTTCAAAAGCACCAATTCTTCGCCTCTTAGCTTACTTTATAGTCCAACTCTCACATCCATACATGACTAATGGAAAAACCACAGCTTGGTCTCCTGCGGCTAAGTCATTTCAGTTGTGCCAACTCTGTGCGACCCCATAGACGGCAGCTCACCAGGCTCCCCCATTCCTGGGATTCTCCAGGCAAGAACACTGGAGTGGGTTGCCATTTCCTTCTCCAATGCATGAAAGTGAAAAGTGAAAGTGAAGTCGCTCAGTTGTGTCTGACTCTTCACGATCCCATGGACTGCAGCCTACCAGGCTCCTCTGCCCATGGGATTTTCCAGGCAAGAGTACTGGAGTGGGGTGCCAAAACCACAGCTTTAACTAGATGGACCTTTGTTGACAAAGTAATGTCTCTGCTTTTTAATACACTGTCTAGGTTTGTCATAACTTTTCCTCCAAAGAGCAAGCATCTTTTAATTTCATGGCTGTAATCACCATCTGCAGTGATTTTCAGTTCAGTTCAGTCACTCAGTCATGTCCGACTCTTTGTGACCCCATGAATCGCAGCACGCCAGGCCTCCCTGTCCATCATCAACTCCCAGAGTTCACTCAGACTCACGTCCATCGAGTCAATGATACCATCCAGCCATCTCATCTTCTGTCGTCCCCTTCTCCTCCTGCCCCCAATCCCTCCCAGCATCAGAGTTTTTTCCTATGAGTCAACTCTTAGCATGAGGTGGCCAAAGTACTGGAGTTTCAGCTTTAGCATCATTCCTTCCAAAGAAATCCCAGGGCTGATCTCCTTCAGAATGGACTGGTTGGATCTCCTTGCAGTCCAAAGGACTTGCAAGAGTCTTCTCCAACACCACAGTTCAAAAGCATCAATTCTTCGGCCCTCAGCCTTCTTCACAGTCCAACTCTCACATCCACACATGACCACAGGAAAAACCATAGCCTTGACTAGATGGACCTTAGTCGGCAAAGTAATGTCTCTGCTTTTGAATATGCTATCTAGCTTGGTCATAACTTTTGGAGTGATTTTGGAGCCCCCCCAAAATAAAGTCTGTCACTGTTTCCCTTGCTTCCCCATCTATTTGCCATGAAGTGATGGGACCAGAGGCCATGATCTTCGTTTTCTGAATGCTGAGCTTTAAGCCAACTTTTTCACTCTCCTTTTTCACTTTCATCAAGAGGCTCTTTAGTTTTTCTTCGCTTTCTGCCATAAAGGTGGTGTCATCTGCATATATGAGATTATTGATATTTCTCCGGCAATTTTGATTCCAGCTTGTGCTTCATCCAGCCCAGTGTTTCTCATGAAGTATTTTGCATATAAGTTAAATAAACAGGGTGACAATATACAGCATTGTTGTACTCCTTTCCTGATTTGGAACCAGTCTGTTCTAACTGTTGCTTTCTGACCAGCATAGAGATTTCTCAAGAGGTAGGTCGAGTGGTCTGGTATTTTCATCTCTTGAAGAATTTTCCACAGTTATTGTGATCCACACAGTCAAAGGCTTTGACATAGTCAATAAAGCAGAAATAGATGTTTTTCTGGAACTCTCTTGCCTTTTAAATGATCCAGCAGATGTTGGCAATTTGATCTCTGGTTCCTCTGCCTTTTCTAAATTCAGCTTGAACATCTGGAATTTCATGGTTCACATATTGTTGAAGGCTGGCTTAGAGAATTTTGAGCATTACTTTACTAGCATGTGAGATGAATGCAATTGTATGGCCGTTTGAGCATTCTTTGGCATTGCCTTTCTTAGGGACTGGAATGAAAACTGACCTTTTCCAGTTCTGTGGCCACTGCTGAGTTCTCTAAATTTGCTGGCATATTGAGTGCAGCACTTTCACAGCATCATCTTTTAGGATTTGAAGCAGCTCAACTGGAATTCCATCACCTGCACTAGCTTTGTTCGTAGTGATGCTTTCTAAGGCCCACTTGACTTCACATTCCAGGATATCTGGCTCTAGATGAGTGATCACACCATCGTGATTATGTGGGTCATGAAGGTCTTTTGTGTATAGATCTTCTGTGTATTCTTGCCATCTCTTCTTAATATCGTCTGCTTCTGTTAGGTCCATACCATTTCTGTCCTTTATTGTGCCCATTTTTTGCGTGAAAATTTCCCTTGGTATCTAATTTTCTTGAAGAGCTCTCTAGTCTAGAGTAAATAGGACTGAAATGGAGAAGGAAATGGCAACCCACTCCAGTGTTCTTGCCTGGAGAATCACAGGGATGGGGGAGCCTGGTGGGCTGCCGTCTATGGGGTTGCATCAGACATGACTGATGAGACTTAGCAGTAGCAGCAGCAGGATATAGAGAATAAAACAATTTAAAAAATCTAGTGATATAGAAAAACTCTTTCTTTGCCCTTAAGACAGAACAGTCATTACCCATGCTTGGGTGATGTGCCTACCTACCCCTTTATCAATCACTGTTGCTGGGAGCATGGTACATTGTGATTACCCAAGGCTGTGCCCAATGCCTAAACTTGTGCCCAAAGATCAGGGTCTGATACTAGGAAGAGGATATGAAGTTAGGAAGAAAGCCAAAACAGCTTAGCTACCCTTTACATCTACTTATATTTTGGGGAAAATTACTAAAGCATGGTGTGTCAGTATTTTCATCAAGGAAGCAATTAAAATAGCTGCCCCCCCCAAAAAATGAATACCACAAGTCTATTTATCTAGTGATATTTGGGGCTCATCAAATTCTGAAATATCAGCATAATATAGTTTCCTTCAGTTAATGTGTTTACAAACATAAGCAAAAAACAAGGCATATTGAACCATGAAGGCTGAAGTTTAGTGAGAATTACTCCTTAACTAAGTATCTAAGTATAACTAACTAACTAAGTATAACTAAGTATCTAACTAACTAAATATCTTCCTGTGGAATACTCACTGTCCACTTCATTGTGATTTATATCCATATATTAGTTAATTTGTTACTATTCTATTTTTTTGAAAACTGTTAAACCTGTTAATCCTAGTTTTGCAAGTTTTAATAGTTTAATAGATTACTATTATAAGGTACTAATGAGAACAAAGAAATTATTTTTAAATAAAAGGGAAAGAAATTGACTTCTATTTAATACTTAATCAGGATAAAAAACAGAACTCTATCTATAATGGTTAGTTAGTGGTAATGCTGTCTTGAAGATTCTGAGGTTCCATTTATTAGTTTTTTGACTTTAGAAATTCTATAAGTAAACAAGTCAATTTCCTCACATTTTTTATAACTGCTAAATACTCTTGATGAGAGCATGCTGATACAAGTGTCTTCAATTTAAAATCATCCTATGTTAAATACAATTTTATTGGCATAATCAAAACTATCTTTTATTTGCTCAAACCTCATTTGTATATATATGACATCTCTTGAGTAAGTGGGTTTATATGCACTCACATTTATTTAAAGTCATCAGCTTTCTTAAGCAAAGAGTAAACAATAAAACTAAACAAATAAGCAGAAAAAAAATTGTAGCATCAAGTAAATGGCTTAAAATGAATAAAATCTATACAACATCAATATGATTTTTAGTTTATCTTTTAATATTACTGAATGGTAGGTAGCAAGACACCATACAGCAACTATACTAATCACTTTCTTAACCTACACATATGAAGAAAACTACATGAAATCTACATACTATTTAAAGGTACTATAAATATATTCAAAATGCTACTTTTTCCAAAAGAATGATTTTAGATTTTTAAAGGCCTACCATATTTGAAACTGTAAAACAAAGTATGCAATTTTAGTCCCTTCCTCCCAAATCTGTAATTCATATAAATGCAATTCTTTTCAACTTCTGAATTTCTTCTAGCTAGTCAATCCTCACACCAGAGACTTTTCAGGTTGAATACTAAATATAAAATAAAAAGTAGTTAATGTGGTAAGAATTTCTCTATCTTAAAATGGATATCAAGTTAAAAGGAAGGGTAATTGACTCTTATCAACTTTTCATATAGTTTCCTAAATGCACAGAAACTTCTCTTTAATGATACACAAGAAAATCTTAACAATGTATGGTGGTGGTTTAATTGATAAGTTGTGTCCAACTCTTGCAACCCCATGGACTATATCCCACCAGGTTCCTCTGTCCATGGGATTCTTCAGGGAAGACTACTAGAATGGGTTGTGATTTCCTTCTCTAGGGGATCTTCCCAACCCAGGAATCAAACTATGGTCTCCTGCATTGCAGGCAAATTCTTTACCAACTGAGCTAGGTAGAACTTGGCATTGGTATCTGAAATGTTGGTCAGAGGTAAGTAAGAGTACACCTCTATAATTTTACAAAATTCAGAATTTTCAAATATTTTATAGTTTGAAATGATTTTTTCTTATGACATTATTTAAGACAGTAAAATTAGTAACACTGATTTTTGACCAAGTCTTATCAATACCATGAGTTGCGGTATGATTTAAAGACTGGTTTCCATATTGCAGACTGCACAGTTAGTATCTTGTTTCTAGGAATATGCTTTGTTTACTTAGTGGCCTGTACCATTAAACTGAGGGGTCTTCTTTAATTGAACACAATTTAAAAACACCTTTGAGCAGTTCTCATGTTCCTATCCTATGTTGGGTCCTACTTCAAAGCTAAAATCCTGAGTGAGATACACAAGATTCTTGTCCTATAATGTTGGGCTAACAGGAAGACCAAGAAGACACATACTAACTCATTAATTACAAATGGACACTGAAAGAGAATGTATAGATGTGCTATAGGAACATACAGAAGGGAGATTTAATCTTATCTAAAGGTTACAGAAGTCCTCTTGAATACTTAAACTGTGACTTTAGGATTAATTACTGGTAGCCAGATGAAGTACATTGCAGTTAGAAGGAAGCAAACTGAAAGATTCCTGGCAGAAAAGGAGAATATCGTGTTTAATAAACTGAGAAAAAAGCCTCCTACAAATTGAACTATAAGCAGTAGCCTAAAGTTTACCTGAAAAGAAGGGCAGGGGGCAGGTTTGAAAGAGGAATGCAAGTCATATCAGGAATTTTAGACTTGAAACAGCTGAAAGTCACTGAATAATTGGAACTAGGGATACAGTACACCAAAATGAACTTGTATAAGCTCTCGTCAGCTCACCTGCCAACACAGGAGATTGGGGTTCAATCCCTGGTTAGAAAGATCCCCTGGAGTAGGCAACCCACTCCATTATTCTTGCCTGGAAAAATTTCATGGTCAGGGAAGACTGGCAGTCTACAGGCCATCGGGTTGCTGCTGCTGCTGCTAAGTCACTTCAGTCGTGTCCGACCCTGTGTAACCCCACAGACAGCAGCCCACCAGGTCCCCCATCCCTGGGATTCTCCAGGCAAGAATACTGGAGTGGGTTGCCATTTCCTTCTCCAATGCATGAAAGTGAAAAGTGAAAGTGAAGTCACTCAGTCATGTCCGACTTCGCGACCCCATGGACTGCAGCCGACCAGGCTCCTCTGCCCATGGGATTTTCCAGGCAAGAGTACTGGAGTGGGGTGCCATTGCCTTCTCTGCATTGGGTCGCAGTCAGACATAATTGAGTATGCACACAGGTGTGCAGATAAGCTCTTCTAAGACAGCAAATAGTTTCTCACATACTTGGGATTGACATGTACACACTGCTATATTTAAAATAGATAACCAACAAGAACCTATGTATAACACAGGAAACTGTTCAAAATTCTGTAATAACTTAAAATGAGTTTGAAAAATGAGTTTAAAAAGAATTTGAAAAAGAATCAGTTCAGTTTAGTCACTCAGTCATGTCTGATTCTTTGTGACCCCATGGACTGCAACATGCCAGAAAAGATTGAAGGCAGAAGGAGAAGGGGACACCAGGGGATGAGATGGTTGGATGGCATCACCAACTCAATGGACATGAGTTTGGGCAAGCTCTGGGAGTTGGTGATGGACAGACAGGGAAGATTGGCATACTGTAGTCCATAGGGTCGCAAAGAGTGGGACATGACTGAGCGACTGAACTGAACTGAGCTAAAAAACACATAAAAAGCATTCTTAGTTCATGGACTAAGACAGATAACAAGCCAGATTTGTATCTGAAAAATAATACATATGTGTATATGTAAAACTGAATCATTTTGCTGTACATCTGAAACTAACACAACATTGTTAATCAGCTACTCCAATATTAAATAAAAATGTTTTTTAAAAGACAGGAAATATATATGCTTACTTCTATGTCCATTTCAAGCACAATGTCTGGCATAGATTAAGTATTCAATTTACGGAGTTGTAAATATACTGGCTTTAATGCAGAAAAGTATAAATACTGAAAACATTCCAAATGAGTCTTTATAGAACCTTACTTTACTAGGGCCGATGGGACAAATTCAGCCTATCATCTGTCTTAGTGGATGAACTAAGAATGCTTTTTATGTATTTTTTTAACTTGGTTCAGTTCAGTTCAGTCGCTCAGTCACGTCTGACTCTTTGCAACCCCATGGACTGCAGCATGCCAGGCTTCCCTTCCATCACCAACTCCCGGACTTGCTCAAACTCATGTCAACTGAGTTGGTGATGCCATCCAACCATCTCATCTTCTGTCATCACCTTTTCCTCCTGCCTTCAGTCTTTCCCAGCATCAGGATCTTTTCTAATGAGTTGGTTCTTCACATCAGGTGGCCAAAGTATTGGAGTTTCAGCTTTAGCATTGGTCCTTCTAGTGAATATTCAGGATTGATTTCCTTCAGGATGGACTGGTTGGATCTCCTTGCTGTCCAAGGGACTCTCAAGAGTCTTCTCCAGCACCACATTTCAAAAGCATCAATTCTTCGGTGCTCAGCTTTCCTTATAGTCCAAATCTCACATCCATACATGACTACTGGAAAAACCATAGCTTTGACTAGACAGACCTTGTTCAACAAAGTAATGTCTCAGCTTTTTAACATGCTGTCTAGGTTTGTCATAGCTTTTCTTCCAAGGAGCACGTGTCTATTTTTTAACTAGATGAAAAATATTTTAAAGATTATTTTATATGTGAAAATTCAAATTTTATGAAACAAGTTTTGTTTTTATAAATAAGGTTTTATTGCTGCACAGCCACACCTATCTATCTGCATACTATGATTGTTTTCACATTCAAACATCAGTGTTCAGCAGTGCTGACAGTTTGATGGGTACACAAGGCTAAAATCCATGACAACTGGCTCGTTACTAAAAGAGTGTGCTGGCCTCTGTTGTAGATGCCATTACAATTAAGTCATTTAGGACAAAGTCTTCTTATAAATATGTCCCTAGAAACAGTTATATTTTTCTTTTTCAAAATTTTCTGTTTTTCAACAGATACCTTCCCCAGACCTTTGTCTTACTTTCAATGATTTCATTTGAGAGTGTTCACATTCAGCAAAAATAACACGTGTAACTCTTAGTGTTCTGTTAATTTCTTCTTTGAAGCCTCCTTCAAGATCAGGTGGAGAATGAAGTCACCCACCCTAAAGGCTAACAGGTTGTGTAGGTTTTATTCTCCCCAAAGCATTGCTGAACCATCGGGGATCTGTTCTTCTCTTTGGTTTCTTGCGCCAAGCCTTTGAAATCCATGAGTCAATCTCAGTCCAGGAAAGTATGAATGAAATAAGCAGCACAGATCCAAAAGCATCTTGAAAGAAAAACTTTGAGAGAAGCATAGGTGCTGATAAAAAGACCATGATCACTGCTGACACCAATGTCTGCTTATGGTGGTTACATATAACATATGCAAACATCGGAGCTTTAAATTAAATACTCTTCCCGTTCCCCAATCTATTAGACTAAAAGGAATAGCAACATACTGCACCCTCGCCTTCACTAAAGTGCTTTCAGTGCTTCCATGCAGATTCAATTGTGTTTTCCACAGTAAGTTTACAATTCAGAAACCAAAGGCAATCAACAAATATAAAGTCCTTCAGACACTGGACATATCCAGTATTATGGACATATCATAATATTATTTTCCTTATTAGAACTCAATCCTGGCCATGGGTCATGAGCAATAGTGAAGTGAATTTTAGGCAATAGCTCTGAATCCCACTGAAAGCTTATTCAATGTTGTCTAGTATCCCGAAGTAGGTCAAAGGAGCCTTTTCCCAACTTCTCTATCTCCAGAGAAAAGAAACCTAGCCAAGTGGTTCCAGGCACAGACACTCCTATAAACTGGATTTTTTGGTCTAGCTGGAGAATGGGCTCTCCCAAGAGACAGGGAAGAATAAATCAGGACATGGACCAGAAACAGCCCACAGCCCAGCTGTCTAGTTACTCAGTCCCTACTATCATTTTCAAATGAACAAGAAGCTTCTTTTGTTGATCTCACTTTTTTTTTTAATAAAACTGTGTGTGTTAACAATGTTTACACTCATGTGACAGAATACAGATTTTGAATTTTGACAGAGAATAAATAAGGTCAGTGCTTGTTGATACCTTGTGCTAGAGATACCAACACATGCATACAAACTGTGAGAATATTCAGTGCAAAATAATTTGTCTTTTCAACGAACAGCTGTAGCTATGTGAGCTCAGTGATGCAAAGTGAGTTTTTTCTCCTGATTTTTATTTCCTTTGATAGCACATCACCCGGTATATGAGGGAGTTAGGATGGTTGAAATTAACTGAATGTACAAATGACTTATTTTACTTCTTTTGCCAAGAAAATGTAATTTTCACAAACATAATGATAATGATGACAATATCCAGATTATCTAAAACTCAGCATCAAGAGGTATCATTTTGATGTTAGTATTGCTCTTATTAATGTCATGTACTATTTTATACTTAATGCTCAAACTTCCCCTATATTGCTTCTAAATAATGTTATGTTACTGTATATTAGAAATCTAAATCAATTTCTATTTTACTGTTAATACCAACATCTTCTTTCCTTTATACAAAATCCTATAATAATAGTGATAAGATTTGCAAAATTTTACAAGGTTTTATTGATACCATACTGTCTGAACCTCACAGGAATTTAATATGGATATCCCAAGCCTATCTAAAATGTGTACATTCCGAATAAGGCTAATATAACAAAGAGAAAACAGTGTTAGGTATTGTGATATTTTAATGAGGCCTCTACTTTAAGAACACCCATCCCTATATTCATAGTAGCCCAAGTCATCATGGGGAAAATAAAGTTTATTTTAAATATTTCCATCTTTATTTTTAATTCATGCAAATAATTTTGGATATTTCTTATCTTCACTTAAAGTGTTCTTGTGACATTTATCATGATATATTGGCACAGAGTCTCACATGACCGCTCCTTCCCATGTGTCTACCATGTTCAAATCAAATAACATAAAATTTTGCATAAATGCTACACACTAAGGGAAAGTGAAGTGAAGTCACTCAGTCATGTCCGACTCTTTGAACCCCATGGACTACAGCCTACAAGGCTACTCTGTCCACAGAATTTTCCAGGCAAGAGTACTGGAGTGGGTTGTCATTTCCTTCTCCAGGGGATCTTCCTGGGATTGAACCCAGGTCTCCCATATTGCAGGCAGACACTTTACCTTCTGAGCCATCAGGTAAGCCCTAAGGGAAAGATGGGAAGAAAAGATAAAGTGTTCTCACTATTGCAAGAATGTTTTGCATAATAGAAAAGGGTACATACAATGTTACAAGGTTAATCGTGGTGTTGCAGAATCAGGGGCAGTTGTGAAAGAAAGAAGTAAATGACAGTCTCATTGCATCGGTGAAGGATGGTACCAAAAGCTCCAATTCTTTTTAAGAAATGTATGGCTGCTGCTGCTAAGTTGCTTCAGTCATGTCTGACTCTATGTGACCCCATAGATGGCAGCCCATCAGGCTCCCCCATCCCTGGGATTCTCCAGGCAAGAATACTGGAGTAGGTTGCCATTTCCTTCTCTAATGTACAGCTATGTATGAGTAAATCTGTAAAATGCATGTCCAAATCCTCAGTGTGCTCTTTATCTTTACCCAGGGAGCTCCATTTTTACCAAGAAACATTCAAACATTGTTGCAGAAAGAAGATTTTTGCTTCCTTACTATTCCTTACAAGGTCTTAGAAGGCAATACATTTTTTTTTAACCCAAATTACATAAATTGCTTCAATCTCTGCTGGGCAATCACTGCAGAAGGATTCCCTAGTCTCTGCTCTAAGACTACTGGTGACTGAGTACCCAGCATCATTAACCCTGATGGTACAAACCACCCTGTTTTTCAAGGGCTTCAAGGAAAAAGAAAAAGCTCTCTTGAGAAGTATTAATGTGGCTTGTTGTGGGTGACTTTAGAATGTGGAATGAGGCCCAGAAGGCAGAAGTTATAAAGTTAAAGCATATTCTGTTCAAAATGGAAGAGATGTCTTTCAGAGGAACCCCTTTTATTCCATTCTGACTTGTCTATCACTCCCTAGTCTTATCTTTTACTTTAATCAAAGCTTCTATCAAATATTTGAGTAAAATTCTTTCCTTTTTTCCCTCTTCTGACCAAACTTAAATAAAGCAAGTACACGTTGAAATTTGTGTAATCTTCCCTAAAAATGTAGGCTTTCATGCCTTTGAGCTTCTATGCCCACCAGGCTGAAAATTATTAAAGAGTTTTAGCAAGAAGCTAAATGTCACTAATGAGAGACATTAATAATATTGGACCCCCCCAAAAAAGAACCATTTTACCAACCCCATACTAACCAACCAAAGGGGGCTAACCAACCAAACCAAGTCTCTTAAGATCCCTGCTTGCCTCAAAATCTTTTTTTTTAATGAAGTAAACAAATAATAACCAAACATATTAACTTTTAGAATCCTGTAATATTTCCATCTGTGAAGGAAATAAAATTAAATTTCCTCTCCATGTAAAGACTTCCTTGGTGGTTCAGTAGTAAAGAATCTGCCTGCAAAGCAGGAGACACAGCTTCCATCCCTAGGTCAGGAAGATTCCATGGAGGAGGATATGGAAATCACCTCCACTATTCTTCCCTGGGAAATCCCATGGACAGAGGAGCCTGGTTGGCTACAGTCCTTGGGATCACAAAGAGTCGAACACAACTTAGTGACTAAACAACAACAACATGCATAGACTGAAACTATTATTAAACTATTTGGCTGCTAACACCCACACAGGCAAGAAATTGTGGGTTTCAGTCTGGATTTAGATTGTTTTGCATGATTTTTCTAGTTTTGCTTTCTTAAACTCACTCATTCTGAGTATAGGTTAGTCTCTCAGAAGCTTTATAGGGTAGTTATGCTGATTAAGAGATAATAAATATAAATTGCTTAACTATAAATAGACTCTTTCACCTATTTTTCTCCTTTAACTTCACAAATGACAAACACACAGACAAACATAAGATTCTATGTAGGCATAAAACATTCACATAGTTTGTTGCAAGCATCAAACTGAAAGACTATATCTGTGCTAAGAATACACAAAGCAGAAAATATGTTTATCAAAATATAGAAATTTATTTTTTAAAACTATAATTTAGTCTTCTTTTTCCACTAATTTGGATATATCTTACACAGAATAAAGTGAACAGCTCTATGTACCTCTCTATGGATTTCTACATAGATTTACAATCATTAACTATCTACTAACAGATCAAGATTTTTTAAGTTTCCATCTGCCCAGAAGGCTCTAATCCACATCTTTCCAATAGGTACACTGAACCTTGTCCCCAAAAAGGTAACCAATATTCTGACTTGTATCATTATTAATTGTTTTGTCTATTCTTGAAAATCACACTAATGAAATCAAAGCACATGTCTTTTGTTGTTGTTGTTGTTTTCCTTTTTTTTTTTTGGAGGGGGTTAGTTAAGCATGGTGTCCACAAAATTCATTCATGAGTACTTAGTATTTTTAGTGATTTTTTTTTTTTTTTTTTTGCTAAGCAGTAGAATAACTACTTTGATTCTAATACACACTTGACTGTTTGGGAAACTAATTGAAAGTATGGACAGACTTCCCACAGACTGCCTCCTATACTCCTTCCCAGCACGCAGAAGTCTTTCTTTCTGATCCTCTCTGCTATTTTATCATGGTGAGGATAAGGTTTTAATTTCCATCACTATTATTTTCAGAAATACCCCTCTCCCTGTATGTGTTTCAGCACTTTAAGGCCCATCAATTTTGAAATGAAAATTTATTCTTATTTCCCTGATTATTTATCTTTATTCCTCTCCTACTCTACTCTTTATTATTTGTCACAGCGATTTTATTGCCTGAAGTCACAGAACAATTCTGAATTAAGTTTGAAGTAAGGGCATCATACAAAACAAATCTGTTGCATTATGATCTATCATAAAATCACACTTATGTCAAGACTAAGAAGACTATGGCAGTTGGTAATGAAAATGGGTAAAAATCTACAAATTTAACAATGATATTAGTGCACAGCTCACCAGTAATAAGCTCTTTTTAAAAATCTATTTCTTCAAATTCCATCTGAGAATCCCAGAAGGTCCTTGCTACTGAGCAATTTTTTTTTTTTTTTAATGCTTCAGATGAACTCTGTAAACAACTTATTTTAATTGGAGGACATTACCCTAAGGAACATTTTAAACCTAAACCACATTGAGGAGCTTCAGACTTAGAATATGCCTTTTGCTGAGGAAGTTGCAATTAAATCATTTCCCTCCTGGAGGCACTGCTTAACATGTCAAAGAAAGAAATCTCTCCTGGTGAGAACGAGTAAACCTGAGGAAACTGACCATCTGAACTCTACTGAACTTTTTCTTAAATATTCTTTAGCTTTCATTCTGGACATATATTTCAGTTTACAGAAGAATATCAGGTTAGATTTTAATAGCTGTCTCACTCCACTGGTATGTATAATGAGCAGGAGAAAAACGATGTACAACGAACTAGCTGATTGATTTTATGTCACTAGGGAGCTTCATAAACCTAAAGTTATTATTTTTCTCACTAGCATTAACCTGCAGATAATATAACAGAGGCAAGTTTGTAAAACTTCAAGGATGTTTTCACTTAAAATTATTTGTAGGAATGGAAATAATTTTCTTAGAATTTCTTGAAATATTTTTATAGCCTATAATCATTTGATCAGATAAATTTTCTGGGGGAAAAACCAGCCTGGATTATTAAATAATGATAGCTACTATTTATTGAGCAATTATAATATGCCAGAACCTATGTTTTGTACTATATGAACTGTAATATATGAAATTTTCCTTATACTCCTGTGAGCTACCAATTCTCATTTTTCCTTAGAAGGAAGGGAGCCAAAGTTCAGAAATGTTAAGCAAAATATACAAGATCACAAGTTTATACCAATGGTTATGTGAGAGATATGACTCAAATCTCTGTCTTTTTTGTTTCATTTTTAAAAGCTCATGCTCCTGCTGCTGCTGCTAAGTCGCTTCAGTCATGTCTGACTCTGTGTGACCCCATAGACAACAGCCCACCAGACTCCCCCGTCCCTGGGATTCTCCAGGCAAGAACACTGGAGTGGGGTGCCATTTCCTTCTCCAAATGCATGAAAGTGAAATGTGAAAGTGAGAAGTCGCTCAGTTGTGTCCAACTCTTTGTGACCCCATGGACTGCAGCCCACCAGGCTCCTCCATCCATGGGATTTTCCAGGGAAGAGTACTGGAGTGGGGTGCCATTGCCTTCTCCATGCCTGCCACATAGGTCAGTGCAAAACTAAGTAGAAAAAAGCTACATATTTCCAAGATAGAATGCAGTATGGTAGAATGGAGTTTGTTGGCAAGATGTCTGTACACATTACCTATATCTACACAAGGCAAGTAATGAGAAACCTGATGCCCTAAATAGATTGAAATAGCTGTGCAATTAGAAACTTTTTGCTTTCTTATCTAGATTATGGCTATGTATAAGGTATACTTAAAACTCATTAGTAAGAACATAGTAAACATCAGTCCCTAAACGAAAAGCTTTCTCTGCATTAGCTTATTAAATTCCCATGAAGCAAATGCCATTATCCCAACATTACAGGTAAGAAAACACAGCTCTCAAAATTTAAGAAACTTGCCCAGCACCTCACAGCTAGGAGGTTTGAGTACAGGCTGTCTCAATACCTTGTTCTGATAAGTAGGCAGTGATATTGAGCTGATCAAGGTGAGAGAAAGACCATCAGATATATTGTTTTTAAACTGTGGTTCTTGGACTGACAATTGTTTGCTCAAAATCACTTGATGGGAGTAGTTCAGGAAAAATGTAAACAGTAGAAGAAAATTAAAGAAACACATCATTTTTATATTTTAATGCATGGTGTTCTACTGTGAAGTAAAGAGTAGCTATATCTGAGGTCATTAACATCAAATTTTATGAAGTGTTAAATATATATACATACATACACACACAATTTTAAGGTCCTTATATCATGTAAACTCATAAGGTATGACATATATATTTGGTATATGTATATGTAAGGTATATGTATAGATGTAAGGTATAGGTATATTTGGTACAAGGTATATGTAAGGTATAACATACATATTTCACATGGAGAAAAAATAACATAAATGTCTTGAAGAGCAATCAAAATAATCAAAAGGAAGCACTTACCATTGGGAGATATTTCTGCACTCTCTAAATACTGGGAAATGAGAAGCCCATTGTATTCGGGGGTAACTTCACAGTACTTGACATAATTGATAAGCTGTAACTCACTTGGATACTGAACATCTATCCATCTCACGTGCTTGGTGTCTCCAAGTCCACAATAAATTCCACTTCTATATGCCTATGTCTCTTTAAGGCCTAGGAGCATGGTCTAGGTCCAGGTCAGAAAGATGTCACACCATCTTCAGTCACTCAGGAGCCTCCCTGCAGAGAGCTTTGGTTGAAAGCCACAGCAGAGAATGTTGCTCCCCTACCTAACAGAAGAAACACGGCCCACGGGAGCCATGTGAGGGGTGATGAGGAAAGTGCAGAGGAGGCAAATTCCTGTTACCATATTACAAGCTGTGATGCATCCCGCAGTGCACATGCTTAATGCCCCCACAGGAAAACTGCAGCAACAACCGAACAAGAGAATATACTATATTCAAGAACACACCAGACTTCTCTGGTGTTTCAGTGGCTAAGAATCCACCTGCTAATTCAAGGGACACTGATTCCATCCATGGTCCGGGAAGAACCCACATTGCATGGGGCAACAAACCTGTGCACCAAAACTACTGAAGCCCATGTGCCTAGAACCTGTGCTCTGCAACAAGAGAAGCAATCACAATGAGAAACCTACACACAGTAAGGAAGAGTAGCCCCATTGGCCATAACAAGAGAAAGCCCACATGCAGCAATGAAGACACAGTGCAGCCATAAACAAATAAACAAATATATTTTTTAAAAGAACATACCAATCTTTGAGAGTAAATGCAACCAAGATCAGCAACAGAGATTTGATCAATCTCCCCAGCCATGCCCTCATAGTGGCAGTGGGCATCAAAGCTTTATCTTGTACAGCCCGAGAAGGCACAACTTATTTCCATGCTGCTAACTGAATTAGCTACAAGCTGTGAAGAATATGCCAGACGTGGATGTGACATGCAGGCAAGAGGTGACAAGCTTAACAAGAACATAGAGCTAATCAGGTTGATTATCTTGAAGTTTATAAAATATTTGTCCATGATATTGGAAAGCAGCAGAAAACTGGCTTTTTTTTTTTCTTTTAGCAGTACCCACTTCAAATACAGAAGATCTTTTTATTTACTGGAAAAGTCCCCTCATTTGTCTCTGACACTGTCAGTGTAGGGTTACAGCACCCAGGCCATGCCAGTTGCAGACATAACAGATAAGCCTGTGTTTGAGAAGCCAAGAGCCCAACAGTTAGTCTTTGCTGAGATTCTAGAAGACAGGGTTAAGGAGCTTTGGGAGAGCAGCTAAAAGCTGGCCTTGCAAAGCCTATGGTTTTCTCTTAAGACTCCCCTAGAAAATGGTTTGTATATAGAAAGGTTCAGGAACATGTGAACCACCATTTGGAGCACTTGCCATAAAAGAGGCTATTTGAATTTCTCCAAAGTGTTCCTCAAGGTTGAACTCCAGAGATTACTTAGATGTGAGTTCCTCTAATGTTGTTATGCCCTAGAGAGTATCCTGACCATCCAAAGAATTCTCTGCATCAAACAAGAGACTACACTTGATAATCTCAACAGTTCTAAATGTTAAGCTTTTGAGTTTTTCAACTACAGAGGAAAGAGGAGCAGATCTTTTGGTTTCGCTTGCTTCTCTACTTTGTTTGCTTTCCTCCCACTCAGCCCAAGCTATGGAACTTCACGGAGAAGGAAATCAAGATCAGGTCAACATCAGGAGCCTTCACATGGTCCCCATTTAGGAGCACCTCTTTTGGTAATGCTGGTGGAGGAAGAAACCCAACATGTAGACTCAGGACAAATAAACAGAGCATTGGCAGGAGCAGCCTTCATGGACTCAGCCGGAAGTGGAAGCAGCATGGCTGGGCAAGGTATTTCTGACACATTCTCAGAAAGTCTTACCATGTATTTTGCAAGTACTACAAACACATTTTTGCCCTCAGAAGATACTTCAAGCATGTCAACAGAAACTTCCAATCTCTCACTTGTGAGCAACAAGCAAGCGATGGGCAAGTCTGTTGTAGAAAAACAGCTAAAGTTTCTGTAGTGGAATCCCTCAACCCCACCCTCCATACTGACGTTTATATGGGTGAACAGGATGAAAGGCAGATAGTCTTTCAACCCAATACTGAATCCCCTCTCCACCCCCCAAAGAAGGAAGGAAAAAGAACTCCCAAAAGACGTTTCCATCACCATGGAACTGGAGAGGATAAGTTGATCCCAACATTATCATTTTCCTGGTCCTTAGCTTTCTAGGGAGCCATTAGAGGTGAGAAACAGGGAAAAGGCCAGAGCAGCTCAGTGGACAAAAGATACAGATTTACCCCCCCCCCCCACCACAAAACACCAGCCTTAGTCCTACTGGAAAAGGAATCTAGGTTGCCTCAAAATTTTGAAAGGTCTAGTTCAAGGTCTTCAAGTAAGATCTCCTAAAACAGTAGACCTTCAAAGCTCACCAAATTGCATAAACTGGTCCTAGATTCTGCACATAACAGAATGAGGAAGAGTGCTTCTTTCCTGAAAAAGCTCAAAGTACTTCCTACTACCACCCAAACTGAAATCTCAGGTCATGCAAAGGTAGACCCATCTACATTTCAAAGTCTGCTCTTCAAAGTCTGCTGAACTGCATGTTGTCAGAGGTGTACATCATGAATGAGTCTATGGAAGAGAACAGCATTGAGACCATTATGCAGCCAGCCAGTGTGGTAAGGGACTGACTATCACTGGTACCATGATATCAGAAACCAATGAGAGTTAACTTGAATTCCATTTAAAAAATGAAATGGGGACTAGGGTGCTTCCAGTTTAGATTTTCCTAATTTTAAATGTTTTTTATTTCTTTTCTTAAATCAATATATTTATAGGAGAAGAATAATTTGAGATGGCTACACTCCTCCTTTCAGAAATTTTCTTTTGGCCTTTAGGTTTAAGACAGTAAACTCAAACTCTGTTGACTACTGAGTTTGACAGAAGTACTCAAATTAACTGTTCATACTTGATAATCTCCTTTTCTCCGGTTTTTACCTTGTTTCCTTATCACTCAGCTGCAGTTGCTGGGTGGTGAATGTTAGAAATAACTTTTAGAAAGGTTAAACATCTGAAGCTGTTTGAATGAATCATGAATACTTTAATTTTTTGATTTCCACCTAAGTTTGAAACGATCTTGAGGGGCTGTGTTTATAAAACAGGACTATTAATAAAGGGTTAAAATGAAAACCTCATTTTGGCTGCTAGTGAAATAGGTATTTTGGACTAATCAGACTATTTGAAAAAGTGCTAATTGGTATTCTCTGTAGGTATTTCTCTGATGCTGCCTTTGTAAGATGTGGATTCTTTGGTGATAGAATTTCATTGAGCCCTCCATTCTATCAGATCCACTGCACACTCAACACACAAAACTTACACACACAATCATACACAAAGTCACATTCACAGGCACACACAAGCACCTGCTTCTTTGCTGTTTAGGTACCTTATACATGTGTTATCCACAGGAAAATTGTTATTACACAGTAGATGACAAAGTTTGAAACTATAAAATTGTACTTTACATACATTACAGCATGGTTAAAGGAAAAGACCATGGAGTTTGGAATCACACAACCCTGGATCTGAATCCTTACTCATCTCACTGGGGGATCCTTGAGTTAGTAACACACTATAGTAGAGGTCTGATTTCTCAGTTGTGATTATTGAATCAGACCACACATCTAAAAGCACCTAGCACACGACAGTGAGACATTATAAACTCCTCCTTCTCGTTAAATTGCTTAAATACGTATGGCTGGTATGCTAGATATAGTGATCACAAGATCACATATTCTGGAAAAAAAAAAAGAGGGAATAATTAAACTTCGTGGAAGTTGACTGATTCTACCTATTGTGGGTATTTTCTATATTTGAATGTGCCTTATATAACTATTTTTGAGAGTTAAGAAATTGCTGAAATACCTAATCCTAGGTTACGTGTGTTTTTTTTTTTTTTTTTTTCAACTTGTTCTGGATGAACTGACGACCACTTTTAAAAGCTCTAATGGAATAATGCAAGCACCACCAGTGGAATCTCAAACCTACTGTATCTATCCCCTTTACCTCCGCTTTGAATAATACAATACTGACATGAAATTATATTAAGAACTCACCTTCCTAACCCACGTTGCTCTTACCATCCTCAACTAAATCATTCCTTACACAAATGCTAGAGTGTTATTTCAAAATAATTTATTTTACCATTTTTTCCTTATCTTCAAAATGTTTCCCAAAGCCTTTCATGTCAAAGTATACATAAAAAATTATATAAGTAGTGGCATATTGGGTTAAAAGTTGAGACTGGTGTAGCTGTTCTTGGCTGCTGTGAACAATCTCAAGGACTGATATTATTTTTTGAGGGGCATATATCTTTCTGAGGCTGTTTATATTTTTGAGAATCATTTTCCCTAACTTTCTTCACTAAATATTACAATGAAAAGAAAAAAACATAATAGGAGCGAATCTACACTGACCATCTCAAACTTGTTAGGTGTGTGCAATGCATTTCCATGTTTCATCCAACATTCTCTGGGGAACGTAACCTCCCCCTTTCACAGATGAGAAAAATTGAGTATGTGAGTTACCTTAAGCACCAACATTCTTGTATATCCCAACATATTAATTAAACTTCTCAAGGAATTGATCTGGGAATTGAACACAGGCAGTCTTATTGCTGAGTCCTCTTTCTTAACAATTTTTTAAAACCCAAGGAAGTTACTTTTGAGTTCCTTCACTAATTAATGCACTTCCTTTGTTGATGTTTTTATTCTATCAGATTATTATTTAAGAAATTATTCTTGGAGCTAAACACAGTATGCCAGGTATTTTTCCATTCTGATCAGAGCCAAACTATCTAAAAATGGTGGTCTAAGATATATTCAGTTTCCCTGGTAGACTTACCAAATCACTGATACACATTCGACTTTTCTTCACTAGCTCACTTCTTAAAGGATCTCTCATTCTCTAGCTGCCTTTGTTTTTCTGGACTTACTGTCACTGCCTTAAATAGTTAAAATGTAAATAAAATTCATAGAGATACAGCACATAATTCCAGGTTATAATCAAGCATTTAAATCTTATTTCTATCATTCATCATAGTTAATTCTCTCATTTCCCAGTCACCTGAAAAATGTGATCACCTTATTATGACATTCTGTGTGTTATCTGAAAATATACTAAACATGTCAAGAACAATAATAAGATCCCCAGGCCACCTTCCATTACATGTGGAATTAGTTTGTATGTATGTGTGTGTTTTATAAAATCCTAATTGCAAGCTACTGCTTTCTTTTATCCTGTGGAAATATCTTGGATAAGATTTGATTAACAAGAAAAAGTACAACAGAATTAACCCATATCTACTAATGCAGTCTGTGAATAGGAAATTAAAACAATTTCAAAACAGAAGGAAAATAAAAGAGATTAAGGCAGAAATCATACCATGTTTATGCTACTTATTCCTGGGCTATGTTAGATGTTAATGAAATGTATAAAAATATCAATTCAGGTCAATCATCTTAATTATAGATAATGCTACTTTTAAGAACAATCAAAAGAAGCAATAGTTGAAAATGTTGCTCAACACATTGATAATTAATGAAAGTGATAAAAGCCTCAGTCATTTTGAATTCTCTATCCTCAGATTTAGGGTAATTTTTTCATGCCTACTGAATTTTATTCAGACTGTTCAATTTAGTGTGATGAACGCTCAGTCGCTCAAACATGTCCAACTCGGTGCAACCCTATGGACTATAGTCCATTAGGCTGCTCTGTCCATGGAATTTTGCAGGAAAGAATTCTGGGGTGGGTTGCCATTTCCTCCTCCGGGGGATCTTTCTGACTCAGGGATTGAACTCACATCTCCCACACTGTAGGCAGACTTTTTTTTTTTTTTTTTTTTTAACCACTGAGCCACCAAGAAAGCCCTCAATTTAGTACTGCTGATGCTGCTACGTCACTTTAGTCATGTCCAAATCTGTGTGACCCCATAGATGGCAGCCCACCAGGCTCCCCCATCTCTGGGATTCTCCAGGCAAGAACACTGGAGTGGGTTGCCATTTCCTTCTCCAATGCATGAAAGTGAAAAGGGAAAGTGAAGTCACTCAGTTGTGTCCAACTCTTAGTAACCCCATGGACTGCAGGCTACCAGGCTCCTCCGTCCATGGGATTTTCCAGGCAAGAGTACTGGTGTGGGTTGCCATTGCCTTCTCCACCAATTTTTAGTACAAGACATGTTTAAAGGATCTTGGTTTTCTAAATAAAAAGAGATTAATGCAGATTGGGGAAATACATGTTCAATCTCCAATGGAAAGAAAGCTCATGTATTTTTCAACATCTTTTTTTTTTTTTCATTCAGATCACATGGCTGTAACTTCAATGTATGGCAAAACCAATACAGTATTGTAAAGTAAAATAAAGTAAAAATTAAAATTAAAAATAAAATAAAAAGAAAGAATTGAGCTACTGGCTCTAGTGAGAGGCATTCTAGTCTATGCTTCTGATCATTCTAGCCTATGCTTCTGATCTTCTTACACACCAGACCAACTCAGTGTTTTGTGGTGACATAGATGGGCAGGATGGAGTTAGGGGTGGGAGGGAGGTCCAAGAGGGAGGGAATATATGTATACATATAGCTGATTTATTTCACTGTACAGCAGAAATCAACACAACATTTCAAAGCAACTATAATTCAATTAAAAAAAAAAAACAGAAATTGGAAGTCCTGAACATTTTCATCAAAATTTGTTCCACATATCCAGAGGAATCATCCCATTAAGGAAGCAGGTTAGCTTTCACACAGAAGGTTGCCTTTTCATTCCCAAAGTAAACAGAGGCATCTGTTCTACCTCTGCCTTGGCCAGACACTCACATCTGGGAGAACGACTGGCCAAGTGAGTGTCACGTGTTCTCCTTGACTATATGAACCATAAGGTGATTAGCCAGGGACCACCCCACAGAGAAAACTGACCATAAAGTCAACCCAAAGTAAAGCAGGTCTGAGCTATGGAAGGAATAGAGCTTCCTAGACAAATTATTTGAGCACCTAGGCTTATCCAGTTGTGAAGACCAGAAAAAACCCAGCCCCACTTCTTTCAACATATTTTACTGTGAGTTGGAGTTCTCTCACTAGCAATCATAAGAATTTTGACCAGCATAATCATCCTTCCCTAAACTCTACAGAATTACTCCGATCTCATTCACCACTTCAGAGAATATAATAGGGGTGTTTTAGATGCATAGTAACTTGAATAATTTTTACACTAGAGGTCAGGTGTAATATTTAACCTGTTCTTTACCATGGTTTGGGCTTCCCTTGTGGCTCAGCTGGTAAGGAATCCACCTGCAATGTGAGAGACCTGGGTCCTATCCCTGGGTTGGGAAGATCCCCTGGAGAAGGGAAAGGTTACCTATTCCAGCATTCTGGCCTGGAGGATTCCGTGGACTGTACAGTCCATGGGGTTGCAAAGAATTGGACATGACTGAGCAACTTTCACTTTTCACTTTCAGTTCAGTTCAGTTCAGTCACTCAGTCGTGTCCGACTCCTTGCGACCCCATGAATTGCAGCACACCAGGCCTCCCTGTCCATCATCAACTCCCAGAGTTCACTCAGACTCACATATATCGAGTCCCTGATGCCATCCAGCCATCTCATCCTCTGTCGTCCCCTTCTCCTCCTGCCCCTAATCCCTCCTAGCATCAGAGTCTCTTCCAATGAGTCAACTCTTCACATGAGGTGGCCAAAGTACTGGAGTTTCAGCTTTAGCATCATTCCTTCCAAAGAACACCCAGGGCTGATCTCCTTTAGAATAGACTGGTTGGGTCTCCTTGCAGTTCAAGGGACTCTCAAGAGTATTCTCCAACACCACAGTTCAAAAGCATCAATTCTTCGGCATTCAGCTTTCTCCACAGTCCAACTCTCACATCCATACATGACCACAGGAAAAACCATAGCCTTGACTAGACAGACCTTAGTCAGCAAAGTAATGTCTCTGCTTTTCAATATGCTATCTATGTTGGTCATAACTTTCCTTCCAAGGAGTAAGTGTCTTTTAATTTCATGGCTGCAATCACCATCTGCAGTGATTTTGGAGCCCCCCAAAATAAAGTCTGACACTGTTTCCACTGTTTCCCCATCTATTTCCCATGAAGTGATGGGACCAGATGCCATGATCTTTGTTTTCTGAATGTTGAGCTTTAAGCCAATTTTTTCACTCTCCTTTCACTTTCATCAAGAGGCTTTTTAGCTCTTCTTCACTTTGTGCCATAAGGGTGGTGTCATCTGCATATCTGAGGTTACTGATATTTCTCCCGGCAATCTTGATTCCAGCTTGTGCTTCTTCCAGCCCAGCGTTTCTCATGATGTACTCTGCATATAAGTTAAATAAGCAGGGTGACAATATACAGCCTCGTCGTACTCCTTTTCTTATTTGGAACAAGTCTGTTGTTCCATGTCCACTTCTAACTGTTGCTTCCTGACCTGCAGATAGGTTTCTCAAGAGGCAGGTCAGGTGGTCTGGTATTCCCATCTCTTTCAGAATTTTCCACAGTTTATTGTGATCCACACAGTCAAAGGCTTTGACATAGTCAATAAAAGCAGAAATAGATGTTTTTTTGGAACTCTCTTGCCTTTTCCATGATCCAGTGGATGTTGGCAATTTGATCTCTGGTTCCTCTGCCTTTTCTAAAACCAGCTTGAACATCTGGAAGTTCACAGTTCACATATTGTTGAAGCCTGGCTTGGAGAATTTTGAGCATTACTTTATTAGCATGTGAGATGAGTGCAATTGTGCAGTAGTTTGAGCATTCTTTGGTATTGCCTTTCTTTGGGATTGGAATGAAAACTGACCTTTTCCAGTCCTGTGGCCACTGCTGAGTTTTCCAAATTTGCTGGCATATTGAGTGCAGCACTTTCACAGCATCATCTTTCAAGATTTGAAAGAGCTCAAGTGGAATTTCATCACCCCCACTAACTTTGTTCATAGTGATGCTTTCTAAGGCCCACTTGACTTCACATTCCAGGATGTCTGGCTTCAGGTGAGTGATCACACCATATTATTTAAAAATTTGATAGTTGTTTAAACACCAAAGATAAGCCAGGAATAGAATCCAGCTTCCTGACTCCCCTGACAATGCTCCTTCTTAAATAAAAACTTATTTCTTTTAAATAGTAATACTGATTTTCTTTTATACAGTTCCACCCATTTTCAAACGTGGAGAGACAGATTAAAAACTGCATTCTATTGCCTAGAAGTAACAAATATTGCCCAAACGTTAGTCTACTCAAAGAGAGGGGTGGGGAATTCTTTTCAGTGTGTACAATTTATCAAGGAGGCACAAAAATATCACTCTCATTTACTGGAGCTTTCACATTTACGTCATCAAAGAAAACATTTAAAAATTAAGCTTCTCTTTAAAATATATATTTACTAATTGAAAAGAGATTTGCAACAACATTTTGACAATAATAGCCTATCAAGTTTTAATAAACTATAAGTAAAAGTGCTGAAATGGCTTAGTTTTTGTCAGTGATACCAGATATATATTTCAGAAAGACATGGGCTAAATATGGAGAGACCCTGGGCCTCACCTCAGTTCTGCAACTGACCTGCTTGGTGACCTTTGGTAAATTCTCAGCTTCTGAGTTTGAAAATTCAACTAGTCCAAACATCTTATTTTTAAATATGCAAGGGATAAAGTTTCACATTTTCTTAAAATTGGGACATTTGCTCACTTAGTACTCAATTCCAAAGGCAAAGCAGGATTTACACTGACACCTGTCATCATTATCCACGCAAGCCTAATCACTTATCCATTCATTCATGACTTTATTTTTACTTTCTTCAGTTGGTCTACTGCATTTCATTTGTGCTGGATAAAAAGCCAACACTTTCTCTAAAGAGGCAGATAATAAGTATCTTATTACCTCATTTCAGAGGGGCAGATAAATAAACATCTTCCACTTTGTAGACTACATAGTCTTTGTCAGAATAATTCAGTTATATCATTGTAACAGGAAAGTAGCTGTAGACAGAACATAAACAAATAGATGTGATTCTGATACAATAACTTTATTCACCAAAACAAAGAGAAAGAAAAACTGACCATATTTTGCCCAAGAGCTACAAGACTGACCCCTGCTTTAAACAAAAAAAAAAAAAAGAAAGAAAGAAAGAAAGAAAGAAAAAAAATTGAATGGAACAAGTGGCACAATGGTAATATTTTTACATGATTATTGTTTAATCCTCATACACACAATACCATGCATTTTATGTGCAGAATATGGCAGAAAATGAGATACAGATTTCCCATTCTCACAGGTTTTACATTTTTATATAGGAAGAAATTCAACAAATTAATGTTAAGTAAGTAAATTATATGAAGAAAAAGTAGCATAAAGGCATAGAACGTGATAGAGTACTCTTTCACATGTATTGATTAATCCAGAACTTCTTTCTGATAAACACTTGGGCAGAGACCTGTATGAAGTGAGGACACACTCCTTACAGATATCTGTGGAGGAGTGCTTCAGGAAGAAGAAAGAGAAAGGGAGAAAACTTAAGGACTTTGGGCTGGGAGTATATTCGCTCCTTTAAAGGAACAATTGGGAGTTTTATGTGAGAGAAATGAAGTCAGTAAGATGAATGGAGACAACCCTTGCTTATATCCCCTCCCCTCCCCCAACAACAATGATAATTTGGCATTGCTGCAAAAAATAAAAGTGTACCATGGGAGCTTTAAGGATAAAAGTTGGAGACTGTGAAGCCTCAGTGCAGTCCAAGATCAACAAACGACACTTCAAGAGCTACTGGAGAAGGCAGATTCCCACCCACTTGATTTACTGACTATGGTCCCGGGTTCTGACCCAGAAAACAGTTTTGTACTGTTTGGCCTTCTTTGGCCTTGGCTCTGTCACCGTAGGAGTTGAGCCAGCCTCAGCTGGACCTGAAGTGGCTTGTGAACTGAGTCCAACCCTCTCAAGTCCTGCAACTCCTAAAGGTCAGTTCCCAAACTCAGTCCAGCTGTCAATTCTGAAAGGACTCTGGAGTTGATTACCTACTTTCTGCCCATTACTCCTTGAGAAATATGCTATCTGAGTAAACGGGGAGAAATTTGGTGCAGAAGGAGCAGAGTAGAAGGATAAAGGTAATGCTTACAGACACACACCACACACAACACTCTACCAACTGCTCCAACACTCTCCTTGAGGTTACAGGCCAGTTCGCATGCACGCAGGCTAAGTCACTTCCGTCGTGTCTGACTCGGTGCGACCATATGGACAACAGCCCATCAGGCTCCTCTGTCCACAGGATTCTCTAAGCAAGAATATTGGAGTGGGTTGCCATTTCCTTCTCCAAATCTAGCTTGAGGACATTCCTATTTTAGGATATCATGGATTTGAGGAGTCTGCCAACTATCTCCCTACCTAATCAGTTTACACCTTCCCAGTTCAACCCAGTGTCCTCTAGAATACTTGTAGCAGGTATTAGGATGGGACAGAGCTAAAAGTCAGAGCCAAGAGTTGGTTGAGTCCAGAAGCCAGAAACAAACTCTGCACCAGCCTGAGCACAACAGAACATCAGTTGACTCATAGGTCAGTTTGGTTTCTACATTCCCTTTGATTATAACACCAGCAAATTCATTAATTTTATTAACATTTAGTTCCTAGAGTATGAATACCCTGTGCTAATCATAGTTATGTCAATATTTTTCAAAGTATATTTTTATAAATGTGAAATCATTTTTATTAAAAATGTATCAATGATTATCAAGTGAAGAACACATCTTACATCAAAGCTATAGCAGATGAACCCCAGTCTTTGAGTGGTAGGACTCTGAGGTATGTTTCATACTATCATGCAGGTTTCCCCACTGGATTAAGCCCCAGCTCTCCACAGTGATAATTGTCTGCTAACACAACTTTACAGGCTTTCTATATTCCCCTAACTTCTCTATTTCCATGTGGGGGCTTTCTGGAAATACTTTGCAAATATATTATTTAAATTTATGTCTTTGTCCTACAGTCTGACTCTGGAGGATTCCAACATAAGATAAAGCTAATATAGGACTCTGATGTGCCTTTAGTATGTTGCAAAGGGGAGGGGGGCACCTTTATTCTTTGCCGTGGTCCCCAACATTTTGGCACCAGGGACCAGTATTGCAGAAGTCAATTTTTCCATGGACCAGGGGAGGGGGATACTTTCAGGATGATTTAGGTGCAGTACACTTATTATATATGTTACTTCTAATCCAATGCCACCACTGATCTGACAGGAGCTACTGCTCTGTGGTCTGGAGGTTGGGGACACTTGCCTTAGAGCGTATCCTTAGGTGCTTTGACCAATACAGTTAGGTGAGGAGTTTGGTTGGTAAATTATTTAGACTGGAGTTTTAGCCAAAGTTCCTCCATGTATTAGTTGTATGACTTTGGTAAAGTCAATCAGTATCTTCTAAGCCTCAGATTCTTCATCTGTCTGTACACTAATGATAATCTCTCCATCTCTCTTATTTTTATTCTTACTCAAAAAACACCTGGGGATTTAAATCCTACATCTTTTCCAGTCATGCCTTTCTTATTAAAATATTAAACACATACCAATCTATCTGAACATAGGTTTTACACAGAATATGCCTTTTATTTATTTTGTACTTTCCCTACTGTTCTGGATAGAAAAACTACCTTCAAAATCAGTATAAAGACATGCATATTAATTTCATTACCATAATTTAGACAGGGAAACCTGTCTACATTTTATTCGGTTAATATAGGAAATTTTCTCCTGCTGTAATCATTGGCCCTGCTTCTGTAATAATGCTAATGATAACTAACTATAAATATTTCTACCACTGTATTACTATTTTTTGAGGACTTAAGTTAAATTCTATAGAAACACAAAATTCCTACAAGACAGCTTCTGTTTTCCTTATTAGTTATGAAAACTGAGGTCCAGTACAATAACAACGATTTACTTAGTTTCACAGCTAAAAATCACTGGAGCCATTATATGGCATTAGAGCAAGAACTATTTGAAACAAGCTGATGTGTATTTCATTGAACGTGTTATATTTTAAGCTAAAACCACCTTTCTCATCTTATGCTTTTACCTAATACTAAATATTGACATACAGATCAATGAAGAACAAATGGTATATAGTAAGTAGTCAATAACTGGTAGTTTGCACTATTGATATTACTACAATAATTATTATTTTAAAAGTATATTTTGAGAATTCATAAGACTTGTCAAATATTATTTATTTTTATTTATTATCTTTATATTTGTGGAAAGAATCACACATATCTAACCTTGGGAATCCAATACACAGACATGTGTCTGATATCGAAATATCTGAGATTTGGAATCTATGTTTAATCAAATTTTGATTTTTTTCCTATAAAAAGAGCTCCATTCTTCTATGTTATTACTAGAATAGTCACCACAGCAAAAGTGTGCATATAGTGCGGCACACTCCCTAAGAGTGGTTAAGCTGTAGTTCAGCCTCATCATTAAATTCCTTTCCAGAATCCCTCGCTTGTCATTTTTTGTTTTTGTTTATAGCTTCCAAATATGACTTTTAGGGTATTACAGAAATTCTGAAAAAATTTAATAGCCTCTGATAACATGCTTTAGGAGAAGTCACTTGCACCCAACTCCAGTACTCTTGCCTGGGAAATCCCATGGACGGAGGAGCCTGGTAGGCTGCAGTCCATGAGGTCGCTAAGAGTCAGACATGACTGAGCGACTTCACTTTCACTTTTCATTTTCATGCATCGGAGAAGGAAATGGCAACCCACTCCAGTGTTCTTGCCTGGAGAATCCCAGGGACAGGATTCTGGGGGCTGCCGTCTATGAGGTCACACAGATTCGGACACGACTGAAACGACTTATCAGCAGCAGCAGCAAACATGCTTTTCCCTTTAAACAATACAGTCTTCTTTTTGCAACCAAAACTTTTCAGTATCCAACAACAGTAATTAATAAATGGCAAAGGCTTAATAGATTAATCAATGAAAATAAAATATAGGAACCTTTGGATTTTGAAAACTTGATGCAAATGCCTGGAAAATTCTGGGTTACTTTTGTTTGTCTCAAACAAATCAAAACTTAAGTATTTCCGAATTATCTTATGTGGTTTCCCATATTTCTGTTTTCTAAATTCTCTGAGCTAAGAAAGAAATGGAGTTCTAAATCATGTGTTTATTTTGGTGACTCAAATGAATTGTTCAAACCATTAATTTGTGGTAACACACAATCAACAAGAATGGAATCTACATTTTTTAACAAGATTTTGCTGCCTCTGCTGCTAAGTTACTTCAGTCGTGTCCAACTCTGTGTGACCCCATAGACGGCAGCCCACCAGGCTCCCCCGTTCCTGGGATTCTCCCGGCAAGAACACTGGAGTGGGTTGCCATTTCCCTCTCCGATGTATGAAAGTGAAAAGTGAAAGGAAGTTGCTCAGTCGTGTCTGACTCTTCGCGACCCCATGGACCGCAGCCTACCAGGCTCCTCTGTCCATGGGATTTTTCAGGCAAGAGTACTGGAGTGGGGTGCCATCGCCTTCTCCAAAGATTTTGCTATTCTCCTTGAAAGGGTAGAATCTATAATCCAATTAGGCTTACTTATTCTTCATATGCATTTCTTACATTTATGTTGAGGAAAATATTTACTCCACTTTAATAATCCTTCAGTTCATTTCATTTCAGTTCAGTTGCTCAGTTATGTCTGACTCTTTGTCACCCCATGGACTGCAGTACACCAGGCCTCCCTGTCCATCACTAACTCTCAGAGTTTACTCAGACTCATGTCCATTGAGTCCATAATGTCATCCAACCATCACATCCTCTGTCGTCCCCTTCTCCTCCCACCTTCAATCTTTCCCAGCATCAGGGTCTTTTCAAATGACTCAGTACTTCACATCAGGTGGTGAAAGTAATCTTAACTTGCTCCAAATTTAGTTAGTAGACTTTAAACTTGATCAACCATCCCCGAATTAGGATTAAACACACACACATGCTTGTTTCTTAATTGTACACAAATGCTTGTTTCTTAATTTCTATAAAGTCTTTCAAATTCAGTTCAGTTCAGATCAGTTCAGTCGCTCAGTCGTGTCCAACTCTTTGAGGCCCCATGAATTGCAGCACGCCAGGCCTCCCTGTCCATTACCAACTCCCGGAGTTCACTCAGACTCACGTCCATTGAGTCAGTGATGCCATCCAGCCATCTCATCCTCGGTTATCCCCTTCTCCTCTTGCCCCCAATCCCTCCCAGCATCAGAGTCTTTTCAATGAGTCAACTCTTCGCATGAGGTGGCCAAAGTACTGGAGTTTCAGCTTTAGCATCATTCCTTCCAAAGAAATCCCAGGGCTGATCTCCTTCAGAATGGACTGGTTGGATCTCCTTGCAGTCCAAGGGACTCTCAAGAGTCTTCTCCAACACCACAGTTCAAAAGCATCAATTCTTCGGCGCTCAGCCTTCTTCACAGTCCAACTCCCACATCCATGCATGACTACTGGAAAAACCATAGCCTTGAGTAGACGTCAGTACTAAATAGTAAACTATTGATAGTGAAAAATGTTCCCCTAAGAATCGTAAGTTCCTTGTATAATCAAATTGTACAGAACACATTTTTTCCCTATATATTGCAACATTATTTCTTACATATCACTCTGTGATGGATTGTATTGACAAAAATATGCATAATTTAGGTGTCATAAAAACAAGAACTCCAAAAATGTATCATCTGAATTATAATTTATCCTACAAAAGAACAACTCCTTTTGAATGTAGATGACTAGCAAAATACATTTAGCACAATATATTTAAATAAAAGTGCATTCTCAACCAATGTTTCTCAAAGACACTAATTCAAGATTCTATAGAGGGAAGAAAAGTGTTGCAATATAGATGCATGTTTATCATATTGAATCACAGCTGAAATTGCCACTTGGGACTTTGGGAAGTTTTTAATTTTAATCTTTTTGTTTTGTTCTTTCTCATGAAATATTCAATTTCCAGTGGCAGCTCCAGGGTACATTTGAAACTTTTAAGACATGGCAAGAAAACCCAAAGAAAAAGAGTTTTAATTCTTACCGCATTTTTTTAAGCACAAACCAACTTTTAAATGGCTTAAAAAAGGAAGAGTCACAGCATTCAAAAATTCAGTTTGCATATGTGCTCAACTTCAACCCTCATGAAGAATATTAAAGATAAACATTAAGCAAACAAACCATATAGCAGAAGTATAAACTGGAAAATATTATAATATTTTAAAGTATAGAGAATTCTTGTTTATAATATATGACATAAAGAGACCTTTTTAAAATGGTATTACAGTTTCTATCAGAAATAGAGTAATGTTTTCCTAATATTTCATCTTAAGAAGAGAGGCTACTTTGGGTGCATCTTCGTCACAATGAACAATTTTATAATCATCCACATCCCAGGTTTGTCAGGAAAATAATAGAAGTATTAGATTGCTTCATCGCTAGAGTTGAACAAACACTTAGGACTCTTCCCTTTTTCTTTACTTTTTTTTTCAGAATGTGTTTTGGGTTAAAAGAAGGCAGGAGAATCAGCTTACTGTAGAGCACTGTTATCTTCCTGAAACCTTCTTGGTTGGGGATGTGCTGCTTATTGAAATACACCAAGGATACTCGCCAGGGCAAAGTGCCATTTATTCCCTTGCTAACATGATAAGCTGTCACTAGGTGTAGGATTCACCAGAGTACAAGTCTATTCTCAAAAGACTGCGCACTAATATATATGAAATGTATCTTGACAACATCTTGAGAAATAGTCTTTTCTGACAATAGTCAGAAGGTGTCCCAGATGGTGATTTTTCCTGATTTTCACTTACTGTTAAGAAAACAATCAGAAAATCACCCCTAGAGATTCTGCAGATTGGGTGTCCATTCTCGTGAACAGAATCTCAGTTGTGAGTCACTTTAGAAACACCTGTTTTTAAGACAAACATTTTGTGTGTCCTAATAGAAACCTATAAATTGAACAAAATAGTGTTTTAATTACTTTTGTGAATCTAGTATTGTTTTAGGAGCAATTTATGACACAAGGAGGAATAGAACGATATCTTATTTTTCCTAAGAATGGTTTATAACCTAGACTCACGTGACAATAGCTGTGAACATCTTAGTTCTGAATATGAATATTTATTTATTGGTAGTACTGTATGAACTATAATGGCCATATTTCATAATGGTAAAGTCAATGAAACAGACTGAAAAGTAGTCTATCATTTGTGAGTTGATACATATAAAAGCTTTTCACAAGGAAATGCAAATTAGATTGTATTGCTATGTATTTAATAAAATATGTTTTCATGGAGGGGAAAGGTACAATTAATTGCAATTGAGATTATCTCTGAAACTATGGAATGTGATTTTGAAGAGATGATTCACAATGGAGTATTACTCAGCCATTAAAAAGAATACATTTGAATCAGTTCTGATGAGATGGATGAAACTGGAGCCGATTATACAGAGTGAAGTGAGCCAGAAAGAAAAACACCAATACAGTATACTAACACATATATATGGAATTTAGGAAGATGGCAATGATGACCCTGTATGCAGGACAGCAAAAAAGACACAGATGTGTATAGCGGACTTTTGGACTCAGAGGGAGAGGGAGAGGATGTGATGATTTGGGAGAATGGCATTGAAACATGTATAATATCATGTAAGAATCGAAATGCCAGTCTATGTCTGATGCAGGATATGACACGCTTGGGGCTGACGCGCGGAGATGACCCAGAGAGATGTTGTGGGGAGGGGGGTGGGAGGGGGGCTCATGTTTGGGAACGCATGTACACCTGTGGTGGATTCATGTCAATCTATGCCAAAACCAATACAGAATTGTAAAGTAAAAATTAAAAATAAATAAATTAATTAAAAAAAAAATGAAGAGATGATTCAGATATCAAAATGGGCCAAATTTCACCTGTCTGAAGATTAGTATCTGGTCAAAAAGTGAGATGAAGAAAAGTCAGGCAGAAGAAGAAAGACTGGAGAAATGAGGGGACAGTGAAAAGAAGAGCTCCAGGGTAGAGAAAGTGTTCAGTTGGAGGAAAAATAGAAAACACATTTGGCCATGAAAGCCAGTGTAAGACTTCTGGGCTCTGGTGATGGGTAGTAGAGCTCTGCTGTGTCACCCTGATGCCTCCTTTCTTGAGGACCTGTTGATCCCACTGCTGGCAGTCTTTCAGCAGGCATCTTTCAGCTCTTTCAGCAATTACCTCTGCTGCAGAAGCCACCTTGATCAAAGTCACACACACCATAAAAGATCAATATGGGAACATAAATCTGATCATCTGAACATCTTGCCTTAATTTGGGATGATTCGCAGGGCCATTCTCGTTCTGGAATTTGCTGAGAAGTTGGGCACAGGTGCTATTACAAATCCATCACATTTTGACCTCTCTGTCCACTCCTGCTCTCTCCTCCCTTCCAGAGGTATGGATTCCAAGTTTTCCTTCATAAACTTTCTACAAATCATAGTCCATCTTAGAACTAGCTCTCCCGGGAGCCCAACTGTGACTCCCTGGGGATGAGAAGAAAGGATATTTGACAAAGATGTTGATGAACAAACTTTGCTTATTTGCTGCAAGGAAGGGAGTGCAATAGGATCTGAAATGGAAACCTCTTTAGTCTTTTAAATTATGTTAACTCTGAGAGAAACAAAAAATTTTTATTAGTTTCCCCTCCTCTCTAACCATTCATCTACTTCACAAGAGGGGTAGTATGTTTTCTGAAAATTAATGAGTCAACGTACATTATCTTTATTTTAAAACCACTGAAGAGTTGAGGTTGTGCTTGTGGCTTTCCAGACCTTAGAAAAGTCATAGCTTACTTCATATCTAATTATGTCATGCTTTTACAGATAACTGTGCCACAGTTAATTTTGTATTTTAGAAAATGTCTCCTGAATTTAAGTAAATATTCATGTCCTTATTCTCATGTCTTGAGGTAGTATGAGAATAAAAAAAAATTATACTCCTTGAAATAAAGGATAAAGGAAACTCAGGTTAAAAAGTGGAATCTCTCACTAACTAGCTATATGGTATTTACCAAATCTCTGTCATTATTATATTTTAATCTTCCCTCATAAGGTTAATAAGTTTAAGTTAGATAGCTTACATAAGTCACTGATAACTCCATAGAGAAGGATAAAAACTACTTTTTCATCTTATTTGAAAATTTGATCTATTAGTAATTGGGAGTGCTTTATTGAGAAGCATTCTGAATCTACAGCTTAGTTTTTTTCTTTTTTCAGGAAATACTCTTATACTACCAGTGGATTGTTGAAGCTGACTTGCAAAGGTGAACCTTGAGATAACACAAGTTAGGTTCCAGACTACTGCAATAAAGTAAACCTCACAATAGAGTGACTCACACATTTCTCTTTTAGTTTCCTGTGTGCACAAAATTATGTTTAGAATATAGTATATTCTTTTAACTGTGCAATAGCATTATGTCTATAAAACAATGAACATACCTTAATTTTAAAATATTTTATTGCTAACAACTGCTGACTACCACCTGAGCTTTCAGTGAGTCACAACAGCAATACCAAGGATCACTGATCTCAGATCACCATAATATAAGCTGTAAGAAAAACCCCACCTGAATCACTAATGCTATACACCCAAAACTGGCATAACATTGTGAATCGACTGTACTTCTATAAAATAAACAAAAGTACTTCAAAATAAAAAAAATAAATAAATAAATAAAAATAAATAAATGTAATGACAAAGAAATGTCTGAAATACTATAAAAATTACCAAAATGTGACACAGTGACACAAAGGGAGCAAGTGCTGGTGTACCGATAAACTTTCTCAAGGGTTAGCACAAAGCTTCAATCTGTGAAAGCACAACTATGGGAAGTGCGATAAAACGAGGTGTGCCCACAAGAGCCAGTTATTATATGATTAGAATTTGTGTGAACTGGTTGTTAAACATAAATATCCCTAGTAGACTATTTATTTTAAAAAATAAATAATGAGGACTTCCCTGGTGGATTTTCCAGGCAAGAGTAATGGAGTGGGGCGCCATTGCCTTCTCCAACTGCCCCCTAGAGCCAGTTATTAAACATTTATTAGCACACAACTAGGAAAATCCCATGGACGGAGGAGCCTGGTAGGCTGCAGTCCATGGGGTCGCTAAGAGTCCGAGACGACTGAGCGACTTCACTTTCACTTTTCACGTTCATGCATTGGAGAAGGAAATGGCAACCCACTCCAGTAGTCTTGCCTGAAGAATCCCAGGGATGGCGGAGCCTGGTGGGCTGCCGTCTATGGGGTGGCACAGAGTCGGACACGACTAAAGCAACTTAGTAGTAGTAGTAGTAGGGCTTCCCTGGTGGCTCAGAGGTTAAAGCGTCTGCCTGCAATGCGGGAGCCCCGGGTTCGATCGCTGGATCGGGAGGATCACCTGGAGAAGGAAATGGCAACCCACTCCAGTATTCTTGCCTGGAGAATCCCATGGACGGACGAGCCTTGGCGCCTACATTCCACGGTGTCGCAAAGAGTCAGACACGACTGAGCGACTTCACTTCACTTCATAAGATATTTGAAGACTTCCCAGGTAGCTCAGCAGGTAAAGAATCTGCCTACAATGCAGGAGATGCAGGTACAATCCCTGGATCAGGAAGATCCCCTGGAGGAGGAAATAGCAACCCACTCCAGTATAATTGCCTAGGAAATCCCATGAACAGAGAGGAGCCTGGCTGGGTACAGTCCATAGAGTCACAAAGAGTTCATGCTGGATTTAGAAAAGGCAGAGGAACCAGAGATCAAATTGCCAACATCTGCTGGATCATTGAAAAAGCAAGAGACCCCCAGAAAAACATCTACTTCTGCTTTATTGACTATGCCAAAGCCTTTGACTGTGGATCACAACAAACTGTGGAAAATTCTGAAAGAGATGGGAATACCAGGCCACCTGACCTGCCTCCTGAAAAATCTGTATGCAGGTCAGGAAGCAACAGTTAGAAGTGGACATGGAACAACAGACTGGTTCCAAATCAAGAAAGGAGTACAACAAGGCTGTATATTGTCACCTTGCTTATTTAACTTATATGCAGAGTACATCATGAAAAACGCTGGGCTAGATGAAGCACAAGCTGGAATCAAGATTGCTGGGAGAAATATCAATAACCTCAGATATGCAGATGACACCACCCTTATGGCAGAAAGTGAAGAAGAACTAAAGGGCCCCTTGATGAAAGTGAAAGAGGAGAGTGAAAAAGTTGGCTTAAAACTCAACATTCAGAAAACTAAGATCACGCATCTGATCCCAGCACTTTATGGCAAATAGATGGGGAAGCAATGGAAACAGTAACAGACTTTATTTTGGGGGGCTCCAAAATCACTGCAGATGGTGACTGCAGGCATGAAATTCAAAGGTGCTTGCTCCTTAGAAGAAATGTTACGACCAACCTAGACAGTATATTAAAAAGCAGAGACATTACTTTGTCAACAAAGGTCCATCTATCTAGTCAAAGCTATTGTTTTTCCAGTAGTCATGTCTGGATGTGAGAGTTGAACTATAAAGAAAGCTGAGCACTGAAGAATTGATGTTTTTGAACTCTGGTGCTGGAGAAGACTCTTGAGAGTCCCTTGGACTGCAAGGAGATCCAACCAGTCTATCTTAAAGGAAATCAGTCCTGAATATTCATTGGGAGGACTGATGTTGAAGCTGAAACCTGATGTGACACATTTGAGGAGACCCTGATGCTGGGAAAGATTGAAGGTGGGAAGAGAAGGGGACAACAGAGGAAGAGATGGTTGGATGGCATCAACAACTCAATGGACATGAGTTTGAGTAAACTCCAGGAGCTGGTGATGGACAGGGAGGCCTGGCATGCTGCAGTCCATGGGATCCGAAAGAGTCAGACTGAGCGACTGAACTGACGGATGAGATATTTATTGTATGACAATGTTGTAAGTGCTTGTGTGTGTGCTCAGTCACTCAGTCGTGTTCCTGAGTCTCTTGTGTCTCCTGCATTGGCAGGCGGATTCTTTATCACTGTGTGACCTGGGAAGCCTATTGTAAGCTATTAACTCATATCAAATGCTTTAATTAGATATCAGCAAGTCTGTGGAGTAGCTGTTACTATGATGTTATTGTACAGATGAGGAATCTAGGACACATTGTTTGATCCCTCAATCTCCATGGCCCACACTTTGAAAGTGGTGAAGCCAGGATCTGAATCTAAGCAAACTCTGCCTCACAGACTGCTCCCAAACACTTTAATGTGCTTTACACTTAGATTGATGGTCATCTCTGCCAGGGAAGGAGAACTGAAAAACAGCCAGAACTATCTTACTGTGCATCCTAGTCTATGCATGCGACCTTCCCCAGGATTACACAGAGGGCCAGGATTATATGTTACATCTGTGCTTCAGTGTCCTCATCTGAAAAATGTGGGCAGCAATAATTTCTACTTCTGTCTAATTGAGGTTGAAATGAGGTAATATTTGCAAAACGTTTATCATGGCATCTGATATTTAGCAAGTCTCTTATTTAATCCCACGTGCTTTCTTATTATTTTGTTCTCTATGCTATGAACAAAGATTATCATTTTATATAACTATAGAAATTTTATAGAAGCAATGATCTTTTGAAAATTAAAGAAACATGTTAGAGAAAGAATGATAAGAAATATAGTAGACAGTGCAGAAAAAGGTGGTTATGAAAGAGAGAATTCTGAGGAAATAAAACGTATAGAAGACATGAAAGAGAAAATATATGACAGGGAAAAAATATGGACTTCAAAGAAACAAAAGAGAGAAATGAAGAAGGAACATAAAACATTTCATAAAATTCCTGAATAATCTTAATGCTGATAATGCTATTATTAACAAATTTCAAGATAACTTATAAACAGGGCAGACGATTCCACCTTCCTTTAACACACACTATTACAACCCTCTCCAGATATTCTTATAATGTACTTAGAAGTGTTTGCCAAGAGAGACTGAGATTTTTGAAAGCAGGAGTTGTATCATTTTACACCTGCTCAAATTTCTATCATTTAGCAGCCTCTGTAATATAGACAGAACTCAATAAAAGTTGAAGTTAAATATTAAAGCTTGAAACATTTAAATAAATATGCCATGTCTTGTGAATTTTCCATAACACAGATGCATTTAAAAATATATGTATTCTTATTATCCTTCAATTTCATTTTATGATGATTTAGAAGTTGGTGACTGTTCCACAAAATGGTATGCTGAAAGAGAATCTACATTTATGGCATATTATTCAAAATTAATTTTTATTGTAAGTATTTGCCCTAAGTAATGATCATCAAAAACTGAACAGGAGGGATGGCAGAAACATTTGCTGTGCTTCTAAGTTGGTAGTTGCCTACAGATCCATTCTACTCAAATTAATTTAGGTCCTTTGGCACATTTTTACTAAACTCACATTATTAAAAATGCAAAATATGCCAAGACAGATACTGAAGTATTTCAGTGTGAGTTGCACTGAAGTTTTTACTGGTACACAGTTATGAAATATTCAATAAATGTAAAGCATAAATATAAACATAATTATTGCATAACATTTTTAGTAGAAGAAAATGGGACTTTTCATAAGTTCAGAGGAGATATTATGATGATTAGTTATTGAAATATACATTACAGCAATATTCCAAATAGGAGGAAACCCTTGACTTCAGAATCAGAAGGCAGCATGCTCCTTGTCATTGTGCTTTCAGGTAGGTTCTGGTTGAAACTTCTACTTGACATAGATGGTGCAGGGACACATGTGCAAGGGGGAGGAAACTGGAGCAGCATTTGGCCAGTAAGCTTTTCCATGAATATTGCCATATGAGTACTTAAAAAAATATATATATATATATTTATTGACTTATTTGGCTGTGCCAAGTGTTAGCTGCAGCACACAGGATCTCTGGCCTCTGTTGTGGTATGCAAGGTCTTTTTTGGAGAAGGAGGGAGTGTATTTGCTTTACAATGTTTTATTAGTTTCTGCTGAACAAGCCCTTCCCTCTTGAGCCTCCCTCCCATCTCCCCCATCCCACCCCTCTAAGTAATCACAAAGCACAGCAGCTTCTCACTAGCTATCTATTTTACACATGGTAGGATCTTTTTAGTTGTAATATGTGAACTCTTAGTTGTGGCATGTGGGATCTAGTTCCCAGATCAGGGATGGAACCCAGGCCCTCTACATGGGTTCTTAACCCATGGAAGCATGGAAACTTAACCACACTGGACCACCAGGGAATTTCCCTGTCATCTGACTTCTACCCATATCTTAATGACTGATGTTCTGAATCAAGAACTTATTTTCATTATGATTAAAATTTCAGAGCATAGTTACTGATCATTTGAGACAAGACCTTATGCTAAATACAAGAGGTAAAATTGTGCATTCAGTTACTCATTCATCCAACAAGAGAGTGAACACATATAATACATACCTGAATCTGTGCTAAGTTCTGGGAATGTAACTGCCGTAAAACACAGCCCCCTTTGTTTAAAGCACAATCCTTCTATCAATAGAAGCCCATGTGGTTCAGTGGAAAGAGCACGTCCAACAGGATGAGATAGACTTGCCTTCTATCCTTGTACTCCTCACCTATTCTAATTGTCCTGTAAACCAAATAAACTTGCCAAAACTGATTTCTCATTTTTAAAACTGATGGAATGCCAACGTAAAGGATAATTGTGAGAACCAAGTAATATATTCTGAGAATCTAGCATAGCACCAACAAATTATAGACACTGAGTCAATGAATTGATCATATCTTCTTCATAACATCTATACCAATGTTACTATAAATACATTTTGTATAAATATATGCTATGTTACTTATTAATCCTCATACTATACATTATTTAGTCTCCATAAGCAAAGACTTTGATTGCAAGTATTGCTATATTATTTTTACCATACACCTATAGTCAAGGCTATGGTTTTTCCTGTGGTCATGTATGGATGTGAGAGTTGGACTGTGAAGAAAGCTGAGCACCGAAGAATTGATGCTTTTGAACTGTGGTGTTGCAGAAGACTCTTGAGAGTCCCTTGGACTGCAAGGAGATCCAACCAGTCCATTCTAAAGGAGATCAGCCCTGGGTGTTCTTTGGAAGGAATGATGCTAAAGCTGAAACCCCAGTACTTGGGACACCTCATGCGAAGAGTTGACTCATTGGAAAAGACACTGATGCTGGGAGGGATTGGGGGCCAGAGGAGAAGGGGACAACAGAGGATGAGATGGATGGATGGCATCACTGACTCGATGGACGTGAGTTTGAGTGAACTCCGGGAGATGGTGATGGACAGGGAGGCCTGGCATGCTAGGATGGGGTTGCAAAGAGTTAGACATGACTGAGTGACTGAACTGAACTGAACTGATAGTTAGATTTAAGAATTTTCATATGATCTTAAGATTCAGGGAAATAAAATCCTCTCTAGATATATGATTGTTCTTACACTACTGAATGGAGAGCTTCATTTTAACATAACATTCACTGTCACATAACATTGTATAACATTCTATACTTGTTAGAATGACAAAAATATAGATAATTAGCCATTCAGCAATTTATGAATAGCTCCTATTTTGGTAAAAGAAGGCCCTGACTATTAGGGAAATAGAAAAAATATTTTAAAGATATTATAAATAAACTAAGTCTAAGAGCCAATTCTGACTTGTTTTTGGAGGTCAAATTTTAACAGAGAAGGTAGTACAGAAGAATATTGAAGAAATTGTCATGTATAGGTATCTTCTATGTATAATATTAGGCATGATGCTAACCACTTAAAAATTAGATATATCAAGATAGTAAAGATGTAAGATACATGATATTGCTCTTAATTTGCCAGGAGAAACATGAAAAAGGCAAGGAAATGGGTACCCACCAGAGTACGAGTTTTTAAAAATCCACATGTCATTTGCCCCAGGTGATATGACAGGTTAGCAAAGCCACATTTTAATCACAAGTGTATGGATCTAGTATCTTTTGAGGAGAAAGATCTCTGCTGTGAAACCAGGTACCAAGTTTGGGGTAGGACAAAACTAAAGAAATAAATCTAATATTGCTGCATGACTATGTGTGTTTTTACTGCCTCAAATATAATCTAAATCTTAATAATCATAGAGGTATCTTCCATTCCCAAAATGGAAGAATAAATTAAATTCCAAAGCCTGTATCTGAAAAGTAATTTTCATGTTTGGTAGTGAGCTGAATTATTACCTATTTTTGTACAGTATTATAATATGTGAAGATCTATTATTATTTATTTATTTTTAGAAACTAGTTATAGATAAACTAATGTCCATTTCCCCTATGGTTGCCAACACATGTATTAGGTTTTATATGATATGATAACCAGTATAAAATTCATAATGCTAATTTGAGGCTTTTTTAAATGAGTCAGACCAAAAAAAGGCCAAAAGTAACTGGAGAGGAGGAGAGCATAATGCTATGCTTGTTATGGCTCAATATTTCTGTATGACTAAGAAATGTACAGCAAAGCTTATCTATTAAGTAGTTCTCAGAAAGCTAGTCTCAGACTTAATTCCTCTCCCTCCAATTCTAATTGTTAATTCATGTGTAAATACTAATCCACCTCAAGAAGTAGCAATGAATGTTATCCGATATAAAGCGCATGATGTGTGGTGAACTAAAGCTCTGTATGTTCAAAGATCAACTGTGGCTTTCTGTGTATTAGTGCATTCCCCTCCAGTACTAAGAGGAAACAAAAATAGCTAACCCTGGGCTGTACTGTACACTGCCTTCTCATAATTTGTGCTGGTATCTGTCTGTCAGCATTATTTCCTTTGGTTTATCACTAGCAGCAAACACATTAGTAAACATCATTAGCTTGAGTCTAGTAACTACAATCAAATTATCTTTGAGCGGAGAAATAACCACGCAAGAAACTGTTTGGGATCTGAGTGTTCCACTGAAGAGAAAAATCTGGTTATAATTGTTCAAGAATTGCATATCAAAAATTCCAAAAAATGATTTCCAGGAGTCAACATTATCTCATTAAAACTATGAAAATCCATTGTAAGAAATGAAATTGATTTTAGAATATTTGGAAAACAAAGGAGTCCAAGCCTGATAAATAGAAGTTTGAGTTTGCATTTGATGGTTAGGGAAAATGGTAGGAGTTAAGTTTCCTGAGGTTATGATGTTGTGTGGTCTATACATACTCTAGAATATCACCAAGTGTCATACCCCTTTAAAACTGTCTTTCCAAGACAGAAAGGTAATCTAAGACATTTCTCTAATATTCGTGCTTTGAAGTGCAATGTTCAGTTCATCAGGAACATCTAAAAAATTTCCCCAACTTCAATTTGTATTACTAAGAATTCATAATCTCCTAACATTATCCACATTCAAATGAAATACTTCGAAGAGCCTACTGCACTGTGTATTCTCAAGCAAAGATGGGACCACAAGGAAGACACTCTCATTTATGTTCCAAGAAGCAGCATTTTAGTCATTGTCGTATAGATATGTCTTACAGAAGAGTGGTTTAAAAAAAGAATTTTTTTAAATGAATGGTAGGCTATTAATAATTTTAGATCTAATGTTTAATTATATGCCTCCAGCTTGAGAGTTAGAATTTTATTGTATAATGCCACTTTAAGGATAAAATTTTCACCCTGTGACAATGTTAGTTGTTTATATGGAATGAAAGCTCTTTAGAATTGAGCCCAATTACCCATTCTTTGGGCTTCAGCAATAAAATTAAATCTTTCCAAAATCATTGTGTTATTTTTTCAAATGAGTGTCTAAAAGATTTTTTACATTCAAAATAGAAAACTCACTTTGCATTTAGATGTAATGAGGATATGTGCATTTTTTCTGCTAACATTATTCCTGAGGTAACAATTCAAAATGACTGAAACTCCTACTTTGAGAAATATTACTTGGTGAATCAATAGATATGAATTTGGATGAAATGTAGATATATGATGAAAAGCAGGATTGATCTTTCATTAATCCTTAATGGTAACAGTTGCTGGAAAGGGAGGTGGTAGAACTGTTATCTTAATGCTTTCTCATTATCAGGTTGTCTAGATAAAATACAAAATGGCATACTAATTCTGAAAAATCTATTAAATCTGCTTCATCTAGGTCCTGGGAAGTCAAAACCACAAACATTAAAAACTCAATAACAAGCAGTTTCTACCTAAAATATACTCAGTTTAGGAATAAATCAAAATGTGCATCTTGCTTTGCGATGAAAAACCTTACCAGCTATTCCAGGTTCTATTATTCTACGTTCAGAGCATCACAGAAATGACAGTCAATAAATATAGATGGCAATATATGTAGAGATACCATTGCTTAAAATCTGTGTCCAAATCATCTAGGTAGCTTGCTAAAATGTAGTATTACAGACCAAACCTAAACAGATTCAGTATCTCCAGAGATTAGAGCTGAGGAATCTATATTCATCTTTACATGACGTGTATACCTATTAATGGTTGAGGTCCACAGGGAGAGAAATTTAAAAAGGAAAATTTGCACTTTGTTATAACAAATTTATTAACTTATTGGAGGAGTTCCTACTCTCTCTGGTCATTATCCCTAAAAGAGGGAGAGTCCTACATTATTCGTGTTTCAACCACCACATGTTGCTGTGGGAATTTACTGAATTTCACTCATCCTTATATTCTTATAACTGCAGACAAGGTTTCACACTTTCCCAGGTACTGCTTTAGTGGTATTTCACAAATTTTGATGTGGAGTGCTTTCTTAGTTCTTAAATTAAACATATTGCATGACACTTCTGGCTTCTTGATATGTAACTCAAAATACAGTTACAAATGGAAACCATTTTAAAACAGCAGTTGGAAATAGCTGAAATAATGCTATTGCTATAATAGCATTTCAAGTATACTAGAGTTTAAATAAGGTTTTGGCTGTTGTCTCAATTCCAAAGACTAATCTACCATAATTTTTATGGAACAATGAGCTATAAATTTAAAACAAGTATTTGACTAAAGGGTGGGATACACTGGATAAAGAAATGATTCATGCTCTAGGCGGGATGAAGCCTGAAGGCATAATGTTTCATCAAGTTACTCAGAATGGTGTATAATTTAAAAATTATAAATTGTTCATTTCTGGAATTTTCTGTCTAATATTTTCATATAACAGTTGACTTTAGGCAGCTGAAACCATAGAAAGTGAAACCTCAGATATGAGATCTCTCATACATTTTCTAGAGATCAGTCAGAGAGATTTGACATCTTAATATTACTGAGCCTTCCACTTCAAGAGCATATTATATTGCTTCCTTTACTTAGAAAATTTTGATTGTTTCAGTCATTATTTCATAACTTTTAGTATAGATCACACACATATTTTTTTAGATTTACATATATTGTGCTTCTCTGAGCCTATTATAAATGTTATTTTATATAAAAATTTTCTCCAGTTGTTCAATAAAATTGATTAGTATACATTGACTATATATCTTACAACCAACCATGCTAAACTCACGATTTGTAAGAATTTTTTCACAAATTCCTTGAGATTTCCTATGTTAAAAAAATGATTTCACTTTTGGATATACAGTTTTAAAGTTTACTTAGCAAAATCTATGACTGTTATCATTTTATTAAATTGTCTAGGACTTCTTATACAATGCCACATTTGTAACTTAAATAGTGTTTGCATTTTCATAAATTCTATGAGACAGAGAGAAAAAATAATAGGAATTCTTTCAGTATAATTTAGTCCACAGGGGCCTTTTGTGACATTTCTTCAGGCGAGAACGATGAGTTTTTTCTTGGAGTTTCAATTGCCTGCTGCCTCTGCCACAGTTCTAGGCCTGGATTCTATCTTCAGGGCACAGGCAGGAGAGATAACAGAAGAATAAAATTATAGGAAGAAAAACAGCTTTCCTTTACACTCTCCCTCTTTCAAAGGCCCACTTTCCTGGTCCTCTGGTAAGAAAAATAGAGAGATTTCCCTCAGAATTATTGATGACCAGGTTGCCTAATAGCACTCTAACAATCAACCTCTGATCAAAGGACTGAAAGAAAGGCATTAAAAAAAAGAAAAAGCAAATGCGATATCTACATGAGCTTCTCCAAATTTTGACTTTCTTTCCAAGCATGCCTGCTTCACAATTTTCAAGTAGCCATGTTTTGTCCAGAAATTTCAGTTGCAATCAGTGAGAAAGGAGGCTCTAAAAAGCCTGTGTTTTCTGGCACTAGTAGGATTAGATAATTTAATATAAAAATATTATTTAAACATTTAAGAAAAAATATGCAAATGTTATGCAAATTCTTCAAGGAAATAAGGAGAAAACATTACTTAATTCCTTGTATGAAAGCAATGTATCTTTGAACACAAGATCAAAAATGGGCATAACTTGAAAAATTCTGGGCCAAACTAAATCATAAACTTAGGTGTATATATTTATATGTAACTCATACAATGGATTAGGGTAGTTATTAAGATAACTACGAAAATCTATACTTAGTGACTGGAAACTATCTTTAAGTTAGCATGTAAGTACACAATACAAAATTTAAAATTTTTTAATTAAAATTTATAATTAGCATAATATTTAAATGTAAAGACTGATGCTGGGAGGGATTTGGGGCAGAAGGAGAAGGGGACAACAGAGGATGGGATGGCTGGATGGCATCACTGACTCGATGGACATGAGTCTGAGTGAACTCCGGGAGTTGGTGATGGACAGGGAGGCCTGGCATGCTGCAATTCATGGGATCGCAAAGAGTCGGACACGACTGAGCGACTGAACTGAACTGAACTTAAAAATATGCCAGACATGCATGTCAATATGTAAATTATATGCCTTTAAATAATAAAAACATTTAAATATTAACAGTGGTTATATTTGGGTAAAGGAATTCTGATGATTTTCTCTTTTGCCCTTTTTGCATCATTTCTTTTTCTAATTTTCAATAATGTACCTGGATTTGTTATGTAAAATAAATGTAAATGCATTTGCCATATTGGTAAATGAAATACTTTTTTAAAAGTTTTTAAGCACATTCAGTTCAGTTCAGTCACTCAGTCGTGTCCGACTCTTTGTGACCCCATGAATCGCAGCACACCAGGCCTCCCTGTCCACAATTTTCTAAAACAGAGAGGGAGAAGGTACAAAATGTGTTCCGTGTTTTGAATTTTAAATAGAGCACTATTGATTCTAAGAACTTGATCCCAGTACACTAGATATTGAATGATTAAGGAAGCAAACATTTTATTTTATTATAATTATGTGCATTTTGAAATTGCTATTTTGTTGAGGGTTTTTCTTCATGTCATGGGTTTTCAGTACCTTATAATAGAGCCAGGCTGAGGACCAGTTAACATTAACAGTGTACAAAATCATAAGACCTGGGCTCAAACAGCAGGTCTTTCACTTCCTCTTTGGGTGATCTTAGACTTGCTCCAAATTATTTTCAATGACTGCTATAAACCTGAGTTGAATAGTTTCTCTTGCTCTACTTAACAGCCATACATCAATGTTTGAAACAGAACTGGCAACTGTGGGAGTTTCTGAGAAGCATAAATGAGACTGGAAGGTAATTGTGAGATGAAAAATTATTTTTCATAGCATACCCCTAGAATCTTTTGAATTTTATATGGTGTGAAATGAATTCAACCCTGAATATTCACTGGAAGGACTGATGCTGAAGCTGAAACTCCAGTAATTTAGCCACCTGATGCGAACAGCTGACTCATTGGAAAAGACCCTGATATTGGGAAAGATTAAAGGCAGAAGAAGAGAGTGACAGAGGATGAGATCGTCGGATGGCATAACTGACTCAATAGACATGAACCTGGGCAAACTATGGGAGATAGCGAGAGATAGTGAGGCCTGGTGTGCTACAGTCCATGGGTTGCAAAGAATCAGACATGACTTAGCAACTGAACAACAACAACAATACTTTACCTATTTAAAACTAAAGTACAAAAAACTGATGGCATGAGAGAGACAGAATGAAAATAATCTGGAAACTAATTGTGTGAACACAATGACTAATTGTGCAAACTAAAAAATGACTAATTGTCTGAACATATAAACATGGGAGAAAAATTCAAGAATGGGTAAGCAAATAACAGAGTATGTACAAATTTATAAATGGTATAAAGTTGAAATAATGTGAGTTGTTTATTGTTTGATCTTAGTTATATTTGATTTTAGCTTGAAAATCAAAGTGATTACTTCTATTGATACACACACATATACCCACACACCATATATATATGTTAAACACACAAACACACATATATGTAATGGTATGTATATGTAAGTGTCTGCATATACACACACACACATAAAAATTCCATTCACATAACTTAACATATACACATACCACATATGTGATTATGCAAATTAAAACATTTTCTATCTCACAGTTTATTAGTGTTAAATGAGCTAATTCATGCAAATATAGGCTAGATTATAATACTCAAATGTCAGCTCTCATTATAGTTACTATTACTATAAGCACATATTAAGCATATTAAATGAAAAGTTTGGCTCCTACTGGGTTAGATTATTTTATGTAGAATTGCTCCCATGAAAAATGGCTGAATGACAACCAGAAACAATAATTTTAAGCAGCTGCCTTTTTTTCTCTTTCTATGGTGGCTTATTGATTATGGTACTTCTCTCTATGATCAGCGTTCATAAGGAGCTCTTGAATTCAGTTTTTACACTTCAAAAGAAGCACTGCCTTCTTTTTAAGGTACTGTACAGCTCTACCCCAAGGAAATTTCATATGTAACAAATTACATACTTTACAGAGAAATAAACCTGCACATATCCCAAACATGCTACACAAGCACATATTCACCAACCCCAACTACATAATTTAGGATATTTATTTAATATATTTAAATGAACCTAATTTTTAAAAATTCTCTGTTCTTTAGTTTCAACCATGGTAATGTAACAAGTGGGACCCTCTGAGGTCTTCCCAGAATAGACATCTACCCATGTCCTCCACCTGCCTTTTGTCTGTAGGAAAACTTTAGTCAAAGAATAAATTTATTCAAAGAAGTAAGACAATGCAGAAAGAAAGAAAAACAGTGAAGCAAGATAAAATAATACTTCAGCCATTAAACAAAGTCAAGGACCTTTAGTTCATCTTCAAGGACTACAGATAATATTCTGAGCCATGTCCTTTAAGCTGTTTTACAAATACTGAAACCCCATGAGGTAGAAGTTAACTGTATACCGCCAACAAAGACATAGACCCCCAGACCAGTTGGTACCTAAAGATCGATGATGCTGATTCCTGATTACCTCACCACCAACCACTCAGAAAAATCTCCATGAGCTGATCACTCCCTATTCCTTTAATACTACAAGACCCCTTAGAGTGGGTCACACAATCCTGACGGCATTAGCCCATAGTGGCTCCCTTTACCTGGCAAAGCAACAAAGCTACTCTTTTCTACTTCACCCTAAACTATCTCTGCATTTCTATTTGGCAATGGTGAATAGTGGCTGAGTTTCAACAACAATAAGACAGTTCTATTAATCACAATGTTCACAAATATTGTAATATAAAATACTGTTTAGCCTGTTAAATTCTTGAAATGGTTTTACTTTAACTGGTTTATAATGATTATTATAACATGGCTAAATGAAAGAAAATCATGATATAATAGATTAAAAATAAAGAATATCTGTGTATATATCATATATTATAATAAAATCAGCAATAAGGAAAATCATTTAATTTACCTAAATGTTAACAGTGGCTCTGTTCATGTAGAGAAATTAAGAGATAATTTTATTTTTTCTTCTGTTAATATTTTATAGTTTCTAACATATATTTTACTTATTACATTTTATATCATATATGTATGTAATAATACATAAATAAAGTCAAAAGCTGTTTGTAAGTTACACATTTTTTCCAAAAGTTTTAAGGCAAATTGTAACTTTAAAACATACACCTACCACTTAGGAAAGAGCCAGTGTATTTGTTACTATTTTTTCTGTTTTGTGATTTATTAATGTCAAAAATCCTATATATTTAATGACTCCAAATTTTTTAATATGTGTTATTTTAATTACCTCCCCCCAAATAGTAAAGAACACTTCTTACTAATCTTAAGACTGTTAAAACTATTGCTATTTTAGAAAGAAGATGAACTCCTTGGATGTTTCATATGAGAAATAGAAGAACATGAAGGATCATTAACCTGTCTGTTCAAATTTGAGTGTGGGTTTATATTAAAATAATTATAAAGTCAAAATACTCTCAGAATTTGGGTACAACATTTTGGGGCAGGCATAATGACTAGATCAAAAACTCCCAGAACCCAGGCATTATGAGTTAAATAGTAAGACTATTATGTTACGCTGGTAACTGCTTATAATTTTCACCACTGGTAGTTTTGGAATAATAAAGTCAAAGCAAATAATCTAACAATATAGTCAATAGGCTCTTCAGAAATATTCGATATAATGAAACTTAATAAAAAAATGTTTGGTAGTAGAAATGTCTGGGAGTAGAATCTTGACTTAGAATTACAAAGACATATATAATAAAGTATAGAAACACTTAATACGGATTTCCAAAAGAGGTAGTAATTTAAATATTGTGAATTTACAAGTGCTTATTATATCTTGATTTAGGATTGGAATGTGATATACTTAATATACTGGGGGTAGGGATTCACATTAAATAAAAAGGGTGTTAGTCATTTTGTTTAAGGTAAATATTTCAGATTCCATAAAAGCAGAAGCCTCAGATGAAATTTATTCTTTGATTTTTGTCCCCTACAGAATACAAAATATATACTGCATTCAGTAATTGACATAACTGAAGTATTTCTTATTAAGTGAAAGTCGCTCAGTCATGTCCAACTTTTTGCGACCCCAGGGAGTATAAAGTCCATGGAATTCTCCAGGCCAGAATACTGCAGTGGGTGAAAGTGAAAGTGAAGTCACCCAGTTGTGTCCGACTCATTGTGACCCCATGGACTGTAACCTGCCAGGCTCCTTTGTCCTTGGGATTTTCTAGGCAAGAATACTGGAGTGGGTTGCCATGTGCTTCTCCAGGGCATCTTCTGGACTCAGGGATAGAAGCCAGGTCTCTCACACTTCAGGCAGACTCCTTACCAGATATCTGAGCCACCAGGGTGAGTAGCTGTTCCCTTCTCCAGAGGACCTTCCCAACTCAGGGATTGAACCCAGGTCTCCCACATTGCAGGTGGATTCTTTACCAGCTGAGCCACCAGGGAAGCCTAAGAATACTGGAGTGGGCAGCCTATCCCTTCTCTAGCAGATCTTCCTGACCCAGGAATCAAATCGGGATCTGCATTGCAGGTGAATTCTTTACCAGCTGAGCTGATAGTACAAGAAATTTCTTAGCCTAAATATAATTATTGAGAATAACAAAAAATTTTCAAGGTGCTCCATAAATTAAATAGTTCAATATTTGAAAGTTTAACTACTGAAGACTGAGGTTGCTGTGTTAACTACAATTATGCTTATAAGACAATTGGTTTAAAACTATTATTATAAAACAAAACAAAATTTGATATTTGAGGAATCAATGTACCAAATACATAAATGTGCTCTGGAGGAAAATTAGTCCTGACTATCCAAATTCTAGATCCATATTTGACTAATACTAGTTGTTTAAAAATACCTATCAGGATAGTTTCCTTCAACTAAAGTACATGTTTACTGCACCCACCACTGGAACAGAAAATCTGAAGAACTTTTAAGCAAGTTCCTTTGGCTTCTAGTCAACAACCAACAGCTCTATACACATACGTTATTTCATAATGAATGCACATCAGCAGAGAAGTACAATTTATTTATTTTTCCTTTAAAATATACAGTTGCCATTTGGATTCTGCATCTCAGTGGCTCTGTTTCTGACGCTATATCTCAGGGGCATCATTTAAAGCGACAAGCCTAAAAATCATGGCTCTCCTTCTGTCTATCCCCATGTCTGCTGAAGAACCTCACATCTGTTCCCGTTTTGCTTGATTAATAAAGATGTGCAAAAAAGGAATTATCTTTTCCCCTTCAATTGGGAAAGAAAAACAGAGGGCTCAAGAATACTAAACAAATTATGGATGAAGCAAAATCTTTCCCATTAGCTCAATGCCGGGAGGATTAGACCATCGTTTACATACAGATAGCCTCTAAAGTAACTGAGCACACACGCACAACCGCTAATTTTAATGGTACATCATTTTGCTAGAGTTGAAAGGATCTTTTTCTCCTTAATTTCAGAGTTGAAAAGAGATACTATTTTGGTGAAATCACAAGGATATATATGGGTTCTAGATCTGTGTCTGTCAACAGTCTTTAGTAGGGCAATTACATTGTCATATTATTTGGGTTTAAATAATAGTGATTTATCACACAAAAATTGCTCATATTTTTCTCTTCTATAGCTTTTGCTTCACAATCCTGAGTTTACTCAAAGAGCATTGAGTATGGTTTGAGGAAAGAAACAGTGAAAAAACACAAATGGAGAATATATTAACTTTATATTAATTCAAGTTGTATTGATTGAGTACCTTCTATGTCATAATTAAGAGAAAAAGAAGTTAAAAATATTTTGATTAGCTACATTAGTTTTCAAGGATGTCTCAGAATTTATTTTAATAATGCCACATTTCTGAACAGTTAGGCAAATTCCCATGTTTTTATCTCTATATTAAAGATAGCAAAGGACATCCTAAAACAAACACTTCTTTGCTTATTTCCCAAGAATACATGACTAGAAGTGAAATTTGGGACAAGGAGTATGCAAATTTTTAAGACACTGGCACTTCCGCACACTTCTGGCAGGAAAGCAATTTGATTCAATTTTCAGTGAGGAACATTTGACAATATGTATACAATTTCTTTCACCTTTAACAATAATCTATCTTTCTGTATATATGTCACATTTTGCAATTTAAACGAAGTGTTGAGATCTAGGTCATCTCACATTTTGGGGGGGAGTTATTTTTGTAATTTATGCCAAAGCAGTGAAAACTCCTTGAGTAAGTGGTTAATAAAACAGACCCTTCATCTTCTATGACTATTCACTGCAAATTTTATTACAGTTACACCAATTGAAACAATTGCTCTAAATTAGTACAGGCTCTGCCAACATTTGACTGAGATTGGGGTCCTGTTTAAGTGCAAACTAATAGACATTTGAAGCACCTGCTTTTCAAAACAGTGACTACTAGGTATAATGGATAAAGCATAGGATCTAATGTTACCATAGAGAGGAAGGCATTTTATTGTTCCTTCAAGGTTAGTGATTTTGTTCTGTTTGTTAACTAGCAAAACCGTGTTTGTAAATCACTGAATTTCCAGTTTATACAGCCAAAATCTACTATATCCCATTTCAAATCCCTACTACATAACTAAAGAAGTGGGAAAAGCAGTGACTACTCTAAGGACTTTTAGCAAAAATAGTATCTCCAGGTTACTGAAACACAAAATCGTGATGGAGTAAATTATCATTGGTACACACAGCACATATTTTAGAGCTTTCAACTTAGTAGGTTCTCAAACACAAAACTAATCATCATAAATTTCTGTAAATTAGATGTCAGTAACAATGAAAAGAGGCATAAAAAGATGAGAGAAATTTAACTCATCTTTCCTGAAACTGAGAAATGTATTATTTTCTACTGCCAACAACACTGTTGGTATTACCTATCATGTGAAACTTTTTAAAGAATTAGTTGGAGCAAAAAAAAAAAAAATTTCTCAAAAAATATTTTTTTTGTTCTCCAGTTGAGCAATATCACATGCAATGCTAGACACAATTTTATCATTTACCACCAGAATCTTCCTAAAGAGCAAAACATAGACCATATTTAAAAGGCTGAATCTTTGCAATGATGTTCTAACTTCAAGCCCCCAAAAACACGCCTTAAAAATTCTAGCTATCTGGAATATTCTGCCTTAGAACAATGGAAATCTAAATTCATCTAAATTCATTTGCACAAGCCAGTCAATATTCAAGTTACCTAATTTAGGGCTGGATGACATATTTACTAAACTTGAGGCCCAGATTGATTCATGCTAAAATGAATTAAGTTTGTGAGATACAATTTTACTAAAGTAAAAATGGATAAATATCTAAATTCTAAGTTTAAGACTCAGAACAGTAAATTGATTAAGTCTACACAGAAACTCATTGCAAAGATTCAGCCTTTTAAATATGCTCTATATTTTGCTCTTTAGGAAGATTCTGGTGGTAAATGATAAAATTGTGTGTGTGTGTGTACTCACACATGTACTTAAGTTAATACTAAATTCTGTATTTTAAAATTAGCCAGTGTACTTCATCACAGTAACATAATAAAACAGAAATACTTTATTTTAAAAATCACTTGCTATCAAGAACAAGAAAATTATGTTCCCTCTTACTATTCCTTTTCAACATCATATGACAGTTTCAACTATTGCAATATGATAAGAAGAAACAGAAAATATATAGGTTGAGCAGAAACAAAACCATTTTCACAGATGACATGTAGATGGTCCAGTGGCTAGGACTCCATGTTCCCAATGCAGGGGGCCAGGTTTCAATCCCTGGTAAGGGAACTAGATCCCACAAGTCACAACTAAGAATTTGCATCCCAAAACTAAAGAATGTTATCACAAACACTGAAGATCCCATGTGCCACAACTAAGACTTGGCACATGACTTAAAAAAAAAAAAAAACTAGTTTATATTTTTTATAATTTTTATTTTTACTTTATTTTGCTTTACAATACTGTATTGGTTTTGCCATACGTTGACATGAATCAGCCACGGGTGTACATGATTTCCCAATCCTGAACAGCCCTCCCACCTCCCACCCCATATCATCTCTCTGGGTCATCCCCGTGTATCAGCCCCAAGCATCCTGTATCCTGTATCGAACATAGACTGGCAATTCGTTTCTTACCTGATAGTATACATGTTTCAATGCCATTCTCCCAAATCATCCCACCCTCTCCCTCTCCCTCAGAGTCTAAAAGTCCATTCTATACATCTGTGTCTCTTGCTGTCTCACATACAGGGTTATCATTACCGTCTTTCTAAATTCCATATATATGCGTTAGTATACTGTATTGGTGTTTTTCTTTCTGGCTTACTTCACTCTGTATAATAGGCTCCAGTTTCATCCACCTCATTAGAACTGATTCAAATGTATTCTTTTTAATGGCTGAGTAATACTCCATTGTGTATATGAACTGCAGCTTTCTTATCCATTCATCTGCTGATGGACATCTAGGTTGCTTTCATGTCCCGGCTATTATAAACAGTGCTGCGATGAACATTGGGGTACATGTGTCTCTTTTAATTAATTAACTTTTAAATTAAAAGATTAATATGTAAAAGTCAGTAGTTTTTCTATATACCAGCAAAGGGCAAGTGAATTGGAAATTAAAACGCAATACCATTTACATTAGTACTCCAAAAATAGAATAATTAAATATATCAAAATATATAGATCTATATGAGGAAAACTACAAAACTGATACTATAAAATTTTAATAAAAGATATCAAACAAAAGCTAGATAGATATTCTATGTTTATGGATAGGAAGACAGTCTTGGCAGGATATCTTCCTAGTTTGATCTTTAGAGTTAGAAATAAAAAATCCCAATGAAAAGCTCAAGTTACTGTTCATATGGAGAGGGGAAAAAAAGACCCAGAATAGCCAACAAATTACAGAAGAAAAACAAAATCAAAGGTTTGACAGAAACTGACTTCAGATTTTAATAAGGTTACAGTAATCAAGACAGTATGATCTTTGTGAAAGGACAGATCAATGGAATAGAGGGCCAAGAAAATAGACCCAAGTAATTATAGTCATGCTTTTAAAAAAAGGAGCACAGACAATGCAATGATTAAAAGACAGTGTTCTCAACAAATGCAACAAATGTTGTTAAAACAAATGGACATACACATGCAAAATAATGTATCTAGAAACAGATACTACACCTTTCATAAAAACTAATGCAAATGGATAACAGACTTAAATGTAAAATATAAAACACCCAGAAGATAACAAAGGAGAAAACCCAAGTAACCTTGGCATGATGATGACTTTTTAGATACAACACTAAAGGCATGATTCATAAAATCAATCATTGATAAGTAGACATCATCAAAATTTTAAAAAGTTTTGTTTTGTTTTTTTCTACAAAGACACTGTCAGGAGAATGACACTACAAGCCACGGATTGGGAGAAAATGTTTGCAAAAGATATATCTGATTAAGGAAAGTTATCCAAGGTACACAAAAAATTCTTGAAACTCAGAGATAGGGAAGAAAAAGAAAACATGATTTTAAAAAGTAGCCAAAAGACCTAAAAGATACTTTAGCAAAGAAGATTTGGAGATGGCAAATAAGCATATGAAAAAATGTCCCACATCATGTATCATTAGGGAAATGCAAATTAAACAATGACATACCACTATGCTGCTAAGTTCCTTCGGTCGTGTCTGACTCTGTGCGACCCCATAGACGGCAGCCCACCAGGCTCCCCCGTCCCTGGGATTCTCCAGGCAAGAACACTGGAGTGGGTTGCCATTTCCTTCTCCAATGCATGAAAGTGAAAAGTGAAAGTGAAATCGCTCAGACGAGTCTGACTTTGGGACCCCATGGACTGCAGCCCACCAGGCTCCTCCATCCATGGGATTTTCCAGGCAAGAGTACTGGAGTGGGTTGCCATTGCCTTTATGACTATTAAAATGGGCATAATCCAAATCACTGCTGACATCAAATCCTGGTAAAAATTTGGAGCAACAGGAACTGTTATGTGTTGGTGGTGGGAATGAAAAATGGTGCAGCCACTTTGGAAAACAATTTGGCAGTTTCTTGCAAAACTAAGCACACTTATACCAGAAGATCCATCAGTCATGCTCCTTGGTATTTACCCAAATGAGTTGAAACTTTATATTGACATATATAAACAAGATGTTTTTAGCAGCCTTATTAACAACTGCTAAAACACACAGCACTGTAAATCAACTATACTTTGATAAGATAAATTTTTAAAAATTGCCATAACTTGAAAGCAATTAAGATAGCTAATCAATAATTAAGTAGTTAATCAATAATTAAACTGTGGGATATTTAAGCAATGGAATATTATTCACAACTAAAAAGATATGAGCTAAAATCAAGCATTGAAAAAATGGAGGAAATGTAAATGCTTCTTACTAAGTAAAAGAAGCCGATCTGAAAAGGCTATATAAGTTATGATGCCAGCCATGTGACATTCATTCCAGTAAAGGCAAAAATGCAGACAGGAAGGAGTTCAGTGACTGTTACAGGGGAAGGACTTTTTTACAATAAACAGAGCATAGAGGATTCATAGGGCAGTGAAAACACTCTGATACTGTAAAGGAGCATACATGTCATCATACATCTGTCAAAACCTAGAATGTACAAGAGTGAAGCTCAATGTAAACTATGCACTTTTGATGAGAATGATGTGTCAATGTAGGTTCATCAACCACAGCAAATTCATCACTCTAGAGTGTTGATATTAGGCGACACTGTGCCAGTTGGGGGCTAGGGATTATTTTTTCAATACTTGCTGCCTTGCTTTGCTGCAAATGTAATCTTGTTTCTGAAAATAACACCTATTTAAGAGATGAGAGGAAGCAAGATAAAAAGCAAATAAAACAACAACAAAATGAAATGAAATTAAAAAGTCATTTCCTAAGTCAATATCTGTGTATTATAAAATCTCTTTGCAGATTAGGACTAGAAAGAACCACTCCTGATCTAACTCTTTATAATTCAAATAATGCAGTTTGTTTTTAATTTTTTTGGTTTTTTAAGTTAATAAACTTTGCAAAAAATTACACAACCTTTTCATACACAAGGGGTTCTGAAACTTTCTAGTTTCACAACACCCTCAGAGTTTCAGTATTTTCTGACCTTACCCCATGCCAAAACAAATACTTACAAAGTACTAACATTTCCAAATTATATAATAAGCATTTACATCCTAAAAACTTAATAGTCATTTGAAAAAAGTAATAATAAATTATAAAAGAAAAATTTTACCTCACTTTTAAAAACCGCAATTACCACTGATAGTAATACTATGCCTGAAAAGCCCCATATATCTTCTCAACTCAAGAAGCCAGATACCACCAATCTCATTAATTATTCCACATAGATTTCTGACATTTTATTTTTGTTGTTAGCATCATTAATCACAACGATGGAAAAATCTAAATTGTTGAAGATACGATACTATCAAAGCAATGTAACCTGATTTAATGTTGAAGCACAGAATTATCTCAAGCTAATAATAATGAGGCATACAGTACCAGAAAGAAATCAAATTTGCTGTGTTTTCTTTGAAATGGGAAAATATCTTGTGGGTCTTGGATTATCTCAACTCACCATTTTGAACTGATGATCATATAATCTTTTTAAGATTTCCTAGTATTAATATTTACATTTTCTTTAATGTTGGATAAAAGTGTCATAAATATACTTTTGAAATCTACCAAGTGATATTTAGAAGATACATTACTTTAAATATCACTGTGTTAATATCCTCCAACATTCTCCAGTCGATGGTTGTTCAGCAGCGAGTTGTAGTCTTGGAGTTCTCATAGGAGAAGATAAGCGTAGGTCCTTCTACCCTGCCAGTTTCCAGGTTAGGCAGCAAAGACCATTGAGGCTCCACTGCAGCATTGCTCTTTAGTCTGATTATGGGCTCCAAAATTACTGCAGATGGTGACTGCAGCCATGAAATTAAAAGACCCTTGCCAGAAAGAAAAACACCAATACAGTATACTAACACATATATATGGAATTTAGAGAGATGGCAATGATGACCCTGTATGCAGGACAGCAAAAAAGACACAGATGTGTATGGCAGACTTTTGGACTCAGTGGGAGAGGGAGAGGGTGGGATGATTTGGGAGAATGGCATTGAAACATATATACCATCATGTAAGAAACGAATCGCCAGTCTATGTCTGATGCAGGATACAGGATGCTGGGGGCTGGTGCACGGGGATGACCCAGAGAGATGTTATGGGGAGGGAGGTGGGAGGGGGGTTCATATTTGGGAACACATGTACACCCGTGGTGGATTCATGTCAATGTATGGCAAAACCAATACAGTATTGTAAAGTAAAATAAAGTAAAAATTAAAATTAAAAATAAATAAATAAAAGACACTTACCCTTTGGAAGAAAAACTATGATCAACCTAAACAGCATATTAAAAAGTAGAGACATTACTTTGCCAACAAAGGTCCATCTAGTCAAAGCTATGGTTTTTCTAGTAATCATCTGTGGATGTGAGAGTTGGACCATAAAGAAAGCTGAGCACCAAGAAATTGATGCTTTGAACTGTGGTGTTGGAGAAGACTCTTGAGAGTCCCTTGGACTGCAAGGAGATCCAACCAGTCCTTCCTAAAGGAGATCAGTCCTGAATATTTATTGGAAGGACTGATGCTGAAGCTGAAACTCCAACAGTTTGGCCACCTGATACGAAGAACTGACTCATTTGTAAAGACCCTGATGCTGGGAAAGATTGAAGGCAGGAGAAGAAAGGGACGACAGAGAATGTGAAGGTTAGATGGTATCATTGACTCAATGGACATGAGTTTGAGTAGGCTCCAGGAGTTGATGATAGACAGGAAGGCCTGGCATGCTGCAGTCCATGGGACTGCAAAGAGTTGGACACAACTGAGTGACTGAACTGAATATCTTCCAGACTCAAATTAGTTTGTATCCATACCAAGTGTTATTTTTCTTATTATTTACAGTTTGTTAGAAGTTTTCTTCTAGAGAAGGAAATGGCAACCCACTCCAGGATGCCTGCCTGGAGAATCCCATGGACAGAAGAGCCTGCCAGCCTACAGTCCATGGAATTGCAAGAGTCAGACACGACTTAGTGACTAAACCACCAACACCACAGTTTGTTAGAGTAAAACTCACTAATTTGCTAAACACTGCACCATATACTTGTACTTTTTTTTTACCTTTTGAGTTCAGCTCATTCTAGGGTCTTAAGTCAAATGAAGTTATTAAAACATTACAAACAAGCAAAATGACATCTCAACCCCCAAAATATAAAGTTAGAATAAAACCATGAAAGAATAAAAATGTGAGTCATTATTTTCTAACCCAAATCACGTCTACTGCTTCTGTATTAAAACAATGTAAATTTTTCACAGCAACCTGGAAATAGGTCAAATAGCAAAGAGTCTGAAAATGCCCCATTTTTTGAAATTCAGAAATTGTTCTTCTATAAAAATTAAGCTCAATTGTTACAGAGAGTTGTCTTGTTAAATGACCCAGAAAAATCCTCCATGCAAGATCTTAAGACAGAGAACTACCTGAGACTTGTCCTCCCTAGTCAACAGGCGTCTTTATCATTAGGTAACGCTCTTGCTGTTCATCCAAGGCATGAAAAGAGGCAAGCATGATTACCTCTATTACATGTGGAGTCTGATTTTAAGTGATCACTTTTCACTGTGAGTTTATGAAATCTTTAAAAGAAGCTGTGAAGGAATGTAATAAATTCGAGAAATAAAGCTGTCTCAAACACCCCATAGATCCCAGTGGATATAATTTCACAGAACTGAGTTACTGCTTAGGACAGCCAAGATATTCTTAATGCTTCTATCTGCAGCTCAAGATTCTCTGATTTACTATTCTAGAGGGGATACAGTCTTCTGGTTAACACAATGAGAAAGAAACAAAAGCTACAAACAAAATATGTGATTTAGCTAACATACTACTGTTTGGTTTTCCAAATCTTGCAGATATTTATTATCACTAGATGCAAGTCTATTATTTCAATGATTCAAATAGTACTGAATGTCAAAAGAAATAAAATCAAATATCTAAAAAACAACAGCAACCCCCAAACATGAAACAAACAAAAAAGAAACACTACAAAGAGAGAAAGGAAGTTCTAGTCATCCTTTTGGATATTTTTGGAAGCCTAAATGCATAAACTCAACTGAAAATGCATATTTTAATGCAGAGTTAACTTATAATTTTATTATAAACCATGAGTTTTCTGTACATTATGAGCATAAAAATCATAAACTATTAATTCCTAGAAAACATACAAAACAGTCACTTCTCAGTTTGTTGTTATTGTTTAGTTGCTAAATTTGTCTCACTCTTTTGAGACCCCATGGACTATAACCTGCCAAGCTCCTCTGTCCATAGGATTTCGCAGGCAAGAATACTGAAGTAGGTTACCACTTTCTTCTCCATGAGATCTTACTGACCTGAGATACAACCTGCGTTTCCTGCACTGGCAGGTGAATTCCTATGACTGAGCCACCAAGGAAGCCCCACTTCTTAATAACTAGTACTTTTATAAAAAATTAAATCTCTTTGTGTGCATTCTCCTCTATCCTATAGAAAGCCAATAAGCTACCAGAGTTTGAGTCTGACAACAAATCCAAACATTTGCTAGTCTTTATTTTTTGGAACTTGATTATGTTCTCTTCACTTCTCCATGTTCATTAGTGACATGTTCTGTCTTCAAGGACAAGCATGATTCATTCTTTATCTACACAGCCTTTGTCTTTCCATGACCTGGCATAATAAAGATGGTGAACTCTATACTTCAAAGACACCAGCTTCTCATAATCTTACGTTACTTACCAATTCGGCTGAGAACCTCTTGCCCTGATATATGTGCACTCAACTACGTATCTATTTATCATCTTATCATCTGCAGACACATACACTTGTTCTCTATCCTCACCCTTTATTTATATCCAGCATGCTACTTTGCACTATTGACTTCCCATGTCCTCTAAGAATCAGGTATTCATTGTGATGACACATGGCTACCAGCAGCTCTGTGTGTGTGTTTCTCACCTAATCTAGCTTGGTTTAAATCTACTTTAAACCCTGGCAGAGGTCCTTGAGAAGTTTAGCTTAGAGCCTAGAATAGAGTCTAAATGACTGTCCTTGGTGAATTAAATACCTACTGTTTGAGTTCATTTTATTCTTTCAGCTTCTTATTGGAAATGAAAATATCTTGCCTGCTCTTAACAACCCCAAACATAGAAAGACCAGTTGTGATCATTTTCTTCAAATAATTATGATAGGACACTATTTTATCCTATAGCACTTTTTATTGTATAGTATACTGATACATTTGATCTATTAACAGTATTATAAGTGTGAATTGTGAACATGTCCTTGTGCATGGCAATCATATTGACTAAAACGTCTTAATGTTCCATGAAAGTGTTAGTCGCTCAGTCGTGTCCAAATCTTTGTGATCCCACAGACTGTAGCCTGCCAGGCTACTTTGTCCATGGAATTCTCCAGGCAAGAATACTGGAGTGAGTAGCCATGTCCTTCTCCTGGAGGTCTTCCCAACCCAGGGATCAAACTCAGGTCTCCCAAATTGCCGGCAGATTCTTCACTGTCTGAGCCACCAGGGAATGTTCCGTGAGATATCCAAATTTTGAAGTATTTTATAAATCCTAGGGACTTATGCACACTGTGTGTATATAACTAGCCCCATAAACCAAAATAATAGAGAATATTAAAAAATATTTCATTTATCAAAAGATAAAGTTGGTTTTTGTTTTCATGTTAGTTCTGGCAGATTGAAAAGGGAAGCATTTCTCTTATTTTCAAAATGAAAGTTTATACAACTGCTAAAATTCATATGAAAATAACATAAATGTGAACATGATTAATTATGATGCAGATATAACATGACTATAATAGTGAAAGTTTAATAAAACTTTAAATGATTTAAAATTACTATATACTATCATTTTTAAGTAAATTGAATTTAAAAAATTATAAATTATAATAATTTCTGTTAATGCAATCTCTAAATAAATGACACATTAGTTTTAACTAATATTTAATTTACTTTCCCACTGAATATTGTTAACATAGTGGTTCAAATTCTTCCCATGAATAGTTTTAATAAAGATAGAAAATACTGATCTCTATTTGCAAGTTGGAACAGCTTAAATACTTTAATGGATTTCAAATACCATTTAACAAAAAATTAATTTGAAACACAAGAATATTAAGCATAATTTAATGTGCTTGACAGGTAATAAAATTATATTTCCATACATGTTATAGATAATAAAGCAAAAATATTTCTAACTTAATAGAAAATTTTAAGTCTATCTTTTTCAACTTAATTGCCTGACACTGTTGAAATGCTGCTCATTTTAAACTATTCCAATTTCCTTTCAAGACGTATACTTAATACCACAATCTCTTCCACCTACTACCTATTCAGTAAAATGACACAAAGTATAAAAAAGCCCATGTAAGTCCAAACCATTAAGGATATTAAAAGAGGACTGAACTATAAGAAAGAGCTCAGGGATGGAAAGAGGACAGAAGCAACCCCCAAATTATTTCAAAGTAAAGCTGTGAATACTGGAAGTACTGCCAAAAACTCTTCATGGCTGGATAGAGTGGGTGCTTGGCAAAAAGCAAATCAAACAACCAACCAACATAATGTTTAGTTAAAGGGCAGTGTTTGGTAACCAGCTTCAGCAGAGCTCTGTGACTCATTTTGGGGCTCAGTGTTAGGGATAGGAGTGTCTGCCCTTGTGGCAACAATTAAGCATGAAGCACAGATTTTAAGGATGGAATCCTAACTATGGCTGTCAAATTCAGAGCTATTAGAAGTACTTAAATTTAAAAGATTTATCCTACTTCCCTAACTTTTACCCCCAAATAACCCGCAGTAGACACAGTATAGTATCACATGAAAAGCCAATAAATATGCTTATATATATAAATGGAGACTCTTTACAGAGATAACAATAAAACTCTCTAAAGTCCATAATAAAAATCTTGAATAACTGAAATGATATGCTGATGGGTGAAAAAACTCTATATAACAGGTACGTCAAGTTTACTCAAATTAATCAATATTTTTAATGAAAATTCAAAATTCCATCAAGATTTCTAAAAGAGGTAATATTGTGACTTCATAATTAATGTGAAACTATTAGTTTACAAAAATTGTGAACAAATTTTTTAAGAACATTATAAACTATCAGACATATTCTATCAGATATTGATATAGATAGGACTTAATATACTTATGTAGTTAAAGAAACAATAATTAAATATGGGATCTCAAGTGACTGGGGGAAATGCAATAAAAAATAAATGCTGAAATAATTAATGATATATTTATGAAATAATAAAGATAGACCTTTATTTCCCATAGCATAAAAACTCCAAAAATAAAGCACAAATGGGAACACATTAAATAGTTACATATAATCATATAGAATATATAAGTTGTATATATAATATCAGTTCAGTTCAGTTCAGTCACTCAGTCAAGTCCAACTCTTTGCGACCCCATGAATCGCAGCATGCCAGGCCTCCCTGTCCATCACCAGCTCCCGGAGTTCACTCAGACTCACATCCATCGAGTCAATGATACCATCCAGCCATCTCATCCTCTGTCATCCCCTTCTCCTCCTGCCCCCAATCCCTCCCAGCATCAGAGTCTTTTCCAATGAGTCAACTCTTCGCATGAGGTGGCCAAAGTACTGGAGCTTCAGCTTCAGCATCACTCCTTCCAAAGAAATCCCAGGGCTGATCTCCTTCAGAATGGACTGGTTGGATCTCCTTGCAGTCTAAGGGACTCTCAAGAGTCTTCTCCAACACCACAGTTCAAAAGCATCAATTCTTTGGTGCTCAGCCTTCTTTACAGTCCAACTGTCACATCCATACATGACTACTGGAAAAACCATAGCCTTGCTGATTAGTTGACCTTAAATTAAAGAGATAATCCTGGATTATCTGCATAGGCTAAACGTAATCATGAGCTTTAAAAGCAGAAGAGAAAGCCAGGTTGATGTGAGGGAAGAGCAAGCATGGGGGGGATTTGACATACCACCACTGGCTAGAAAATGGAGAGGGGGGCATGAAAGAAGGAATGAGGGAAACTCTGGTAACAGAGTGGATCTTTGTTTGCAGTCTTCAAGGAATCAAGAGACCTACAACTACAATGCAAGATGATAAACAGGTATTGTTTGAAGCCAGAGTTTGTAATAATTTGTTATACAGCAATAGAAAACTAACACACCATCAGAAAGAATAATTTTCATTTCACCCCAAATATCCAAATATATATGCCTTTCCTTTGCATCTTTCTTTATGTTAATGACAGAGTTCTCATTCCTTTGCCTAGATCTATGCTTTGGATCCCACCTCTTATTTCTTAGCAATCCTGATTCTTCTTCAACTTACAATATATTCCTATCCTCTGGGTGTCTCATCTGTATATGAACATACTCAAGACTTTCCAACTTTATTCCCCACTCCTTATATTTCATACTTCCTCCCACTATTATCCTATTTTTCAGTTACAGTTCATTCTTCACTCCAGATTTCTTGCTTTGATTTGAGACCCATATATCAGACTCTAGTGGAAAGCTCTCTTTGGATGTCCTACAGGCAGCTCTAACTCAATAAATCCAAACAGAACTCATCTATTTCCACTGTCTTTTAATCTCAGTGAATGGCATCAACATTCATCCAATTGACAAAGCAAAACCCCATATATCATGCTTCTCACTGTCTTCATTCCCTGTTTCTAATAACGTGGCATCCTCCGTTGATTATGTGCTCTGGGAAACTCCTAACTACCCCCATGTCTCTCCACCTTTTTTGCCACTATTCTTATGCACACCAGCACCATTTATCATCTGGATAGCTAAACCAGACTGCAAACTCATCCACCTTCCAAAATCCTATCCTCCTGTAATACTCTCATCATACTGAATCTAAAGTGAAATTTAGTGTGATCAAATCTTGGATTTATATTTAAGCACTTTATTAACAATCAGAAATATTCTGAACACTTGATGTGCTTTGGTTTTTTTTTAATTCTCATAACATCCTCCTTGACAGATGAAGAAACTGAAATCTGAAGAGGTCATCTTACCCAGATCAAACATGTAACCTTCCCAAACTAGTAAGCAAAGCATGATTAGAGCCTGAGTTAGTACTCATTGTTTCATTTGAACACCATAACAAATGGTGACATTCATGACTCAGGAGTATCAAAAGTGGTTAACCTGGCATGGAAAGTCCAATTACTTTATAACAACATAACTGAGAGAACCCAGGTTCCCAAACCTCAAGCTGCAGTAATTATTGTTGTTAATTATTTCACAAATATGTATTAATTTCTTATTATGATCAAATATGAATAGGGCCTGGAAAAAAGACTAGTGAATTAGACCAATATGTTTCTTCTACTTCTCATGTTTGTTTTTTGGTAAGGAAAGGGAACTTTGAACAACTAATTTAATAATCAGTGATTTAACTATATTTAATTAAATTCTGCATAAGAGAAAGACTACCTGATAAAAGAGCACAGTGCCATGACCTAGTCTGAGAAAGCTTTCTAAAGAAATGGCATTTTAAATAAGCTCTCAAAATTGAGCAGGATAATTTTGACCACAGCTCTGGAATGACTCATTTCATTTAAATGCTGTCAGTGTCTGCACTGGCTGAACATCCAGAGTGACACTGATCAGAGTCAGTGTCTACATGATCTCAAGTTAGAGACATGAAATGTCAGTCAATTCAGGGCAATGAGTGCAGCATCTTAATAACTGAATTCTACTGGATTGGTGAAAGAGTAGTTTCTGAATGTCTGCTCTCAGATTGTTACTGTTCAAATAAATCTGGAGCTGGACCCTGTCTGCCAGGTAGTTTTTCACTCTTTATGGAGATAAGATGGACACAGGTTAAACAATTTAGGAGCAATATCTTAAACTGCAAGCACCAGGTTTTAAATAGTGTGGCACTAGGCAACATTCATTCAAATATGCTACTTTTCCTTGGCTGAATATTTCCCATACCAACTGTTGCTGTCTGGTCCTTTATTAACTGCATTTTCTTTCATCTAGGCCTTCTACCTAAGCCTGTATGCCTGCTTCATGGTCCGCACCCTGCTCCTGCTCATTAACTGTCCCTGGCTCCCAGTGACCTAAAGGAAAAGCTAAGTCTGGTTGAAGCCTGTCATCTAGGAGTTTTTCTCATCTTTTTCTGTTTCATATAATATCTGGAGAACTCTAGCTTCTGTACCACCACTGTAGTAATAGTTGTTCATTGTCTCATGAGGTCAAGCGTTCAATTGGTGGGCAGCTCCGACCTCTTTTTTCACTTTATTTTGAGCCTCAGCTATAATGAGACCATGCAACAGTGGCTTTCATAAAGTTCTTTTCTTCTTATTTCCACTGTCAATTAGACTAAAATATATATAAATTAACTTCTAACTCTCCATTTATATTGGATAATAGCCTATAAAATATGTGCGATTTTTACAGCAAAATATATATTAAGTTTTTCTCTTGACTTTCTCATTTTTTTAAAAAAAATCAGAGGTTCCTGTCTAGGGTCAAAAAATACATACAGATACAGAAATAAACTAAACAAAATAAGCTTTCAAATAAGCCATCAAATGCAAAGGTTTGCAACCTGCCTAATACCAATGTTTCCTCTGGCTTTTTATGGACTGGAAGACTGTTATTTTTTTCTCCCCCTCTGTGTTTTAAAAATTACCCTATAAACTTAGTATAGAGCATATGAGGCTTAGCTTGAATAACACTTCATTGGTGAAGGCTTCTCTAAGCCCTGTAGACTTGCTTATGTTATCCTTAGCAACTCACCCATAACACTGTTCTTTCCCATCTCAATCTCCAGTTTTCAATGTACTTTTATTGCATGTCTGTCCTCTATGCTGGATTTTCTCTATAAAAGAACAATGATCACATCTGCCCTTTATATATATATATATATATATATATATATAAATTTGACTCATTTATTTTCTAAAATTTGTTTGGCTGCACCAGGTCTTAATTGCAGCACACAGGATCTTCATTGCTATATGCAGGATCTTTGTTGGTGCATGTGGGATCCAGTTCCCTGCCCAGGGATTGAACCCAGACGCCAAGCATGGGAGCACAGAGAAATAATCTCTAGACCACTTTGCTTATATTTTACTGTTCCCAGTCCCATCAAGAACTAGCATCTAAAGGACATGGAAGAATCCAGTGGGCAGAAAAACCAAGTTCTGTTGTGAAAGCAAAATACAAAACAAACAGAAAATAAAGACCTTCGTAATGTGATTCTCTAGTTCTGCACATCAAATTTCATAAGCATTAAAGTTAAAGGATTGGAGGAAAACAGAAATTTCCAGTTCTTACAACCACATGTTTCTTTTTTGCTTTGCATAGAACTTATTGTCTCTAATTCACACAGAGACTGAAAAAGCTTGAAACTTCCTGTTTAGCATTTTCTTTTTTTCCAAGTAGAAAATATATCTCCATACAGCCACTGGAAAATTTTCAGGACATCAAGGGGAACTTAAAATAAAAATTTTCCCTGAACTTCATACTCTCTCTAAATTATATACATGCAAACCTAATGACAATAGAAAACAAGGTGAAAAAAGAAAAAACTGCATTCTATATTTTTAAATATTACTGAGTTTAATATGATTTGAAATGTTAAGTGTACCATTGCTAAATTTTAAAATAAAATGATTTACTTTGTATTCCATATTTCACTCTAATAAACAGATTTCCTCCTCTGGCTTTTAAGAATGACAATAAATAAAACATTTGTTTTAATAATATATCTTTTGTTAATGTAAAAATGTTCCCCTAGAAGAGTGAAGGTGCTTTGTTATACAATTCCACAGTTGCTATGGAGATCACCAAAATGTCATTTTCCTTTTGTTTATCTTAATCTTCTGAATTAACATGTATATCTCACTAGCTGACACATTCATACCTGTCCTTAACCAACATTTTCTAAGAGGAAAATAAGAGATGTAGAGAATGGAAACATTCTATAAGAAAATCAAATGTCAATAATCATTAACATCATATATAATTGAATACAATAATATTTTAAGAGAAAGGGCTGCATGCACTTTATCAAGGGGAAGCAGAATAATTACATTTTCTAGCATTTAAAAAAATGGTATTGAACGATGGGCAGGTGGGAAAGTCTTGGGCCTGAGGTCATTATTGTGACCTTTTTCAAGATTGGCTGTAAATCCATCATACTCTACAGTTAAGAGCTGCTAATGGGTTCCTAATTAGGAATTAGTCAGCCATATTAATAATATGTAATATCCCCCAAGCCTGTCAGAGGGTAAAAAAAAAACCACTCACTATCCTGAATCTTAGGATTTTTATTGATGTCTGCCCAAATAGGTAACCTTTGCTACAGTGCATACATTTTCCTTTTGGAAAAGTAGTTCCATTTCCTAAAAGTACAGGGAACAATGGTCCTAAAAATCCTAAAAGAAATGTCCTAATACAGCATTTACTGCCAGTAAAAGTTTCTTTTTAAATCTATCCCTTTTAATTAGTTTTTATTCTTATTTCTTTCAAAAGATATCCAATGTCATTGGTTAGTGTAAATATATGTATGTATGTGTGTGTGTATATGTGTGTATGTACATATATATGGGCTTCCCTGGTGGCTCAGATGGTAAAGAATCCTCCTGAAATGCAGGAGACCCGGGTTTGATTCCTGGTCAGGAAGATGCCCTGAAGAAGCAAAAAGCTACCCACTCCAGTATTTTTGCCTGGAGAATTCCATGGACAGAGGAGCTTGGCAGGCTACAGTTCACAGTGTCGCAAAGAGTCAGACACAACTGAGCAACTAACACTTTCATTTTTTTTTTTTTCTCTCTCTGAAAAAAAAAAAAAAAAAGAAAGTGTTAGTTGCTCAGTTATTGGAGAAGGCAATGGCACCTCACTCCAGTACTCTTGCCTGGAAAATTCCACAGACGGTGGAGCCTGGTAGGCTGGTAGTCGGAGGAGCCTGGTAGTCCATGGGGTCACTAAGAGTCAGACACTACTGAGCGACTTCACTTTGACTTTTCGCTTTCATGCATTGGAGAAGGAAATGGCAACCCACTCCAGTGTTCTTGCCTAGAGAACCCCAGGGACGGGGGAGCCTGGTGGGCTGCCGTCTATGGGGTCGCACAGAGTCAGACACGACTGAAGCAGCAGTAGCAGCTATATATATAAAACAGTGAGGGCTTCCCTGATGGCTCAGTTGGTAAAGAATCTGCCTGCAATGCAGGAGACGCTGGTTTGATTCCTGGGTTGGGAAGGTCTGCTGGAGAAGGAACTGGCTATCCACTCCAATATTCTTGGGCTTCCCTTATGGCTCAGCTGATAAAGAATCCACCTGCAGCGTGGGAGACCTGGGTTCGATCCCTGGGTTGGGAAGATCCCCTGGAGATGGGAAAGATTATCCACTCCAGTATCTGGCCTAGAGAATTCCATGGACTGTATAGTCCATGGAGTTGCAAACAGTTAAAAAAGGGTAAGAAAAATGCCTTTGATTATTTTGTTTCTGTAAAAGCCATTTCATTAAATTTCAAACGGGATTTTAAGAGATAAGGATATCACCTTTGGCCTCAGTTTAGGATGTATGAATTCAAAATTCAAACCAACATTAAACAGCAGAGCTTAAACAATAACGCTAAACTCAGCAATGGAAAAGAGAGAGTTTAGTCAATTTTTCCTTAGGACAGCCACATGAAAGAAGTTGAACATTGTGATTCCTAGTCACCATTTTCATATTTTCTCAAGTGAAATATTTCATACAGCCTTTCCGAACAACACTTAATCATTAAAATATAACTTAGAATGACACATATGTGGCCAAAATGTTGTGCAGACATAAAATCATAGAGGAGCCTCTTAAGGACTAGATTTTGCAAAATTACAAGGTATCTGATGACAAAATAGCAAAGAAGTTTTGAAGAAAGAAAAGAAAAAGGAGGAAGTTCCTTTGATTTCAGACAACCAGGAGAGACTGAGTGTATATTTTGGATCTGTTCAGTTACTGCTTGAAAAAATAAAAAAGATACAGTTAGAGAAACAAGTAGCAAGAGATATATGTCTTGGAATGACTAGCAGTTTTGAATTATTAAAGTGAATGGTATTCAGTGAATATCTGCAGTGATCATTGCATTCTTTGATCAACTTTGAAAAACATGTTTTCAAAAGAATGAACTTTTTAAAGTTTATTTTTTCCCAAAATAGTTTTAAGTATTCACTCATACTCTATCTTGAAATATTTTTTAATGAAAAAATATCCTTAAATAAAACATACACACAAATCTACTAACCTATTTACCTATTTAGTTTAGGGTTGTTTTTTTTTTAAAAGATTTACTTTATGACCATCCAGTAAGTAAAATGATTTTAACAACAGGCTTTGCAGCAGAATTTTATAGTCACAAGTACAGTGTGTGAAAAAATATCTAATCCCAGAATTGTATTTATGTTGTTTTCCTAGTAACTGATTTAAAGCAAGGTACTAAGGAGGTTCTAGACATATTTCTATTAATGAAAAGCATAATTCACTTGTATCTGCTCAATCAAATGAGTTTTTTATGGAAAAAAATAACAACCCAGCTGTCAGAAGCAAATGGGTATATAAGCATGAGGAGAATCTGGAGGATAGGCTAATGTAATCATGAGCCTCATGATTATTTTTTTAATTTTTACTTTATTTTGCTTTACAATACTGTGTTGGTTTTGCCATACATTGACATGAATCAGCCATGGGTGTACATGAGTTCCGAATCCTGAAACCTCCTCCCACCTCCCACCCCATATCATCTCTCTGGATCATCCCCGTGCACCAGCCCCAAGGAGCCTATTATACAGAGTGAAGTAAGCCAGAAAGAGCCTCATGATTAAATCCTCCCCTCCTACCCTTACAGGAAGAGGCTCTAAGACTCTCCATGAACTCTAGGAACTAAAGCCTAAGATTCCCCAGCTCCTTCTTATAGGACTTAGTTCTATTTCTTAGAGTCATCCAGTCAAGTTGGTTTTGTCACAGTCACGTTACAGTATCTGAACAGAACAGTCATCCCCTGTTTAGCTTTTGACACCCCATGAAAGATGGGCTGACCACATATTTGATACTTTGCAGACAGTTGTCTCCTACCTGCACTGTTGCATTTTCATTTAAAGAACAGCCTGAATTTGGATCCTAAGGAATGGGATCAGTGAGAACTTGTCTTAAAAAACCTCTGCTTTACTTTATTTATTTCACTTTCCTCAAGTATAAAATGAGAATAGAGACAGTCACATGCAAAGTTGCTGGCAAATGGTAAGAGTTCAGTCAATAGAGGCATAAAAATATAGTAGCATTATCAGTGTCACTATTCTTTCAAATGAACCTTTTCTAAGTTGTTCCCTCTAAGCATCAAGCTATACTTGGGCCTTTCTTCCTTAACCAATTTACTTTAAGTTTATCTTAGTTCTTGATTCTTTATGAATGCTGGAAATTTCCTTTGTTCTCCTTTTTCTCCAAATTCATATACTCCTCAGGCAAGCCCACTCTGATCCTTCACTTCTTCAGTTCAGTTCAGTTCAGTCACTCAGTCGTGTCTGACTCTTCGCGACCCCATGAATCGCAGCATGCCAGGCCTCCCTGTCCATCACCAACTCCTGGAGTTCACTCAGACTCATGTCCATCAAGTCAGTGATGCCACCCAACCATCTCATCCTCTGTCATCCCCTACTCCTCCTGCCTTCAATCTTTCCCAGTATCAGGTTCTTTTCCAAGGAGTCAGTTCTTCACATCAGGTGACCAAAGTACTGGAGTTTCAGCTCCAGCATCAGTCCTTCCAATGAATATTCCGGACTAATTTCCTTTAGGATTGACTGGTTGGATTTCCTTGCAATCCAAGGGACTCTCAAGAGTCTTCTCCAACACCACACTTCAAAAGCATCAATTCTTCAGTGTTCAGCTTTCTTCACAGTCCAACTCTCACATCCATACATGACTACAGGAAAAACCATAGCCTTGACTAGACGGACTTTAGTCGGCAAAGTAATGTCTCTGCTTTTGAATATACTATCTAGGTTGGTCATAACTTTTCTTCCAAGGAGTAAGCGTCTTTTAATTTCATGGCTGCAATCACCATCCGCAGTGATTTTGGAGCCCAAAAAAATAAAGTTGGATACTGTTTCCCCATCTATTTGCTGTGAAGTGATGGGACCAGATGCCATGATCTTCATTTTCTGAATGTTTAGCTTTAAGCCAACTTTTCCACTCTCCTCTTTCACTTTCATCAAGAGGCTTTTTAGTTCCTCTTCACTTTCTGCCATAAGGGTGGTGTCACCTGCATATCTGAGGTTATTGATATTTCTCCTGGCAATCTTGATTCCAGCCTGTGTTTCTTCCAGTCCAGCGTTTCTCATAATGTACTCTGCATATAAGTTAAATAAGCAGGGTGACAATATACAGCCTTGACGTACTCCTTTCCCTATTTGGAACCAGTCTGTTGTTCTGTGTCCAGTTCTAACTGTTGCTTCCTGACCTGCATACAGATTTCTCAAGAGGCAGGTCAGGTGGTCTGGTATTCCCATCTCTTTCAGAATTTTCCACAGTTCATTGTGATCCACACAAAGGCATTGGCATAGTCAATAAAGCAGAAATAGAAGTTTTTCTGGAACTCTCTTGCTTTTTCCATGATCCAGTCGATGCTGGCAATTTGATCTCTGGTTCCTCTGCCTTTTCTAAAACCAGCTTGAACATCAGGAAATTCACGGTTCATGTATTGCTGAAGCCTGGCTTGGAGAATTTTGAGCATTCCTTTACTAGCGTGTGAGATAAGTGCAATTGTGCAGTAGTTTTAGCTTTCTTTGTCATTACCTTTCTTTGGGATTGGAATGAAAACTGACCTTTTCCAGTCCTGTGGCCACTGCTGAGTTTTCCAAATTTTCTGGCATATTGAGGGCAGCACTTTCACAGCATCATCTTTCAGGATTTGAAACAGCTCAACTGGAATTCCATCACCTCAGCTAGCTTTATTCATAGTGATGCTTTCTAAGGCCCACTTGACTTCACATTCCAGGATGTCTGGCTCTAGATTAGTGATCACACCATCATGATTATCTGGGTTGTGAAGATCTTTTTGTACAGTTTTTCTGTGTATTCTTGCCTTCACTTCTTAGGGATTAGGAAAAAAAAATCATAATAATATGAAAAAAAGGCCTCTCTACAGGAGACAATTCTTAGATCCTCTCCATACTAATTTCACAAACACACACACAGGACTTTATTGAAACTAGATACATATTAGATACATATTAAATTAGATACAACTTGATTCTATGTATACTATGTAAATTAGTTGCAGGTTTGATACTTTATTTAGTCAGTCTGAAAACAACTTACAAGTTGTAGGTACAGAGTTTGAATTGAACAGTGTTAGGTCAGTAAATAATTTTAGTGACTTTTTATCTGATACTAATAATAAATGCAATTAAATTTTTTTTCATATAAGCATTTAATACAAATATGACTTGCAGTTAGGATAAGGAGCTATTGTTTATTGAAACTTGGTCAGCACACAGGCAAAAAACAGATGGTATGTTCCAATTTGGTTACTTGAAAAGAATTTAATAAAGAGCTCATTGCAAAAGTCTGGGCAGGGTATAGAAACAACAAAAAGGGTAGTGTAGGGAGGTATAGGAATTAGTAAGTGGGAGGTGGTCCATTACCATCCTCAGGCTTAAAAGTGAAAAGTGTGACCTGGCACACAACAGAATGAGACAGCTGACTGGACAGGACTGTGTGACTGTAGCTATAAAGTTGGCCATGGGAAAAAGCAGACCCAAAGGGACACTAATAGGAAGGAGGTAGAGATATAAATACCTGACCCCACTCTGCTCCCTCCTTCCTAACTCCAGCTAGCACTCCCTCTGGCTAAACTCAACCAGAAAGCAGAGGCCAAGAGAGTTCCTGTAGAGAAGACAGAAAGTAGATTTAAAGGAATACAAAGAGGCTAGTGAGCACAATTCTCATTAATCTTAGTTGAAAATATTTTTTTCCAGACATAAACATATTATTCAAAACCAAGTGATTAGTAAACCTGATGTCATCTTAAGGTGACAAGAAGAAAAAGAAAAATGTAATCACTCCTTTGGGTGATATTATGCTAGACTATAATTATTAATAAGAATAAAATAGAAATATATATATATGAAACCAGTTCACTGAACATTCTATCAAGGAAGTTTAAAATAGCAATTGGAGTATGTATTGAACATTAAATGTAATTATGAAAATATGGTTGTATTTTTAAAAATTGTATATTAAGGAAGTTAAAATGTGACACTATTCTGATTTGAATATTTCAATCATTTATTATTTGAATACTGAATAACTTCTAAGAAGATACTACCCTCTGGCTGTAACAGATGTAACCCTGATCAACCCCCATCTTATATATCATTTCTGTTGGCTTCTTAATATTGGTGGACAAGTAGATGAGGCTGGGGATTAGATCAAATCCTAAAGTATTAAACTATGAAAGTAACATTTTTTTTTCTTTAGCATATTTACAACCCAAGTGAAACTGCTCTAGGTTCAAATCATGAGTTGTTTATACAAGACTCCAGTTTCAAGGGGATATAACGCAAATTGCTTTGAGGAAATAAAAAAAAAATTTCAAAGATGATTACTGCTTCAATCAATATTTTCACCAAATATGTATGTTAAAGACACTAATCTTACACTCTTGGATACCTTAAAGCAAGACCACAATACCTACGGTTAATGTAAATGAATGAGCAACAGTCTAATAACTATCATATGAATTCCAAACACATGCTATGATTAGAGATTCTGGGGTGTCGTTAGGTCTTTTTCTTCCAATTCTCCACACTTAAAACGTAAAACTGAGGAATGAATACAAATACCTAAGGAGAGTTAAAATAATGTATAGTTTGGATTCTTCAATATTAAAAGAGGAAAACATCAAAAAGAAAGTTAAGAGAATCACACTCTTTATCATCCAAGTCACTTTCCAGACACCCCATAACTGTTGGCCTTGCACCATGTGGAAAATAAACCACAAGCAGCCAGTATATATAAATAAATAAATAAACAAACAAATAATTTAAATAAATTTAAAAAGAGAGATGGGAACAATAAAATATAGGAATTCATTATTCATAGTAGAGATTATGTTTACTATCGGCAGGCTGCAGTGCTCTAACAATAGAAGAGTTTATGATGCATTCCATTCCTCTTCCTCAAGAGAGGATGCTCAGGGCTAATGGAATAACATTGGAGGATAACATGCTTACTGAGTCTGGGAAGCTCCTTACTATATTACTTGGTAATAAATGTGTAGACCTTCTTTTCCCTAGTGCTCCCAAATACTGTAATTGACAGTGAGTGCAAACATAATTCTAAAAATGTAGAGGTTTCAAAGTAGCTTATATAGGTCATTTTTCAAGAGGTGACAGAATGTCAGAGGAGTAGGAGAGAGTGGAGAGACAGAAAAAGATGGACAAAGAAGCGAAAACTGCTATGATTATGTTGGCTTTGACAAAACTGTTCATGCAAATAATATTAAAAATATAGTCAGAGGGGCCCTCAAGAACAATTTAGTTGAGAAACTATCCTTAAACACACATACTGGGACTTCCCTGGTGGTCCAGTGGTTAAGAATCCTCCTGTCAACACAGGGGACATGGGTTCAACACCTGGTCTGGGAAGATCCCATATGCCTTGGATTAACTAAGCCACATGCCACAACTACTGAAGCCTGTGCACTCCAGAGGCCATGAGCCACAATATAGCACCTGCTCCACAACAAGAGAATCCACCGCAATGAGGAGCCTGTTCACCACAATGAGAGAAAGCTTGAAGGTAGCAACAAAGACCCATAAAAAACCATACACACAAAATAACAATCAAACATGATCAATACAATATTGTCCATTTTATATTCTCAATTATGTTGATAGTTTAATCTATCTGACACCAGAAAAATAATATACCTAATAAATGATTTTAGTAAAGTTGCAAGATGTAAGTTAATACATAGACATCCATAGTAACAATGATCAAAAAGAGCAATTAATATATCAATCACATTTATAATCAAATAAAAAATAATTAAAATACCAAGAAATAAATCTACCTAAGGAAGCAAAATATTCAAACACCTGTACTTAGAAAAGTGTAAGACACTGAAAAAACTGAAGATGACACCAATGGAAATATATACCTTGTTCATGAATTGGAAACTTAATATTGCTGGAATGGCTATACTTTGTAAGGCAATCTATAGTCAATGTAATCTTTATCAAACACCATGGCATTTTTTCACAAAACAAAAACAAATAACTCAAAAAGTCATCTGAAAATTTGACAGAAGGCTAAGAATAGTAAAAACAATCTCAAAATAACATTGCTAGGCATCACACTCCTTCATTTCAGAACTATATACAAAGATACAGTAATTAAAACAATATGGCTCTAGCACAAAAACAAACACATAGATCAATGAAACAGAACAGAGAGCCCAGAAATGAATCCACAGTTGAACAGTCAATTAATCTATGACAAAGGAAGCAAGTTTATACAATGCAGAAAGACATCCTTTATGATAAGTGATGTTAGGAAAATGGTACAACTATATGCAAAAGAATCAAACTGGACTACTTTGTCACACCTATATAAAAATAAATTACAAGTGGATTAGAGACTTAAAAGTAAAACCTGAAACCACAAAACTCCTAGAAGAAAATACAGGCAGTATGCTAATTATCTCAGGAATATTTTTTGGATATCTCTCTTCAGACAAGGGAAACAAAAGCCAAAATAAACAAATGGGACTACATCAAACTAAAACAGTGAAGAAAACTATCAACAAATTGAAAATGCCACATATTGAATGGAAGAAGATACCTGTAGATGATATGTCTAATAAGGGTTTAATATCCAAATACACAGAGAACTCATACAACTCAACATCAAAAAAAAAAGGAAGAAATGTGCAGATAACTTAATTTAGACATTTTCCCCCAAAGAAGACATATAGATAACCTTGAAAAGATGCACAACATCATTATGCACCAGGACTAATATATAAACCTAAGGAAATTATATCCTTGTGATAATACTATTTATGCATTAATGAATGAAGATAATAATGATTAAAACAAGAAAACAAATATAAGTGGCTTTAGTACTATTAAAGATTTGTTGAACAAGAATAACTTATACTCATTGACTTCTTTGGGTGACTGATGAGGTTGGCAAGAGTTGCAAATGTTGAACAAGAAAAATAATGCAAGTATCTTCTGGATAAATAAGGATAGTAATCATTTCTATTTTTAGCAGCCACTGTACACTACACATTCTGAATATACTATGTCAATCAGTTCTCTGTATTCACAAGTTCCCCACCAAGGGATTCAATCAGCCTCAGACTCAAACTTCCTTGGCTTCCATCAACCATGGATCAAAAGTATGTGGAAAAAAAAAAAAAAAACTTCCAGGAAGTTGAAAAGAGCAAAACTTGAATTTGTCTTGTGGTGACAATGATTTATACAGCATTTACATTTTATTAAGAATTATAAGTAATATAGAAATGACTTAAAGTAAATGGGAGGATGTGTGGAAATTATATGCAAATACTAAGCCTTTTTTGGGGGGGGGCGGAGAGGACCTTCTGATTTATTTATTCAGATTACCCCAGCTAGGAGCAGAGTCAGACCAAGCAATCATAGGATGGTATTATAATAATAAGACCTCAGTGGTGAAAGGACACTCAGAGTTGGACCTGCAGCCAGGGTCCCTAGATGTCATTCAATGTCAGATTGAAGTCCTCTAAAAACAAGCCATCTCAGATACTTGGTGAAACTTTTGCAAAAGAGGATTTCAGTTCATTAAAAACCTAATGAATAGCTCATGGAGGGGAGTTGTCCTCTTCCAGTGGCTCTTCCTTCAGTGTTTGGTTGTCTTCTAAGGGAAATGGGCTGGAAGGGTCATGAGCACCTGCTCCAATCAATTATGTGAAACGGTCTCCATGCATTACTACAGATCCACATCCCCCTGGCAATATGGCTGTGGGTGACGATCAGCATCTCCTTATGACATTCCTAGAAGACAAGATTGCCCATCAAACCAGGCTCACTCTACCTGGGATCACAGCACAGAGTTTGGGAAGGAAGTCTGATGATACAGACCAAAGCTGTCTCAGTTCAAACTCTTTGAAAGTCAGTAAAACTATTATCCCAATTCTAGAATCACTAATAATGGGGTTCAACCAAATAGCCTTACTGAACCATACCAACAACTTTAAAATTGAATTCTTCTTGGGCTTGCTGGAGGGACTAACACCTACTAAGCCATTTTATACAAGAGACTTAAGAATCTGTGAACTTTGTTAAAGCCTAGTAGGGTCTTGGAACAAATTCCCTTGGATACCAAGAAACAACTGTACTATACTTTAGCATACATTGGTTATAAGTTATTTTCTTATTTTCAAGATGAAGAAACTGAGGTACAGAGATGTGGAACAATTTGACTCTAACCACAGAGTTTGAGAAAGAGAGATTTCCAGTCAAGCTTTAATAAATTCCAAGGTCGTTGTACATTTCTTCTAAGATATGTCTGATCTAAGGCACTAATGGTGTATTAGTGCCTGAACAGAGGCAGACAAGCCAAGTGGAATCATTTGTCTATCTCCTTGTAAATGATCAAAGTACTCAGGAAGTAGACAAGACTTGAAATTCTAAGGTGACCACCAGGTAATAACATGGCAATTCTATTCTGAGAAGATTGTATCAAAAAATAAGAATCAAATTCAAAGTTACTGAAAGCTCCCAAAGTGAAAGTCACTAGGTCCTGTCCAACTCTTTGGGACCCCATGGTCTGTAGCCTGTCAGGCTCCACTGTGCTTGGAATTCTCCAGGTAAGAATACTGGAGTGGGTAGCCATTCCCTTCTCCAGGGGATCTTCCCAACCCAGGGATTAAACCCAGGTCTCCCACATTGCAGGCAGATTCTTTACTGTCTGAACTACCAGAGAAGTAAAAGCTCCCAAAGTTCAATGCAAAAGTTCTGTGTTTGGCTTCACAGTGAGCAATCACAGAGCAAGGATGGCTGCCTTTCACTACTTCTCTGCCTCACTCATTTTTTCTTGTAAAGAAGGAAACAAAGGGATCACTCAGGAAAGAGTTAAAATTTCTTTTTGTATTTGTTGAACTAAAGTCTCAATAATTCTCACTGGTATTTAAAGATTTTCACTTCTCAGATAAGGCATCTGGCAAAGTGTATTTTTTATTTTGCATTAAAACAAAGAATTAAAAAGGTAAGTTGATTTCGGTAAATAGCTGAAAAAAGAAAGCGTTTCTCATTCCTGACCAAACTTGAAAAATGAATATTAGGTAATGGGTACAACATTTTATTCAAGGTCCTCGTGTCTTTGTTGGATGCCAATCCCCTTACTCTGATTGGTGGGCTGCCGATATGGCATGGTGAGGATCGTCCTCACCGACTGCAAGCTTGATCAAAGGTCATTCCTGTTCTAGTCAGAAAGGTCTTATCCACATGTCTATTCCTCATCAATATACATCACTATACAAGCAGACTTCCTGTTATTTTGTTCTATAACTCTTAAGCCACTAAAAAGAATATATCAGAACTCTGTGTTAGATATTCATGAGAGTGATGAAAAATTAAGCCCTCAAAAAATGTTAGTCATTTAACAGTGACAGTGTCAAACTTATCTATGACTAGTAGCTGGGACACATCAGTTAGTAATAGACAGTAATCATAGTGGTAGTAGTAATGAAAGTAATAGAAGTATAGTAGCAATAGGAGTAATGATAAGTAATATTGGCTAAGTGCTTACACTGTGATTTTATGTGCATTCACTTACTTCATTCTCTGTCTGTTAAGGGAATAGTGCACTTATGATGGTCAAGGTCAAGATATTGCGTCTCAAAGACTTTCAACAGAAGGAAGCTCCTGCTTCTGCACTTTGAAAATTCATTTCCACATTTGTGCTAGGGTTGCTCCCTATCTGTGACCGAGATCTATTTCCAGGAGACTCAGGACTCCTCTAACAGTCCACATTAGCTTGTGGACTTCCTCAGGGCTTTTCTGACCCTTCTTGGACTTAATGGCAATCTATAACACTCCCATCAAATCTCAATTCCCTTATTCTTTCATGTCTGCATCACTTCTTATGGTCTCCCAGCCTTTGCTTTCTCCCTCCCTATTCTTGCTTCACAAAGGCATTTTCAGTGTTAAAAAAATAAGATTAAAAATAAAGTTTAAAAATAATCCTTAACCATTTTATCTACTCTTGGCTTATGCTTCTCAGAAGACCAGGATTAACACATAATAATAATAACATTATTATTATTTTAATAGAGAGAAAGAGACAGACGACACTGTGGTTCAACAATGCTATCCAAGGCTACATATGCATTTAACTACAGGAATGAGGTTTAATCAAAGGTTTCTGATTTCAGAACTTACCTTATTAACCACTGTGGGGATTCAGAAAAAAACCTCCAAAGGCTGTGCCACTTCAGCATGTGGATTATTTTAAGCTAAAGGCAACTGAGACCCTGTATGTTCAAGAGAAGGTGTTGCCCCTCCCTTAACTATATAGAAGAATTTATATTGACAATTTTTTTTTCAAAAAAGAGTTATTACTAGAGATATATTTTAGCCAAGAGTCCCCACCTATACAAAGCAGGACAAACATCTAAATACCAAACATGTGCCTTTCTTATCATGCTGTAATTGACCCTCCTCTTCTTGAAAGCCCCTTAGCAGTCCTTAGCTCAGGACAGCATATAGACCTCATTTTACGCTTTCTGTCTCTGAATTCCTCAGGTATGTGGGTTTCTGTATATACAGAATTAGATTTTACTTTCTCCTGTCAATCTATCTCATTTCAATTTAATCCTTAGACCAGTCAGGAAGGGCAAAAGATGACACCACTCCACAACTTGGGAAAGTTACAGTAGGAAAGGAAGCAGAGAGGAAAACTGTGTCAGCTACTCAGAGCAATTACGGAGAAGCTTTAGGCTTCATATGAAAAACAAAAGGTGGCATGGAGCTTTCATCCTATGGTGGCCCCCTTTCAAAACTGGCGATTACAGGTGATCCATATCTTTGCAGGTAGATAGATCTTCAAACTTTATGTGTCTACTGATGCTGGGAAAGACTGAGCGCAGGAGGACAAGGGGGTCGACAGAGGATGAGATGGTTGGATGGCATCATTAATTCAATGGACATGAGTTTGAGTAAAGGACAGGGAAGTCTGGCATGCTGCAGTCCATGGAGTCACAAAGAGTCGGACACGACTGAGCGACTAAACAACAATTTCCACGATTAGTTGTCTCTATTTACATTTCCCACCCTGTATATCCTTTCCTTGGGCTTCCCCTGTGGCTCAGTGGTAAAGAATCTGCCTGCAATGCAGGAGCCACAGGAGACACGGGTTTAATCCCTGGGCTAGGGAGATCTTCTGGAGGAGGGCATGGTAACCCAATCCAGTATTCTTGCTAGGAGAATCCCCACGGACAGAGTAGCCTTGTAGGCTACAGTCTGTAGAGTCGCAAAGAGTAGGACACAACTCAAGAGACTTAGCACACATCCTTTTCGTGGGAACTATACCATGAAAATTACTGAAATAAAGTACATGCTTTGTTGTAACAATGGTTTAAAAGTTTATAACAATGACTTAAAAGCTTACTATATACTAAACCACTGCGTTTATGTTTTGTAAGTCTGGTAAACCTTCTTTGCCTCATGCTGCCAAATGATTTATGCTTTCTTATAGTAGAACTAGTTGAGAGAGGTTATATATTTGCAACATCAGTGAAATATAGACTCATCTGAGTCAGCCACTTACTGTGATACTTACAATATTTTTATCTATCCCTCTATGTCCCTAAGTTCAACCTTAATGTAGATGGAGTCAAATGCGAAAGGGTCCATATTGTTTAATCTGTTTTCAGATAATGAATTTTCCACAATTTTTACCAGAAGAACTAACATCTTTCTTTCCTTTCTACCTTCCCTCCTTCTCCTGTCCTTGTCTCTTATCCCTCCCTGATCTATAATAGGTGTGAATATTATACTCCTACACATGGGCTTGAGAGACACAGTAGCCAAAATACCTCAAAATAAGGTTGTAGATAATTTAGTATTTTAACACACAATTAATTTTCCTAATAATTTTTGTCCAACAATTTTTGAAACAAAATTGCCTATTTTATCTTATATCCCTTTGTTTTCCCCTTCCAATGAGGCAAAGAAAGAAGCTTGGATCCTTTGGTAAGATACTGAATTTATTATTAAGTTATCTTCTAATTCTTTCTATGAATAACACTTCAAAATATATAGTTCGGCACAATGATAGCATAGCTATGATAACACCACTCCTGTGTTAAAAGCTGTCCCAATCACAGAATGTTATTCACTACTCAGTGAGAACTATAACCTAAAGAGATTTTTTTTTTAATGTATTTAATTCTTCAAGGTCAGGGTATATAAAATTTTCAAGCTTGGTCTTTCTTTTTAAAGGTTAAGAGGTTAGGTGATTTGGTCACAATTTATCTCACTAATTAAACCCAAATGCCCTAAACTTCCTAACAAACTGCCTTCCATTCTTCACCTCACTTTGGAGCTGAGCCCGTTATTTATCCAGATCTCTTTGTGAAATTCTCTCTCACTCGGCTCCATCAATTATGTTCAAATGACGCTTCATTCCACGCCAAGCACACTGAGGTGAGTGCCATTCTGGAGCAAGCAAGGCCTTTTGATCTATTTGGAGTCATTTGTGCATTTCACCTTTCAGGTGACCCTACTCACATCGCATGTGCACCTTCTCTTCTTTAGTTGACAAAATCTTTACTATCATTTATTTAGGAAGAATAAACATGTTCACTGACCCGTCTGAACTGTCAGATATTGCTTCTAAAACTTGTAAAGATCTGTTAGTATATTGATGGGAGGAAAAAAGGATACTCTATGGTGGCTTGCTAGACACTTTCAAAGAAGATTAAAAGTTTCATAGAAAAAAAAAAATCAGCCTCACTCCCCTGTAGTTTTCTTCTTATACATCCTATAACCCCTAATGAAAAGAGAATTGCAATATTATTTGTCACTAATAATGTTTCACACAAAGAAATGCCCCAAATAGGAGTATTTGTCATATTATCATAACTACTTATATGACTACTGAATAAACTATTTACCAGATAAATATAGTATAAGACGGGAGAGAATCTGCTGGCCTTACTCAGAAAATCACTGTTCAATTTTTTTTTAATTTTTGTTTTATATTGGAGTAGTTGATTATCAATGTTGTGTTAGTTTCAGGTGTACAGCAAAGAGATTCACTTATATTTATATACATACCTATTCTTTTTCAAATTATTTTCCCATTTAAGTTATTGCTCAGAGTACTGAGAAGAGTCCCCTGTGCTACATACTAGGTCCTTCTTGGTTACATATTTTAAATATAGCAGTATGTACATGTCAATCCCAGCCTCCTAATCTATCCCTTCCCCTCCATATCCTTCCCTCCTGGTATAACCATAAGTTTGTTCTATAAGTCTGACTCTGTTTGTGCTGTAAATAAGCTCATTTGTAGCACTTTTTAAAAGATTCCACATATAAATGACATTATGTGATATTTATCTTTCTCTGCCCTAGTTCACTTAGATAGTAATCTCCAAGTCCAGCTTGCTGCTGCTGTTGTTCAGTTGCTCAGTTATGTCCGACACTTTGCGACACCATGGACTGCAGCATGGCAGGCTTTCCTGTCCGTCATCATCTCCCAGAGCTTGCTCAAATTTGTGTCCATTGAGTCAGTGATGCCATCCAACCATCTCATCCTCTGCACATCTCCTCCTGCCCTCAATCTTTCCCAGCATCAGGTTCTTTTCTAATGAGTCAGCTCTTTGCATCAAGTGGCCAAAGTATTGGAGCTTCAGCATCAGCCCTTTCAATAAATATTCAGGATTGATTTCCTTTAGGATTGACTAGCTTGATCTTGCAGTCCACGGGACTCTCAAGAGTCTTCTCCAAAATCACAGTTCAAAAGCATCAATCCTTGGGCACCCAGCTTTCTTTATGGTCCAACTCTCACATCCATACATGAATACCAGAAAAACCATAGCTTTGACTATATGAACCTTTGTTGGCAAAGTATTGTCTGTTTTTTAATATGCTGTCTAGGTTGGCCATAGCTTTTCTTCCAAGGAGCAAGCATCTTTTAATTTCATGGCTACAATCACCATCTCCAGTGATTTTGGAGCCCAAGAAAATAATATCTGTCACTGTTTCCATTGTTTCCCCATCTATTTGCTATGAAGTGACGGGACTGGATGCCATGATCTTAGTTTTTTGAATGTTGAGTTTTAGCCAGATTTTTCACTCTCTAATTTCACCTTCATCAAGAGGCTCTTTATGGAGCTGCAAATAGCATTATTTAATTCTTTTTAAAGGCTGAGTAGTATTCCCTTGGGGGCTTCCCTGGTGGCTCAGATGGTAAAGAATCTGTATGTAATACAGAAGACCCAGGTTCAATCTCTGGGTCAGGAAGATCTCGTGAAGAAGGGAGCATCAACCCACTCCAGTATACTTGCCTGGAGAATCCCATGGATAGAGGACTTTAGTGATCTATAGTCCATGGGTTTGCAGAGAGTTGAACACAACTGAGTGACTAATGTACATATGTAACATGTCTTCTTTATCCATTCATCTGTCAATAGACATTTAGGTTGCTTCCATGCCTTGGCTATTGTAAATAGTGCTGCTGTGAACACTGGGCACATGTATACTTTCAAACCAAGATTTTAATAGGATGTATGCTCAGGAGTGAGGTCTTTGGATCATAGAGTAACTCTATTTTTAGTTTCTAAAAACCTCCACACTTTTCTCCATAATGCCTCTACCAATTTACATTACCACCTACAGCGTAGAAGGGTTCTCTTTTCTCCACACCCTCGCCAGCATTTATTGTTTGTGCAATTTTTGATGATGGTCATTCTGACTGGTGTGAGGTGATACCTCACTGTGATTTTGATTTGCAACAACTAGCAATGCTGAACACTTTTCATGTGCCTCTTGGCCATCTGTATGTCTTCTTTGGAGAAATGTCTATTTAGGTGTTCTGCCCATTTTTTGACTGCTCAATTATTTGGAGTCTGATATCACTAAAAACAAAAACCAATAAGTATGTTGTGAGTCAATTTAGGGGGAAACATAAAAGACACACTGATTTTTTTAACAATAATTTTTATTTGTATGAAAACGGTCTCTCCTATGAATTTTCCCTGTACAATTTGCATTTTAAAGGTGTTATTTGAAGTGGGCATATTTTTAAGCATATACTAATTGGATCTGGTTTTAGTTTCTTGCAGCTGAGAGGATGGGAGTAGTTATTGCCTTTCCCCAGACAATGGCACCCCACTCCAGTACTCTTGCCTGGAAAATCCCATGGATGGAGGAGCCTGGTAGGCTGCAGTCCATGGGGTCGCTGAGAGTTGGACACCACTCAGTGACTCCACTTTCACTTTTCACTTTCATGCATTGGAGAAGGAAACGGCAACCCACTCCAGTGTTCTTACTTGGAGAATCCCAGGGACGGGGGAGCCTGGTGGGCTGCCGTCTATGGGGTCACACAGAGTCAGATACTACTGAAGCAACTTAGCAGACACACACATTGAAGGGTGCTTAGAACTCTAGAGAGTGGAGATAAGAACTAATTGCCCTAAAATCAGCCTGCTCAACACAAATGTTTCATGTGCTCTTTCCTCTATCATTAATGTTTGCCTCTTTTTTCAAGAGAAAAAGAAACAACTTTTCTTGTTTCTCTCTTACTTTCCCTCAGCTTCTCCAGTTTTCAGATAGTCCAACATGAATTCTGGTGCCAAAAGACATAGCAGAGATCCACTGCCCACTGTGAACTGGCTCTTGGTGTTAACCAGGCAACTGTATAGAGAAGAATGAAAATCATGTGATAAAATGTATTCACCTTCATCTGTTGCCTTTAACCTGGACTATGATTCAGTAGAGTTGTCACCAAAGAGAGATAAAGAAAGGGACTGCTGAGAAAAACCAATTCTCACATAAAAGTCATTGCACATAAAAACTTGTCAATTGTAATATCTTCCTTTATTTTTCACATCTTTTATTTAAAATAATATTACAAAATAGAACGTTTCTTGCATAATCCAATACTTTCAGAAATAGAACACTCACCTTATCTACTTTCAAACTTTGTGAAATCATCCCCTTTCCTTACACTTATTCCTCACTCTCAATTGGTGCTTTCTGCAATTAGGAATTTTCCCCTTAAATAGTATAATAGAGAAGAAAATAATAAACTGTCATATGGCTGACTGCTATATGGGCTACTTAAGACAAATGGAGTCTGGATTTCACAGCTCAATAAAGTAGGACTTCTACTTTCATAGTGATTAGCTGTTTCAAGCAATGTCTGTGTAGTTTAAAACTGAAATGTGTTTTAAAATATTTCATAAATTATAAAACTGTTTTGACTCAGTTCAGCTAATATTCCTAAAAGATAAAGAATAATAATAATAACCAGTGATCTCCTGGGAAAAGGTCCTTGACAGAATCACTGAAAGTGCCATTTAAATAATAACTTGACTCAGGAAGGTCTCATTGAATTTCAGACCCAAGGAGTCAATATGGATCAAATATACCTATTCCTTGCATGCCAGTTGTCTCCAAAGTTTTAAAAAGAGGCCTAAAGTTCTCCGTATTATCTTTTAGAAGCAAAATGAAAGATTAATAGCCAGAAAATCAGTGGACAAACAAGAGCCAAAATGAAAGAGGTCTGAGGGAAGCTTGATCAGAATACAGAGAGGCAAAATTTTAATATTACCTTATACCTGTTCGAATCAGGAAAAAGAACACAAATAACAAATGTTGCCAAGGCTGTGGAAGAAAAGGAATCCTCATACAATGTTGGTGGAAATGTAAACTGGTGCAGCCACTGTGGAAAACAATATGGAAGTTTCTCACAAAACTAAACATAGAACTACCCTATGACCCCACAATCCATTCCTGGGTATATATCTGCAAAAGCAAAAAAATACTAATTCAAAGACATATATACGACCCATTGCTCATAGTAGCATTATTTACAATTGCCAATAATACAAGCAACCTAAATGACTGGAGAGAGAAAATGTGATAATATTTACACACACACACACACACACACACACACACACACACACACAATGAGATATTACTCAGCCTTAAACATGAATAAAATTTTACCATTTGCAACAACATAGATGGACCTGGAGGATATTATGCGTAGTGAAACAGATCAGACAAAGAAAGACAAATACAGCATGATGTCACTTTTATGTGAAACCTAAAAAATTAAACTAGCTAGTACATATAACAAAAAGAAACAGACTTAGAGAACAAACCAGTGGTTACCAGTGGGGAGGGGCAATATAGGGATAGGAGATTAGGAGAAACAAACTACTATTATGTATAAAATAAGCTAGAAGAATACATTGCACAACACAGGGAATACAGTCAGTACTTTATAACAACTAGAAATGGAATATAACCTTTAAAAATTGTGAATCATTATATTAACACTGTAACATCTAATATTCTACATCAACTATATTTCAAAACATAAAAAAAATTAAAAGCATGAGGTAGCTAGGGTATTACTTCGCTATTTATTAATACTCCTACACTGTATAGTATTAATCTCATTTAGTCTTCAAAATCCTATAATGTAGAAATAACCATCCCTGTTTTAAAAATGAAGAAATGCCTAACAACAATAACAACAAAATGAACAAGCTGAGATTTAATCCAACACAGCTAATGATGTAAATGAATTCAATCTCCCTAAAGTTGGATATTATGGTTAGATATTTGTGTTAATCTTATGTACAGCCTTTCAATTAGTAGGTGCTCTATAAACAACTGGTAAGTCAGAGAGCTAATTTTAGTATATGACAAAAGTTGTGGTATCAGTTTTATATGCATTATCTCATGTGATCACTCACCTAGCTTTTATTAGTAGCCACTTTTTTGTAGAGGAGGAAGCCAAGTTTAGAAACGCTAAGTATCTTGTTCAAAGTCAGTTAACAAGTAACAGAGATATAATTTGAACTCAGTCAGATGCCAAAACTTGTGTTATTAACCATGAGGTTTCATTGTACCCCCAAAAGATTTCCAACTTCAAGTCAATGTTTTTCTTTTTTGTTTTTTTCTTCTGCTACACTATGATCTTTAAGCTGTACTATCCAAGAAACGCAATGTGAGCTACATATGCACTTTTATATTTTCTAGAGGTTCCTAGGGCAAACAGAGAAGACTAAAATCCATTTAAATAGTATATTTACTCTGTATAATATACAGAGTAAGTAAGCCAGAAAGAAAAACACCAATACAGTATACTAACGCATATATATGGAATTTAGAAAGATGGTAACGATAACCCTGTATGCGAGACAGCAAAAGAGACACAGATGTATAGAACAGTCTTTTGGACTCTGTGGGAGAGGGAGAGGGAGAGGGTGGGATGATTTGGGAGAATGGCACAGAAACATGTATAATATCATATATGAAACGAATCGCCAGTCCAGGTTATGCAAGATACAGGATGCTCGGGGCTGGTGCACTGGGATGATCCACAAGGATGGTACGGGGAGGGAGGAGGAAGGGGGGTTCAGGATGGGGAACACAGGTACACCCGTGGCGGATTCATGTTGATGTATGGCAAAACCAATACAATATTGTAAAGTAATTAGCCTCTAATTAAAATGATTTTTAAATAATAATTTTTATTAAAAATAAATAAATAGTATATTTAACTTAAAATAATACCATTTCTACATGTAATCAACATAAAATGTTAACGAGATTTCGTATATCCCTTCTTCTGGACTGTCTTTGAAATACAATTTGTATTTTACACATATATGCATCTCAACTGGGACTAGCCACATTTGAAATGATCAATAGCCACCTGTGATTAGTGGCTATATTAGACCATGTAGCTCTAAACTCTGTTTTGTGTGTGTGTGTGTGTGTGTGTGTGTGTAGCAGTGACTCAGTCCTTTCCTCATCTCAAGTATTAACTTTAAAATCCCAGGATTTGGTAAGTACTTATGTTTTTAACAGCATGTAAGGCAGCCAGAGTTGATAGTTGTTTTTTTTTTTTTTCTCCCTGAGCATGAATAGTTTTGTATGTACAAAATTTTGTAAATACTATTGTCTTGATACTCCATTTTTTGCAGTGTTTTAACAGCAAACAACCAGAAGTACTTAAAGGGCTTCTTTGTCTCTGCTTCTAAAGTGATGTCACTTTTCTCTAGGAAACTCAGTTGATTAAATCTAGAATTTTGAGACCTGATGATGAACTTCACAAAGAATTATTCTCCATGCAGCTCCCTATCAAGCCAATTACAAGTTTAGCGTTTTGAAATGACTGATTTTTAAGAGGGCATTTACTAAAATTTGTATAATTATGACATTAGGGGATACTAGATGAAGGTGACATAGGAACACTGTCTTTGCAGAAAAGTAGACCTTATTTTTTTCAGAGAGAATCTAGGATTACTTCAGAATGATAAAAGTTATGGCTGTTATAACACCTGTGAAAATGAGCTAAGCTGGCAAATAAATGAAAGCTGAGAAAATTATTAAAATTATTCACAAAATCTGACTTTCAAAATTTGAATTAAACACCAATCTCAAATCTTTCTTAAATTACTAAGTAATGACATTTTTCACTACTAATATATTTAAATATTTTTTTTTACATTAAGCATGCTTATAGGGGTAGAGTTTCTCTAGGTGGAACTGAAAGCTAGAAACATAGAAGTTTTTAAACCACACAGAAGTTTTTTTGTACATCTCATATGCAGCCACCCAAATGGCTATGAGATGTTTGTCTGTTTCTTTTCCATTTCTTCATTAATGCTTGGTTCTAAGTTATTTGTCTTATTAACTACATGCCATGTGAGAAAATGGTTCACAATGGTCAGGGTAGAAAAACAGACTTTATTCTTATGGAATTAGAAAGAAATACACAGTTCAAAAGTATTACACAAAAGACTTCAAATAATTACACAAATAATGACAAAGTGTCTTGAAGGGAAAACAAATGCACTTTGAAAAGTGCTTATAACAATGATATTCAACCAAGAATAAAGAACTCAAGATCATCTATATTATTTTTTCATTTATGACTGAGTAACATTCTATTGTACATCATATACCACATTTTCTTTATGCATTCCTCTGTTGATGAACATTCAAGTTGCTTCCATGTCCTGGATATTTTAAACAGTGCTGCTACGAACACTGTGGTGCATGTATCTTTTTGAATTACAGTTTTATCTGGGTAAATGCACAGTGGTGACCTGAATGCATATACTGATAAGGGCTCATTTATCTATTCATCTATTTATGTGAAGTCACAAATATTAGAATGTAAGACATGATGCTGACGACTGGGAAGGCAAGCTTGAGGAAGACAAACTGACCTGTAAAAGGGGGCTCACTGCTCCCTTTGAATGTTGTATGATTTGGAAAGCAATGCAGATCATGTTACCATAATAAAAAGTTGCCAAATAATAAACAGCTCATTTGTTATTTCCTCCAAAATGAAGACAAAAATGATGCACAGAAGGTAGATTTTACCTCTGAGTTTTCCCTATTTTAAAAAATGTTTTTAAAGAACATGTATGTACTGGAAAAGCTCACTTTTCATTCCAATCCCCAAAAAAGGCAATGCCAAAGAATGCTCAAACTACCGCACAATTGCACTCATCTCACACGCTAGTAAAGTAATACTCAAAATTCTCCAAGCCAGGCTCCAGCAATATGTGAACCGTGAACTTCCATATATTCAAGCTGGTTTTAGAAAAGGCAGAGGAACCAGAGATCAAATTGCCAACATCCGCTGGATCATGGAAAAAGCAAGAGAGTTCCAGAAAACCATCTATTTCTGCTTCATTGACTATGCCAAAGCCTTTGACTGTGTGGATCACAATAAACTGTGGAAAATTCTGAAAGAGATGGGAATACCAGACCACCTGACCTGCCTCTTGAGAAACCTGTATGCAGGTCAGGAGGCAACAGTTAGAACTGGACATGGAACGACAGACTGGTTCCAAATAGGAAAAGGAGTACGTCAAGGCTGTATATTGTCACCCTGTTTATTTAACTTATATACAGAGTACATCATGAGAAACGCTGGGCTGGAAGAGGCACAGGCTGGAATCAAGATTGCCAGGAGAAATATCAATAACCTCAGATATGCAGGTGACACCACCCTTATGGCAGAAAGTGAAGAGGAACTAAAAAGCCTCTTGATGAAAGTGAAAGAGGAGAGTGAAAAAGTTGGCTTAAAGTTCAACATTCAGAAAACGAAGATCATGGCATCCGGTCCCATCACTTCATGGCAAATAGATGGGGCAACAATGGAAACAGTGTCGGATTTTATTTTGGGGGGCTCCAAAATCACTGCAGATGGTGACTGCAGCCATGAAATTAAAAGACGCTTACTCCTTGGAAGAAAAGTTATGACCAACCTTGACAGCATATTCAAAAGCAGAGACATTGCTTTGCCAACAAAGGTCCATCTAGTCAAGGCTATGGTTTTTCCTGTGGTCATGTATGGATGTGAGAGTTGGATGGTGAAGAAAGCTGAGTGCCGAAGAATTGATGCTTTTGAACTGTGGTGTTGGAGAAGACTCTTGAGAGTCCCTTGGACTGCAAGGAGATCCAACCAGTCCATTCTAAAAAAGATCAGTCCTGGGTGTTCTTTGGAAGGAATGATGCTAAAGCTGAAACTCCAGTACTTTGGCCACCTCATGTGAAGAGTTGACTCATTGGAAAAGACTCTGATGTTGGGATGGATTGGGGGCAGGAGGAGAAGGGGATGACAGAGGATAAGATGGCTGGATGGCATCACTGACTCGATGGACGTGAGTTTGAGTGAACTCCGGGAGTTGGTGATGGACAGGGAGGTCTGGTGTGCTGTGATTCATGGGGTCGCAAAGCGTCGGACACGACTGAGCGACTGAACTGAACTGAACTGATGTATACCTATATTTGCCTCTATTAAGTGTCAGGTGCTTCAATACTGTTTTAAATACAAGGTAATATAAGCCAATTAGCACAGAGCACTGGTTATTACATAAAGCAAAGTTGTAATATTTTCAAATATATGACTCTATGATACTGACTGCAGTAGTTCCATCTCATAATTTTTTTGAAACAAATCTTCCTACAGTCTGAAGACACAGAGAGTTTTTGTATCTAGATTTAAACATTGCTGAAACAGTTTGCTGTTTTTGGTGTTGTCACCTGCTCAGGCTAAACCACAAATTACAAGTTGAGGACAGTGAAAGTAGGAGCTTGATATGTTTTAAGCTCAAAAGTACGCCTGTCAGATATTAACTGTAACTTCTTTAGTGATATTTGGAAATTTTAAATTCTACTCACTCAGACAATGGGCATCCATTTTGTCACAAAACTCATTGAGGAAATCAAACCCAAACAGGATAGTTTGCTGTTTTCCAGGGAAAGTATGATAATGAAGAAAATTTTCATGAGTCATTTAAGGAAACTGTCAGAGAAGTGGAACATTTCAGCAAATTCTTAAAGGATGAGGATGAATCGGAAATGAGTTCAGAATATGAGAATGGTAAAACAAAAGTGTTTAGGCCTCAGCAAACAGAATGGAAGGAAGCAGGTGTGTGACAGGACAAGGACGGTTCTTTATGTAAATAGGAGAGTCATGTGGGTTATCCCTCAATCAAATAAATGTTTAGTTTTTCAGAAACATATTTTTCCTATGGGAAGTGTAAATCTACAGTGGGCTTTGAGAAATTTTGGAGAACTAAAATCAATGTGAATGGTTCTAAATGGAGAATTTTCTACCCAAGCCAAGGAAATGCATTTTAGTAGAGCTGTCCAGCAAAGAGGAAGCAGCTTTTAGAGATTTCAAATGCTGAATATATTAAAGAAAACGTGGGTCAAATACCTATGAAAAAACATCCATGTCTACTAAGGATTAGGTAACCTGAGACTCCACCCCAACCTGAAATTGTGTTATGTATTTTAATTTTTTTTAAAAGGTAGCTTTTTTGGAGAGAGAGATTCTTAAAATATTGTGATGATTTTAAATATAAATGTTTTTTCCATTGCTTAAATTTTTAATAATCTCCACCATCCAAAGTGTGTGGGAAGACAGCTGAAGTAGAGAAGTTCTAGAAATAGATATCTGGTGTTGCAACCCACTGTGAAAAACTTTGAAAATGGTGCACTTAGAGTTCCAGAAGCATGCTGCCCTATTCCATCATTAAAAAAAGAGCACAGACCTGGTGAAATAAATTGTTTTTTGGAGGCTAGTAATGCACAAAGGATTTAATTTATTTTAGTTCAAATTGCTCAAAAATATAGTGGCAACCATGGTGAATGATATTTTCCATAAGATTTAGTCATTTTAAGTAACAAAATATATAACTTTAGATACTATAAGTGACAATTTGGAATTATATGCAAGATGTTGAAACATTATGCATTATCCAGTTAACTTTAATCTCATAGTGCTAACACTTCAATAGGGAAATGACATTTCTCAGAAACTTGTCCTTTCTTTACAATAAACTTTAAAGTAAACAAATCATGAGTTACACATTGGAGGAGACAGCCTATTCTATAATTTATTTCACATACATATTATTGGTTAAACTGAGACCAGAGAGGGAATGGGACTTTTCTAATGTCAAACAAGGATCTCACGCCAAACTGAATACCATGATAGGAACATAAAAATTTGAAGCCCATATTTTTACTCAGCCTTACAAATGATTACTGTATGTAGAGCCCAAAAGGCCACACACAATCCATGGGAATGGTGCTATCTTGCATTGGTTGTATCTGATTTATGAAATACAGACTAAATGCTATGCAGTAACAAGAATATACCATAAAACCCCATTAATTAAAATACCTGGAGGAATTATTCAACAACTATGTATCAAGAATAAGTATGTATAAAACAATTTGCAAGATATCTTGAAAGATAAAATTATGATTAATAACATGTTTCTATTTTTAAATGGGCTTCCCTGGTGGCTCAGTGGTAAAGAATCTACTTGCCAATGTAGGAAATGCGGATCTGATCCCTGAGTCAGGAAGATTCCCTGGGGAAGGAAATGGCAACCCACTCTAGTATTCTTGCCTGGGAAATGCCATGGACAGAGGAGACTGGAGGGCTGCAGTCCTTCATGTCGCAAAGAGTTGGACACAACTTAGTGAGTGTGTATGCACATTACTCTATAAAGACCTACATGGAAAAGAATCTAAAAAAGAGTGGCTATAGGTATATATATAACTGATTCACTTTGCTGTAAACCATAAACTAACACAACATTGTAAATCACCTATACTCTAACAAAAATCAATTTTAAAAAAATCCCAATTTTAAAAATGATTTGGAAATAATCAATGTCCCTTAATAAATGGTAGTGTTTATGGGTTCTATACTGTGCTCGCAATTCTCTCTATAGGAACTAAATGTTTTTGGTAACACAAGGAGACCAATATATGTTTCAGAAGGAAAACTGAATTTATATCTCAATGCCCAATCATCATGTTCTGTGGTCCCCAAGATACTTTATTTTCTTACCTGAGAGGCTATAATTGGATTAAGTAAACAAACTAGCTGTACTGATCACAATCAAAATTACTTTATAAGTTATTTTATGAGATAACACAGTATATTGAAGTGCAGTAAGTATCTATGTTTTTGTTTACTCACTAAGTCATGTTTGATACTTTTGTAAACTCATGGATTATAGCCGACCAGGTTCCTCAGTTCAAGGGATTTCCCAGGCAAGAATATTGGGGTGGCTTTCTATGCCCTTCTCCAGGAGATCTTCCCAACCCAGGGATCAAATCTGTATCTCATGCATGGCATCCAGATTCTTTACCCCTGAGTCACTAAGGTTTCCCAAGTATTTACATAAAGCAGGCCAAATTGTGAAGGGCCTCTATGAAAGGATGATGAATTTGGCCTCACACAATTTCCACACCATGTTGTTCTACTGAATATACCAGGCTCCTCCGTCCATGGGATTTTCTAAGCAAGAGTACTGGAGTGGGTTGCCTTTGCCTTCTCCGATAGTTTAACTTAAGGTTCCCAATCTTTTTGGCACCAGGGACTAGCTTAATGGAAGACAATTCTTCCACAGACTCAGGCAGATTGGCAGGGGGATGGCTTGAGGATGATTCAAGCACATTACATTTATTGTGCACTTTATTTCTGTCATTATTACATAAGATCCACCTCAGACAGACCATCAGGCATTGGATCCCAGAGGCTAGAGACCCCTGCTTTAGAATACATTATTAGGTATTTGCTTATCTTACAGGAAGAAATGTGTTTCATATTCAAAAATATTTTTAAATCATTGGGCATGGAGTGGAGAAGATAGCTTCTAAAATAGACTTCTTCACTGCAAGACATTCAAGTCATTAGACAGGTAATATATATCATAAGTCAACAAAGGAGAGTCAGAAGGATTAGACAGGATTTCTCAAAATTATTTGAGTCCACAACACCTTTTAATTTTAATATTAGTATTGTTTGTTATTTTGTAGAACAAGTATGACCTTATTTAATGGCAATCCACTCCAGTATTCTTGCCTGGAGAATCCCATGGCTAGGGGAGCCTGGTGGGCTGCAGTCCATAGGGTCGTACAGAGTCGAACACGACTGAAGTGACTTAGCCTACACACAAGCACATTTTCATAACACAATTTGGGAAATCTTTGAGAACTTGATATACCAAAATAACACTGACCCAATCTTGTGTATTATGCAGCTTACAAATGGTTTCTAGTGATATATGTTCATTAGATGCAGTTAGATGCATTTAGGGGCTTCCCTGGAGGCTCAGATGGTAAAGAATCTGCCAGTAATGCAGGAGACTTGGATTCAATCCCTGGGTCGAGAAGATCCCCTGGAGAAGGGAATGGCAACCCACTCCAGTATTCTTGCCTGGAAAATTCCATGGACACAGGAGCCTGGCCCAGTAGAGTACAGTAGAGTCCATGGGGTTGCAAAGAGTTGGGTACAACTGAGTAACTAACACTTTCATTTCAGATGCAGTAAGAAACATCATGATTCTAAAACTCCATATATGCCATGATTTTCTCTGTTCCATCTTCTCATTTCTCCATGAGTTTCTTTGTCACAATCAGTTCCCAAAATTAATCACAAAATGAAGTTGAATGTTTAACTGTGATAATTCTAGAAACAGTTGTTTCTTAAAAGAATGGATTCAATAGATTTGGTGGTTGGCCTTTTTATAGGTCAAATCTGTCTGTTTTTCCCTGCAGATCCCAAGAAGACTATATATAAATTAGGTGGCCTAAAGCAATCCAGGTAAATTCTTTAACAAAGTGGATTTCTATTTCTTCAGCTTTCAATATGATACAGTTGCATATATCTTTAAGGTTTGAAAAAAATGGCTTGAAATAAGGTATAAGAAAGAAATATCTATGATAGTTCCTAGCCCACAGTAGGCATTCAGAATTGGTAGCTTTGATAATAGTCTACAGACCATTAAAACAACTAGTTGAAAGAGTCTTTTTACTCCTTATTTTTAATGGAGCAAATATTAATGCATGATTTGGGGAAGGGATGTGTGTCAAAAATACTTTCAGTTTAAGTTTGGGAAAGTGTTAGAAATAGCAATGAACTTATGCATGGCTGATGGGTAAAATTAGTTATGTATGTGTAATTAGGTTGAAAAAGCTGGTGTCTATCAAAATATTTCCTCCCATCTCAGCTGAGCACACTGCTCTTTTTTTGCAAACATACACATTATATCTGCCATGGAAATTAGCATATTTTCCGTATCTAAAAGAAATAAAGACAGAATGTTAAAAAGGTAAATCACGCATCAGCCTTATAAAACAATTTTCAAAATGTGTGCTCTCTTTATTTTTGCTTGGCTTTCATCACAATTTGAATGTGTGACTTAGATAAGTGAAGTGATTACAGGTATACGTTTGTGCATGAGTAGAAAGAACTTAGGTTTTAGGAAAATTAGCAACAGTGGATAAATATTAGGAAGAAAGTAAAAGAGAAGGGGACGACAGAGGATGAGATAGTTGGATGGCATCACCGACTCAATTGACATGAGTTTGAGTAAACTCCGGGAGTTGGTGATGGACAGGGAGGGCTGGTGTGCTGCAGTGCATGGGGTTGCAAAGAGTCAGACATGACTGAGCGATTAAACTGAAGTAAAACTAAGAAAAAAATATGAGAGAAGAGAAAGAGAAGCATCCGCCAGTCTAGAGGACAGAGGTTAAAATGAGTCATGACATGAGGTGAACATTGGAGGTAATCTGGGACACATGCTGATTTTCTAGGTGAAAAAATGACAACCAGGCAAAGATGTAACTGCTCCAAGCTTGCGCAAAAAGTTCTGAGATCTGAGATTTAATGGCCAAAATACAAAATGCACATTCAGTGGTCTGAGTACCAAGTAATGTGTGGATATTTTCATTGCCACCCATTCCTCAAGTTTTTAGTCATGTATTTTCTTTTTTGATGTGGACCACTTTTAAAGTTTTTATTGAATTTGTTGTAATAGTGCTTCTTTTTATGTTCTGATTTTTTTGGCCATGAGCCATGTGGGATGTTAGGTTCCTGTCCAGGGATCGGACCTGCACTCCTAGTACAGGAAGGTAAAGTCTTAACCACTGGACCGTCAGGCAAGCTCCATGTATTTTCTTCTTAATGTGGCCATGGTGGTTTCTATTTTCCATCCCTCTTTTAGATTTCTCCTTAATTCTCATAACCATATGACAGAATTTTTTTTCTTATTCTAATTGCTTACCTTCCATAACCAAAATATAAACTCCATTAAAATGTGTTTTTGCCTTTTTCACTATTGATGTATTCTCATAACCTAGAACAATGTATGGCTCATCTTAAGAACTTTATAAATACTTGACAAATAAATATTAAATAATAAAGTAAAGCCAAAGATTGAGGTGGAAAAAAGGATATGGGTAGTATAAATACTAATGTCTTTGACTAGATGCATAGTATTGAGTAAATTACTAACTTCCAGCATCTCAGTTGCCTTGCCTATAAAATCTAGCTGATGCTATCTGCAACAAAGAGTGTTATAAAGAAGAAAGAGAGGCCCATTTACCAGCCAGGATGGTAAATAAGGAAGAAAATGAAGGTACAACACAGCAAGTCCACCATGCTAATCAATAATTTCACTGTTATGAAAATTATTAACATATAATGGAACAAATGTCTGTATCAGAACAGAACAGATACTAAACTAATAATAGAGGACAAAGGAGGTTGATTTTACTCCTAACCATTTCTTTTAAAGGTAAAATACTAGAGATATGTAAATATCCCTGATAATATTTCTCTACCTACTACAAGGTCTACATAATAAAGTAGTAAATTGAAGGCAGGAGGAGAAGGAGACGACAGAGGATGAGATGGTTGGATGGTGTCACTGACTCGATGGACATGGGTTTGGGTGGACTCTGGGAGTTGGTGATGGACGGGAGGCCTGGCCTGCTGTGGTTCATGGGGTCACAAAGAGTCAAACACGACTGAGCGACTGAACTGAACTGAAATATACACAATAAATATAAATGAATGTGAAAATAAAAGACCTGAAGGTAACAGGTTTTAATAGTTCAGGGATTTTCCCAGATCAATCAGTTTGGAGAATAAGTCTTTATGAAATGATTATACGAAAAAACACTGCCCTTTTTGACATCATTCTCATCTGTGGACAAAATACGGCTATTTTGTATGCATGGAAAAATGGAAAGAAATCCCAATGAACTAAGAAGGCAAAACCATGATGAAGTCTCTGTGTGTGTGTATATATGTAAACATGTGAATCTATCATTTTTTAAAACAAAAAATAATTCTCCTCTGGTTGGAGATTTACTTTCTCTGCACATTATATCTGCCCTTTATATGCTATCTGACTCCACAAACAATTTTAGACATAGAAACATGAAGTAAAAGTTCCATAAGGGTGGCAATGATATTTGTCTTCTTACTTATCATCTTAGTACTGGAAACAAGATAAGCCCTTAATAAAACTGATTGAATGTATAAATACAACTAAAAGTCTAGGTCCTAGAAAGGAAAAGGAAGCATGAACATTAAGATCTATAGACAAATATTTACTGTGATGAACTTTAGCTTTCAAAGTCTTTGTGTCCAGGCAAGAAAGGGAAAATAATGGATTATATAATTATATTTTTCCAAGAGAACAAAGTGTTTTAAGTTAGCCTTCAATAGCCATGCCTCACATACTGAACATGCACAGTAACTATTCTGTGAATGTCACAAAAATTCTACGCATTGTTTACAGATCAACTTTGTAGCTCATATAGCCAACTGGATGGTACAGAGCTCTTAGTATGTTATTCAAATATACAACCAAGTACCAAAGAGGTGAATATATAGTTCTGTTAGAGCACCAAAGATCACTTTTTCTTACCATTCTTCCAGCTAACTCTTAGCTACAATAAGACTCCTCAGTTGTATGTCTGAATTTAATGTAAAAGTTAGATCTGCTATAGTGCACAAAGTGTTCTGTAATAATTGGTTCAATAGAGCTGGAATTATAGAGCTGGAATTATAAAACGGGTAACTCCCTCTCTTCTCTCTGTCACTCCTGAGTGCAAAGAGACACAACAGTTTCATTGCAAGCAAACAGAATAATCTTGGAATACTTCTTGCTGAGCTCTTTAAACTTCTTTCATTCAATCTTTAACAAAACAAATGAAAGCTTCTAAAAACATAAGAGGTATGCACTGCACCATATGTCAGTTGAAAAGATGGAAGAGGAGCAGAAAAATCAAAACTTACCCTCAATCAATAAAAATAAATGATCTGGAGTAAAGTTTTGACTTCATGCCCTAACTCAGAGCTCATTTTTTTTTAACTATTCAGCCATATTAGGAACGCTTTCTTGTTAACTAAAACCAATAGTAAAAGTGGGAGTAAAATTTTGACTTCATGCCCTAACACAGAGCTCATGTTTTTTTAACGATTCAGCCATATTAGGAACAATTTCTTGTTAACTAAAACCAATAGTAAAAGCAAACAAAAAGTGGCAGGATGATATTGGCTGGCAAATGATCATTATGACTCTGATGAGGCTCCTTGCTATACTCCTGGACCACACATAACATGATGTGACAGGAAACCTCAACATATGCTGATGTTTCTGAACTGTTTTCGTGTGTGTGTGTGTGTGTGCGCGCGCGTGTGCACACACTGTAGATCGCTCTGTGTGTGTGTGTGTGTGTGGACTGTAGATCGCCAAGCTACTCTGTCCATGAATTTCCCAGGAAGGAATATTGGAGTGGGTTGCCATTCCCTTCTCCAGGGAATCTTCCTAACCCAGGGATCAAACCCAGATTTTCTGCATTGGAGACAGATTCTTTACCATCTGAGTCACTAGAGAAACCTGCTTTTCTGTACTGACCTTCAAGCTTTAATCCTATTTTGGTTTCTGGTCCATTCTTTTCCTAATTATTCCTGTATCTTGCTTTTTCAATCCTTATTTAATTGCCAATCTTCATTCTCATATTGAAAAAACTTAGCACTCACGTATAACACCTTAATTAGATCAGCTCTGCACCCAGTCCACTAGGGCTCTGTCAGTTCAGTTCCATCGCTCAGTCATGTCTGGCTGTTTGCGACCCCACAGATTGTAGCACACCAGGCTTCTCTGTCCATCACCAACTCCCAGAGCTTGCTCAAACTCATGTCCATCAAGTCAGTGATGCCATCCAACCATCTCATCCTCTGTTGTCATCTTCTCCTCCCGCCTTCAACCTTTCCCAGCATCAGGGTCTTTTATAATGAGTCAGCTCTTCACACCTGTGGCCAAAGTACTGGAGTTTCAGCTTCAACATCAGTCCTTCCAATAAATACTCAGGACTGATTTCCTTTAGGATGTACTGGTTTGATTTCCTTGCAGTTCAAAGGACTCTCAAGAGTCTTCTCCAAAATCACAGTTTAATAGCATCAATTCTTTGGCACTCAGCTTTGTTTCTGGTCCAACTCTCACATCTATACATGACTACTGGAAAAACCATAGCTTTGACTAGATGGACCTTTGTCGGCAAAGTAATGTCTCTGCTTTTTAAAATGCTATCTAGGTTGGTCATAGCTTTCTTTCCAAGGAGCAAGCATCTTTTAATTACATGGCTACAATCACCATCTGCAGTGATTATAAAGCCCAAGAAAATAAAGTCTCTCACTATTTCCATTGTTTCCCCAACTATATGCCAGGAAGTGATGGGACCAGATCCCATGATCTTAATTTTTTGAACGTTGGTTTTCAGACAGTTTTCTCCACTCATGTGTATAGCATGTATGCTTAAAGGTGAGGTAGGGAAAATGCTTCGCTCATGAGTGCTGACACAAACTAAAAGTATTAGCAAGATAATTATAGAGATATTAGGAAGTTGTTACAGTGATATTAGGAAGATAGAAGTTATCAGAAAGATATGTCTTTGGGAAAATAGAAGGTTAGATATTTCTGGTACCTTGATATATGTAGGAAAATCTGCAGCAATATGCAACTGCAACAGACAGTATACAGAGATACACTTTTTTCAGAACGTATTATTAAAAGAGTTGAATCACACATTTGTTAGTTTGTTACTATGTCTTGGCCAATGAGTATATAGAGAATTACAAGATCTTGTCCTAAATCTCAAGTCTGGGCAGAAAAATATTTCATGAGTTTTTAAAAATAATATACAGAAATATAACTTGCTAATAAATGGTAGGTACTTTGCTTGTGTTTCACACCCCCTCCATCCCTGCCCATAGCTCTCCTTTCTTCAAGTACAGATATAGCCACAGAATCCTTCTTATCATGGTGTCCCAGGAAGAAGCTACTAATCAGATGTGTCACAGAATATAAAGCCTACACAGATGTAGAGCTGTAAGAATATAGTTAATGAAGACTAATTTAAATGACTGAACTTTAAGTAATTGAAGAAATACTGTAACTTTACTTTAATGACAAGAAAAGTTCTATAAAGAAGCAACAGGTTTAAGAACACAGAATATAAGCATTCAATGGAAATACATACATTCAAAGAAAATCTAAAGAATTAACTCACTTCAGATTCCCCACCATGTTTCATATCTCTCATAGATTAACTTCCATAAAACAGAGTTTCAGTCCAGTTCAGTTCAGTTCAGTCACTCATTCGTGTTCGACTCTTTGCGACCCCATGAATCGCAGAACGCCAGGCTTCCCTGTCCATCACCAACTCCCGGAGTTCACTCAGAATCATGTCCATCGAGTCAGTGATGCCATCCAGCCATCTCATCCTCTGTTGTCCCCTTCTCCTCCTGCCCCCAATCCCTCCCAGCATCAGAGTCTTTTCCAATGAGTCAACTCTTCACATGAGGTGGCCAAAGTACTGGAGTTTCAGCTTTAGCATCATTCCTTCCAAAGAAATCCCAGGGCTGATCTCCAGAATGGATTGGTTGGATCTCCTTGCAGTCCAAGGGACTCTTGGGAGTCTTCCCCAACACCACAGTTCAAAAGCATCAATTCTTTGGTGCTCAGCCTTCTTCACAGTCCAACTCTCACATCCATACATGACCACTGGAAAAACCATAGCCTTGACTAGACAGACCTTTGTTGGCAAAGTAATGTCTCTGCTTTTGAATATGCTATCTAGGTTGCTCATAACTTTTCTTCCAAGGAGTAAGTGTCTTTTAATTTCATGGCTGCAGTCACCATCTGCAGTGATTTTGGAGCCCCCAAAAATCAAGTCTGACACTGTTTCCATTGGTTCCCCATCTATTTCCCATGAAGTGATGGGACCTGATGCCATGATCTTCATTTTCTGAATGTTGAGCTTTAAGCCAACTTTTTCACTCTCCACTTTCACTTTCATCAAGAGGCTTTCTAGTTCCTCTTCACTTTCTGTCAGAAGGGTGGTGTCATCTGCATATCTGAGGTTATTGATATTTCTCCCGGCAATCTTGATTCCAGCTTGTGTTTCTTCCAGTCCAGCTTTTCTCATGATGCACTCTGCATATAAGTTAAATAAGCAGGGTGACAATATACAGCCTTGATGTACTCCTTTTCCTATTTGGAACCAGTCTGTTGTTCCATGTCCAGTTCTAACTGTTTATGAGGTTACATATCTGTGTAGAACTTTTAACCCTCTGCTGCCTATAAAGTGATTCCTACTTATGCCTGGCATAAAACATTCATCACTCATAATCTGGCTCTAAAGTAAGACTTCCAGATTCACCCTCCATGAATACTGCTTCTGTCTCATGGACAGATTAATGGTACCTTGTACATGCAGAGAATTTTCAAGATTTATTGCCATCACTTTTCTACACAGAGAATTCAGTCCCTTCTCTTTGCCTTTCCTGGAAACTTCAAGGATTTCTTCAACACTTATCTCTAACTTCCTCACATTGGTGTAGCTAGGTACTTAGCATCCCATGTTCCTACCCACAGCTTTCTGTTCACATCCTTATGGTTGTATTTCCTGCATTGTAAGGCCATTTACAACCTTTTGACCTTATCTGGTTCACTTGATTATTATTTCTTATGGGCTGCTATTGCTAAGTCACTTCAGTCATGTCCGACTGTGTGACCCCATAGATGGCAGCCCACCAGGCTCCCCTGTCCCTGGGATTCTCCAGGCAAGAACACTGGAGTGGGTTGCCATTTCCTTCTCCAATACATGAAAGGGAAAAGTGAAAGTCAAGTCGCTCAGTCGTGTCCTACTCTTGGCAACCCCGTGGACTGCAGTCCACTAGGCTCCTCCGTCCATGGGATTTGCCAGGCAAGCGTACTGGAGTGGGGTGCCATTACCTTCTCCTCTCTTATGGGCAGTGACCATTTTCTACTGATTCTGAATCCACTGTATTAGTACCATCTCATCACAGAGGTATTATCAAAGAATGCAAAAAATACAACATGAGTCTTGCTTTCCTAACAGTTTTACATCCAAACATTTCTAAATAAAGTATTCTTATGCACATTATATATGTACATATATGTGTGTGTATATATATATATACACATATACATATATATATATGAAAAATCCTCTGGAGGATGGCATGGCAACCCACTCCAGTATTCTTCTCTGGAGAGCCCTATAGACAGAGAAGCCTGGCAGGCTACAGTCCATAGGGTCACAAAGAGCTGGACAAGACTGAAGCAACTTAGCCCAGCATATGTACGCTGCAACCCACAGACCACACCTGACGTTGGTGTCCATTTCCCTTATATTTCCCCGAGGGAGTTAAGAGCCTTCTCTTTATGAAAGATTATCTCCAGCTTGAAAGATCCAAACTCTTACATCGACCCTCAGAGAAAGCTGAATACAGCTAAAAGCAGCTTTAACCTACTTCACAATTTTGCCTCTGGCTAGCCCTGACTGGAAGTACTATCAAATGGGAAAGAACTTGACTTAAATCAATATGAAATCAGGATGTAAATCTGTAGTCTCTATGTTTAACTAAATGTTCACTGGTTAACATATTAGGAACCAATTTTGAGCTATAAAAAGCTGATTTTATGGGACAATTAAAAGCTTTAGTATAGAGAAGTGTGAACACCAAATGCTATAGGATCACAGAACCTATTAACACCAAAATAACCAACTAGATGAAAGCAAATTTGTCAGAAAGACTGATGGTTATCTAGTTACAAACTTGCAAAGCTTATTAAGTATTTGTACATGTGATGTCAGTGCAAAATGCCATTCGAAGTTCAAAAACAATGTAAGGTCTTTGTTTTATCCATTTTCTAAGACTGAAATTGGAATTAGGGCCAAAAAAAAGCCCTTCAGAAAGTTTCAATTCATTCCAAGTCAAACCTGGTCAAACTGTTGAAATTTCAAAGCTTAGAGACAAACCTAAAGTCATGACTTTAATTAATACCATGGACCTCTCTGGAGTGGAGATACTGCCACCTAATTTAAATGAGTCTGTATTCATTTTCTTCCTAGACAGCTGAGATTTTGATTTTAGAAACTGATTCTGAAGATTCCCTGACCTTTGCAAACATTCATTCAGTTCTGAACTCTGAGCTTCCAGGGAAGCTACAATGATTATAGGACTGTGAGGTCATCTACAAAGCAGGCTGATTGCCCAGGACAGTCTGCTTTACAGAGTTCATTTTTTAAGGAATTTCTCCCTGAGTGGCAATATCACTGCATTCCAAACCTACAAGACTAGGAAAACTTTGCAATCATTACCCTCAACAGCCTTTTGGAAAGTAAATATTAAGAGTGGAACCAATTGCCTACATTTTTACTCTGTTTACAGACAACATTGTAAATACATACATTCCTTAAATTAGCAATATCATAGTGAAGTGAAAGTACATATTCTGTCTTAGGTGGCTTTGAGTAAATTCTTTGCACAGCAGACATTTAATGATTGTGTATTATATCCTGGCTTGGAAACATGAATATTAACACTTCCTGATGCCAAGGGGTTTCATTACAATAGAGGGAAGGACTATGCATGTGCTAATAACTGTAACAAAGTATATATGTAGGCTTCATGAGTAGGCATCCTGACTTAGGCACGAGTATGAATTCCGTATTCATGGAATGGAATTCATGGAATGAGTATGATTCAGGTATGACCTAAAATCAAATCTCTTATGATTATACAGTGGAAGTGAGAAATAGATTTAAGGGCCTAGATCTGATAGACAGAGTGCCTGATGAACTATGGAATGAGGTTCATGACATTGTACAGGAGACAGGGATCAAGACCATCCCCATGGAAAAGAAATGCAAAAAAGCAAAATGGCTGTCTGGGGAGGCCTTACAAATAGCTGTGAAAAGAAGAGAGGAAAAAGCAAAGGAGAAAAGGAAAGATATAACCATCTGAATGCAGAGTTCCAAAGAATAGCAAGAAGAGATAAGAAAGCCTTCTTCAGTGATCAGTGCAAAGAAATAGAGGAAAAGAACAGAATGGGAAAGACTAGAGATCTCTTCAAGAAAATTAGAGATACCAAGGGAATATTTCATGCAAAGATGGGCTTGATAAAGGACAGAAATGTTATAGACCTAACAGAAGCAGAAGATATTAAGAAGAGGTGGCAAGAATACACAGAAGAACTGTACAAAAAAGATCTTCACGACCCACATAATCACGATGGTGTAATCACTAATCTAGAGCCAGACATCCTGGAATGTGAAGTCAAATGGGCCTGAGAAAGCATCACTAGGAACAAAGCTAGTGGAGGTGATGGAATTCGAGTTGAGCTGTTTCAAATCCTGAAAGATGATGCTGTGAAAGTGCTGCCCTCAATATGCCAGAAAATTTGGAAAACTCAGCAGTGGCCACAGGACTGGAAAAGGTCAGTTTTCATTCCAATCCCAAAGAAAGGCAATGCCAAAGAATGCTCAAACTGCCACACAATTGCACTCATCTCACATGCTAGTAAAGGAATGCTCAAAATTCTCCAAGCCAGGCTTCAGCAATACATGAACCATGAACTTCCAGATGTTCAAGCTCGTTTTAGAAAAGGCAGAGGAATGAGAGATCAAATTGCAAATATCCCCTGGATCATGGAAAAAGCAAGAGAGTTCCAGAAAAACATGTATTTCTGCTTTATTGACTATGCCAAAGCCTTTGACTGTGTGGATCACAATAAACTGTGGAAAATACTGAAAGACATGGGAATACCAGACCATCTGACCTGCCTCTTGAAAAATCTGTATGCAGGCCAGGAAGCAACAGTTAGAACTGGACATGGAACAACAGACTGGTTTCAAATAGGAAAAGGAGTACTTCAAGGCTATATATTGTCAAACTGCTTATTTAACTTATATACAGAGTACATCATGAGAAACGCTGGACTTGAAGAAACACAAGCTGGAATCAAGATTGCCGGGAGAAATATCAATAACCTCAGATATGCAGATGACACCACCCTTCTGGCAGAAAGTGAAGAGGAACTTAAAAGCCTCTTGATGAAAGTGAAAGTGGAGAGTGAAAAAGTTGGCTTAAAGCTCAACATTCAGAAAACGAAGATCATGGCATCCAGTCCCATCACTTCATGGGAAATGGATGGGGAACCAATGGAAACAGTATCAGACTTTATTTTTGGGGGGCTCCAAATTCACTCCAGATGGTGACTGCAGCCATGAAATTAAAAGACACTTACTCCATGGAAGAAAAGTTATGAGCAACCTAGATAGCATATTCAAAAGCAGAGACATTACTTTGCCAACTAAGGTCTGTCTAGTCAAGGCTATGGTTTTTCTAGTAGTTATGTATGGATGTGAGAATTGGACTTTGAAGAAGGCTCAGTGACGAAGAATTGATGCTTTTGAACTGTGGTGTTGGAGAAGACTCCCAAGAGTCCCTTGGACTGCAAGGAGATCCAACCAATCCATTCTGAAGGAGTTAAGCCCTGGGATTTCTTTGGAAGGAATGATGCTAAAGCTGAAACTCCAGTACTTTGGCCACCTCATGTGAAGAGTTGACTCATTGGAAAAGACTCTGATGCTGGGAGGGATTGGGGGCAGGAGGAGAAGGGGACGACCAAGGATGAGATGGCTGGATGGCATCACTGACTTGATGGACGTGAGTTTGAGCGAACTCTGGGAGTTGATGGTGGACAGGGAGGCCTGGCATGCTGCAATTCATGGGGTTGCAAAGAGTCGGACACGACTGAACGACTCAACTGAACTGATGAATTCCAACGCTTCCCTGGTGGCTCAGGTGGTGAAGAATCCACTTGCAATGTGGAAGACCTGGGCCTGATCCCTGCATTGGGAAGATCCCCTAAAGGAGGGCATGGCAACCCACTCCAGTATTCTTGCCTGGAGAATCCCCACAGACAGAAGAGCCTGGGAGTCCTCAGTCCATGGGGTCACAAAGAGTCGGACACGACCGACTGACTAAGCACACACACATGAATTCCTGAGGCTGACTCAAGGGGAATGTTACAATTAAACCTGGCTTTAGATCATGGGTTTACAGTTGGAGAAAGACAGTGATGTAGATGCATACAAGGATGCTAATTGTAAAAGAGATTAAGACATTTTTTAAAACAGTGATTTTATTGTGGGCTTCCCTGGAGCCTCAGTGATAAAGAACTAGCCCTCCAATGCAGGAGACACAAGTTCGATCCCTGGATTGGGAAGATCCCCTGGAGAAGGAAATGGCAACCCATTCTAGTATTTTTCCCTGGGAAATCTCGTGAACAGAGGAGTCTGGCAGACTATGGTACACAGGGTCACAAACTCAACTTAGTGACTAAACAACAACAGTGATTTTACTAAAGTTCCTTTTACTAAAGGAAAGTGTTAAAAGCAAGAATCAGGACAACCTGCCACAATAAGGCAAATTGTAAAAATTAGGCAACAGTGAAGTGTTACAACAATGAGGAACACTTGATTCTATCAGTGTAAATTTAGAAAGAGTAATTCATTACTGGAACAGGGAAATGGGGAAAATGGAAAGGAATCCAGAATAAAACTAGTTTTAGAAGGACACAGAAATACTCCAAGAGAGAAACGGAAGCTTAAAAAATTATATAAACCCAAGGGAGGAAAGGAAGAGGAATATGTGAGAGAATTTACAAATTAGAATGTGTCTGAAGATATTCATTTTAGGTAGACGGGACATAAATAATACTTAAATGAGTTTATTTACATTGTACTAGCTATGGCCCCACAAAAAGTGAGAGGCCCTTTATTTATTTCACTTAACTCTAGTTACAGGTCATGATAAATATTTTATCTTTATTTACTGATAAAATAAATTGATCATATTGGCCAGTGGAGCCACAATTAAAATTGAAGATTTTCTTACCTCAAATATCACTCTCAAGCTACCACACTGCCTTCTGGTTTTAAAATAGGTTAATTTTTAAATCAACATGTAATAGTTTTGCCACTGGGTATTTAGTGCTCAAGATAATTAAATTAGCATACCCTTTCTCTCTATATCCGACAACTCACTTCATTTGTCAGGCAGAGAAAGTAGATTTTTTAATAGAGCACTGCAGTTCACTTAGGAAAGTTTGCTTCTTGACTCAGGCAACCTAGTAATTATCTCCAAATGTCTCCCAAATCCCTGAGCCTAGATAGTTCTTTCATGTAATAAGAAAATAACCTGGATCTCTTCTTACTTTATTTTTGCCACTATTCAATGAAATGAGACACAATGCCTTATCAATCTGTAGAAAACCAAAAGGCACTGAAATCAAGCTTTCCAATCTCAAACTCACAAATGATATAAAGTATGATAAATACAAGAAATGTCTGCATAGGGTGATACATAAGTTCAAGTATGGTTTCACAGAAATATGTTAAAAATACATGAATACCTATTTTTGCATTTTTTTAAGAAAATAACTACTTTTAAGCTTTTTCCTATCATCACACAAATATTTCCTGAGAATTGACCAACCTACACGATATTATTATTTTTTAAATATACTTTATTTCTTAAGATACTTCAACTTTATCCCTTTATTAAAGAAGAACCAGAGAATGCCACATCTAAACTTACCCACTCCTTTAATCGTGCCTTTATTTGATATTCTGGGAAATGCCAGTTAATGTTTTGGTTTGATATTATGTTTCGGGTGATCACAGGAGAATATAAGTAAAGAATCTTCATATTTTGGGCAAATTTGATAATCTAGGGGATCAGTTATTTCATTGGTCAGTGATCCTTACATGAACATCCTCAGAACAAATTCTTTTTATGAAAAAGAATGTTATTCTCCCTTGGTGAACTCATAAGCTAAAAAATGTGAAACATCAAGACTGAATCTTGACATTAAAATAACAGCTATCAGTGACTTCCCTGGTGGTCTGGTGGCTAAGTCTCCATTCTCCCAATGCCCAAGGATCGATCCCTGGTCAGGGAATTAGATTCTACATGCCACAACTAAAATTTCACATGCTGCAACTAAGACCCACCAAACAAAGCCAAATAAGTAAATAAATAAAAAATATTTTTAAAAAGATAACAGATGTAAGTTTCTAATTATTATTTAACTTGTCATCATAATTTTTCTCCTCTTTTCTATCTCTATTTCTATCTTTATCATTATTTTCCTTTTTAACTCTCTACATATCAGTAATATTCAGAGGTCACACTTCACATAAATTTTTTTAATGATATGAAAAACAGAGTTTTCACATTCTAAAATGAATTTTATGTTTATTGTCAACTTGAGATCCTCAATGACACATAGTCAATGGGAATGAAAAATCCATAACCTCTCATAGAGCAAGCCTAGATTCTTTTTCCTAAACGAGGATCTCTTTGTCCATCTACAGCACTAGCTAGCATCTAGTTTCTTTGCCACAAGCATGACCAGAGTGAGAGTTCTTCAGAAGTAGAAACCATATAATTATTTCTCATGCAAGACTTAATATTTTCTTTTAATATAAATTTATTTATTTTAATTGGAGGTTATATATTTTCAATAAGAGAATTGTATTTTCTAAGAAAAACCCTTAATTATGAATGTGATTTGAAAAACATGTCTTTGTTTCTAACATTACATACTGGGGATATGCCTATGTCCTTTTAAAATAACCCTCTTTCATGAAAATTAGTTTCTCTTCCAGATCTTTTAAAAAATATTTTTATTTATTTATTCAGACATGTTGGGTCTTAGTTGTGGCATCTGGAATCTAGTTCCCTGACCAGGGAGCAAACCTGGGCCTCCTGCTTTGGGAGTGTGGAAGCTGAGTCACTGAACCACCAGGTAAATCCCTTAAATCCCTCTTCTAGATATATTTCCATGATAAACCCTAATATGAAGTAATTCCTATCACATTCCATCATCATATGTCATCATCTAAAATACTTTTTCTATCTTTTCTTTTTATATTATGTACATTAGAAAAATGGGGAAATGATATAAATTTGAATCTGATCAATGTCAAATATGATCAAAAGATTAATTACCTATATTTTATGCCATTTTCACATTACTTTTAGCTTTAAGGATACCCATAGAAATATCTAGTTTCTGAGGTCCTTCAACACCTGAAAATATTATACTATATATCATGATTCTACAGTGGAGGTGACAAATAGATGGAAAGGATTTGACCTGGTAGACAGAGGCCCTGAAAATCTATGGACGGACATTCCTAACACTGTACAGGAGGCTGCGACCAAAACCATCCCAGAGAAAAATAAATGCAAGAAGGCAAAGTGGTTATCTGAGGAGGCTTTACAAATTGCTGAGGAAAGAGGAGGAGCAAAAGGCTAGGGAGAGAGGGAAAAGATATACATATCTGAATGCAGAGTTCCAGAGAACAGCAAGGAGAGATATAAAGCCCTTCTTAAATAAACAATTCAAATAAACAGGGGAAAACAACAGAATGGGAAAGACTAGAGATCTCTTCAAGAAAACTGGAGATATTAAGGGAATATTTCATGCAAGGATAGGCATGATAAACAGCAGCAACAATAAGAACCTAACAGAAGCAAAGGACATTAAGAAGAGGTGGCAAGAATACATAAAAGTATACCAAAAAGGTCTTAATGACCAAGATAATCACGATGGTGTGGTCACTCACCTAGAACCAGACATCCTGGACTGTGAAATCACATGGGCCTCTGCAAAGATAGTGGAGGTGATGGAATTCCAGCTGAGCTACTTCAAATCCTAAAAGATGTTGCTGCTAGAGTGCTCCACTCAAAATGTCAACAAATTTGGAAAACTCAGCAGAGGCCACAAGGCTGGAAAAGGACAGTTTTTATCCCAACCCCCAAAACAGCAAAGTCAAAGAATCTTCAAACTACTGCACAAATCTGCTCTTTCACATGCTACTACCGTTATGGGCAAAATCCTTGGCTTCAGCATTGTGACAGCTGAGAACTTCCAGATGTACAAGCTTGGTTTAGAAAAGGCAGAGGAACCAGTGATCAAATTGTCAACATTCACTGCATCATGGAGAAGCAAGGGAATTTTAGGGAAAAATATATATATACTTCTGCTTCATTGACTATGCTAAAGCCTTTGACTGGGTGAACCATAACAAACTATGGAAAATTCTTAAGAAATGGGAATACCATACCACCTTACCAGTCTCCTGAGAAACCTGTATGCAGGTCAAGAAGCAACAGTTAGAACAGTACATAGATTAAAGGACTCGTTCCAAACTGGGAAAGGAGTACAATAGACTGTATACTGTCACTCTGCTTATTTAACTTCTGTGCAGTATCATGTGAAATGTCAGGCAATATGAATCACAGGCTGGAATCAAGATCGCAGGGAGAAATATCAACAACTTCATATAATAAGATGAATACGACTCTAATAGTAGAAGGTAAAGAGGAACTAAGGAGCCTATTGATGAGGGTGAAAGAAAGAGTGAAAAAGCCAGCTTATAAATCAACATTCATAAAAGTAAGATCATGGCATCTGGTCCTATCACTTCATGGCAAATAGAAGGGGAAAACCTGGAAGCAGTGACATATTTTATATTCTTAGGCTCGAAAAATCACTGTGGACGATGAATGCAGCCACGCAATTAAAAGACACTTGTTCCTTGGAAGAGAAGCTATGACAAAGCTAGACAGCATATTAAAAAACAGAGACATCACTTTGCCAACTAAGATCCATATAGTCAAAGCTAAGGTTTTTCCAGTAGTCATGTACAGGTGTGTTAGTTGGACCATAAAGAAGGCTGAGCACTGAAGAATTGATGCTTTCAAATTGTGGTGCTGGGACTTCCCTGGTGGCTCAGATTGTAAAGCATCTGTCTACAATGCAGGAGACCCCGGGTTCGATCCCTGGGTTGGGAAGATCCCCTGGAGAAGGAAATGGCAATCCACTCCAGTACTATTGCCTGGAAAATCCCATGGACAAAGGAGCCTGGTAGTCTATGGGGTGGCAAACAGTCAGACACGACTGAGCGATTTCACTTTCACTTTCAGAAGACTCTTGAGAGTCCCTGGGAATGCAAGGAGATCAAACTAATCAATCCTAAAGGAAATCAACCCTGAATATCCATTGTAAAGACTGACGCTGAAGCTGATGCTCAATACTTTGGCCATGTGATGCAAAGAGTCAACTCATTGAAAAAGACCCTGATGTGGGGAAAGACTAAAGGAAAACAGATGAGATGAGATGAGATGAGATGAGAGAATGAGATGGTTGGATAGCATCACTGACTCAATGGACATGAATTTGAACAAACTCCAGGTATTAGTGAAGGACAGGGAAGCTAGGTCTGCTGCAGTCCATGAGGTTGCAAAGAGTCAGACACAACTTAGCAACTGAACAAGAACAAATATATCATCATTGCTATCCTCTATACATTATGTGGGTCCATTCTGTAAGTATATGCCCCAACCAGAATGAACTTCAGGAATTCTTCAAAAGGTGATACAGCTTATGTATCTTTAAATGAAGACTTGGAATGAGTCACTCCATTTCTACCATTCATTAGTTCTTTGATCTTAGACATTGTTTACCTCTGTAAGCTTCGTTTTATTTAGTACTATATGAGAAATACTGCTATCTCCTTCATATGACCTTTTTGTGAAAATATTTGTCTACTAAAATCCTTAGCTCAGTGCCTTATACTTAGTACATATTCTATAAACAAGTTGCACCCCATATTTATCCCTTTTATTCATATGTTTTTCAGCAATTTGCCAGCTTTCCAACTCAGTTCAGTTCAATTCAGTCACTCAGTCCTCTCCGACCTTCACAACCCCATGGACTGCAGCATGCTAGGTCTCTCTGTCAGTCACCAACTCCCGGAGTTTACTCAAACTCATGCCCATTGAGTCAGTGATGCCATCCAACCATCTCATCCTCTGTCATCACTTTCTCCTCCCACCTTCAATCTTTCCCAGCATCAGGGTCTTTTCAAATGAGTCAGTCCTTTGGATCAGGTGGCCAAAGTATTGGCATTTCAGCTTCAGCATCATTCCTTCCAATGAATATTCAGGACTGATTTCCTTTAGGATGGATGGGTTGGATCTTCTTGCAGTCCAAGGAACTCTCAAGTGTTCTCCAACACTATAGTTCAAAAGCATCAATTCCTCAGCACTCAGCTTTCTTTAGCCCAACTCTCACGTCCATACATGACTACTGGAAAAACCATAGCTTTGACTAGACAGACCTTGGTTGGCAAAATAATGTCTCTGCTTTTTAATATGCTGTCTAGGTTGGTCATAGCTGTTCTTCCAAGGAGTAAGCATCTTTTAATTTCATGGCTGCAGTCACCATCTGCAGTGATTTTTGCCCCCTTCCAAAAAAAAAAAAATTAAGTCTGCCACTGTTTCCACTGTTTACCCATCTATTTGCCATGGTGATGGGACTGGATGCCATGACCTTAGTTTTCTAAATGTTGAGTTTTAAGCCAACTTTTTCAGTCTCCTCTTTCACTTTCTTCAAGAGACTCTTTAGTCTTCACTTTCTGCCATAAGGGTGGTGTCATCTGCATATCTGATATTTCTCCTGACAATGTTGATTCCAACTTGTGCTTCATCCAGTCCAGCATTTCTCATGATGTACTCTTCATATAATTAAATAAGCAGGGTGGCAATATACAGCCTTGACGTACTCCTTTCCCTATTTGGAACTAGTCTGTTGTTCTATATCTGGTTTTAACTGTTGCTTCTTGACCTGTATACAGATTTCTCAGGAAGCAGGTCAGATGGTCTGGTATTCACATCTCTTTCAAAATTTTCCACAGTTCGTGGTGATCCACACAGTCTAAGGCTTTGACATAGTCAATAAAACAGAAGTAAATATTTTTCTGGAACTCCCTTGTTTCTTCAATGGTTCAGTGGATGTTGGCAATTTGACCTCTGGTTCCTCTGCCTTTTCTAAAACCAGCTTGAACATCTGGATGTCAGGGTTCACATACTGTTGAAACCTGGCTTGGAGAACTTTGAGCATTTCTTTGCTAGCATGTGAGATGAGTGCAATTATGCGGTAGTTTGAGCATTCTTTGGCATTGCCTTTCTTTGGGATGTTTGAAATGAAAACTGACCTTTTCCAGTCCTGTGGCCACTGCTGAGTTTTCCAAAATTGCTGACATATTGAGTGCAGCACTTTTACACCATCATCTTTTAGGATTCAAAATAGCTCAACTGGAATTCCATCACCTCCACTAGCTTTGTTTGTAGTGATGCTTCCTAAGGCCCATTTGACTTAGCATTCCAGGATGTCTGGCTCTAGGTGAGTGATCACACCATCATGATTATCTGGGTTGTGAAGATCTTTTTTGTATAGTACGTCTGGGTATTTCTGCTACCTCCTCTTAATATTTTCTGCTTCTGCTTCTTAATATCTTCTAACTCAGGCCAGGTATATTTGTAATAGAATCCTAAAGATTCAATTGTTGCTCACAGAACCATAGCAATGACCCAAATAATCCATTCCACATTCACATCTGGAATTGTTTTCATAAACTAAATCATTTTAGGAATTCCAATCATGTACTTAATTTGATAACTGTGTAGGATTCTTCATTGTCTATAAAAAAGGAGATGCATGTGAGGTGGGAATAGTAACAGTAATAATGATGATGATAATATAATAATAGCTACCATTTTTAGGTTTAATACTTAAACTACTATATGGGAAAAGAACTATTCTTATTCCCATTTTGAATGTGTTTTTGTTAAAATACTCATTTATTTATTTACTTCATGTCGGTGTGCCAGATCTTATCTGCAGCACATGGGATGTTAGTTGCAACCTGTGGGATCTAGTTCCCCGACCAGAATTGAATCTGTGTCCTGCATTCGGAGCACTGAGTCCCAACCACTGGACTACCAGGGAAGTCACTTTTATTCCCATTTTAGAGACAGAAAGCTGAGCTTCAGAAAAGCCAATTTCCCTGGGGTTACAATAGCTATTAAGTGACAGAACCAGGATTTCAGATTCAGGTTTATTATACTCCAGGGGCTTTGCTTCTTAACTATAATTCCACATGGTAAGAACAAATGCAGCTATGAATTTTTGACTGATGTACTGACGCTAAAGCTGTAGCTAATCATATTTATGACTTTTTCAATAAAATCTTTAAAAATTTTTTCTCAGAGTTGAGTGATACTCCGACACGTCACAAAACACAAATTTGAGAGATAACTATAGCCATCATTGGATTAGATATAAATTAAGCTTAATTACTGGAGTCTAGTAAGATGGGGATGCAGACCTGCAGGATGATAATGGGATTCAGTAGACATACATTCTGGACTCCAGAGAATGGGGTGATAGGTGGCAATTATCATTAGTGACTTTTGAATAAAGATGTTAGAGTCTTCTCACTCATTAGACCAAACCGTTTAATGGTTATTAGAAGTGGCTGTAAAAGGCACTGAAATACCATCAGAAAGAGGGGTAATGATTATTACTGTAGCAACCTATTATTTCTATAATGGCCCTGTGATTAAGAAATCAACATCAGACTTTTTTCCCATCAGCTGTGGCTTTTAAAAGCTGGTGGCAGTGGTCACAAATCCAACTTAGAACAGTTTCTATACCTTTGGTGGAACTGAAATGGCATACACCACTTTCTTTTCCAACTGTGACATTAATTTGAATATTATCAGGGAAAGGTCAAAACAGGTCTTCAATAAATCACTTCAAAAGTTTGGTCAGAGTTGGAGGCATACACACAGCATTAACTATGAAAAGAAGACTGCAGTTTTACATTCACAATTTGTTAACAAATCTCTTAGGAACAAGGACATACACGTGGCTGTCATTTTTTTTTTTTTTTCCTACACACTGGTTGTAAATACAAGACATGGGAATTTGTTGAAGAGTTACACATCATATGAGAAAAACACCATCCAAATTCTATGCTAGGAGAGGGAACTGTGTAGACTACATAGTAAATTAAAAGAGGTAAAGACTATACTAGAGGACATTATGCTTAAGGAAACAAATTCTAATTATTTTGAATAAGACTTTGAATTCTTAAAGTCTGACCTAAATGACAATTATAATTGGATATTTACAATGAAAAATAAGTAGAAAACCTACAAGCACTAAGTCAATGATTATACACTTGCTAAAAACATGTGCTCGGCATTTTTTTAATTCTCTAATTAAATCCTAATTAGGATGAGCACTGGAGTGTTAATTTTTGCTAGCTATACCTCTGGGGCATTTTTTACACCTTCAGGAGCCTAGGCTTATTCAGATATGTAAGAGATAATTATCAATAAAAAGGACTACTGTGTTGTTGGCTCAGAGAGTTGCTTATGTGCATTTTCTGCCTCTGCCTAAACACCCTAAGAGACCCCTGTGTGACTATGAAGTGTAACACCTTCCTCAGCTGACCAATAGGTAAAGTATGACTTTTTCTGCATCCTCAAGCCATGGCTTTTCTTCCAAAAAAGAGAAGTCTGTTTAGATGCTCAGAAAATCTGAACATAAGGTGAAGAGTCAAACAGGAGTATTCAAATTTTGGTTCCACTTAACAACTTAGTGTGCTAACATTAGGTTCAGTCTCAGGATCCAGGAAGGCCACTTTAATTCGATGTTCTATACACTAAAATTAAATGATGGGTTTTGAGTTGAGGACTGGGCATTATCCTTCTTAATTGTTCTCCTAAGTTTCTTTTGGAGAAACTTTCCAGGTTCAGTGTTGAGATTTTCTTTCCTATCATCCAAGTTGTCAAAATTTCTGGTCACCTTCACCTTATATATTAAGATCCTACAATAAGTTCTGAGTGAGATATGCATCAAGAAAAAAATGAATGTTCTGTGCTCAAGATGTTTGCAGTCCAGAAACAGAAACTGTCACAGTCAGACTAATGATAATGTTACTCCATTAATAGCATCACCAATAACTGCAATAACCAGCAATTATTTCATCTTTGCTGTTACCTAGACATTCTATAGTGTCCTCATATATAGGCTCTCATACCACTACCACCGATAACTTCCAGATCCGAGGTAGGCAATTTCTATATAAACTATTCACATGGAACTGAAAATGAGGGAACTTGAGGAAGCAATGTCTAACAGTAGTACAGCCAGGATACCTCATTTCACATTCTTCTTTTGGACAAAGACGGATGTATGACAAGAAAGAGGAGACATCTGAAAGCCATAGTATGTGTAGTGATGGAGGGAATTTGAAGTAAGAAGCCTGGGTGGGAGAGGATTATGATCATGAGGGTGGAAGCAGGGGTGGTGATGAGGGCATAGAATAGGATACCTAAAAATCTGTCATATGGAAGAGGAAGAAAGAGAAAAGAACGATGGGCTCATGGTCCACACAGGTAATTTCTATCTATGGAAGATTTTATGAGTAATGATTTTTAAGTAACATTTATGGATTTTTTTTAATTTTGAATTTTTCCACCTAGAAATATTGAATAGAGACTAGACAATTATTTGGAGAAATTATAAGGAAATTCATCCTTACTTGTGATTTGCTATCTGTATCTCATTCATTCATTTTTAAGCCATGGCCGTCATGCATAGCCTTTTTCTAACAATACTTCATTTGATTTAATTTCTTACTACTTGTCTCTTGCTTTTGCCTTCAAAAATCATGTTCCAGTTTCAATATTGGATTGCTTTCAAAATCTTTCAAGTGCATCTACAGTGTTCAGTGTTACTTTTGCATACCCCAAATCCTGAGCCTAGTGACCTTCAATCTGTTAATGCCAAGTTTTGCTCTAAGCTAGAATATGAGATGGCAAGTAGTACAATTCTGGGATTCAGAGGATGAATAAATTACCTCTCCATATAAGCACCAGAAGCAATATATCACATGGATCTCAGAGGCTTTAGTCTAGATAAAGAAGCCTTTACTATGGATCTGGCTTTGGAAAATTGCAACACTGGCTGCTCAAAGTGACTACTCAAAGGATCTCTCTTTGGATTAGGTAGGTCATCTCCTTGCTCCACTTTTTCATCAGACTTAACCAGTGTTGGAAATCTTGGAGAACAGTCACCTTTGCTGACTTGACTTGCAGCCAGTCTACTCTGCGGGAATGTTCTTCAAAACAGATTCTCAGTAGATTTGCAACCTGTCCATGCTTTCGAACTGTGGTGCTATAGAAAAACACTTGAGAGTCCTTTGGACAACAATATTCACTGAAAGGACTGATGCTGAAGCTGAAGCTCCAGGATCCTTGGCTACCTGATGCAAAAATTCGACTCACTGGAAAAGATCCTGACTCTGGGGAAAATTGAGGGTAGGAGGAGAAGGGGGCAACAGAGAATGAGATGGTTGGATGCATCAGTAACTCAATGGACATGAGTTTAAGCAAACTCTGGGAGATGGTGCAGAACAGGGAAGCCTGGTGTACTGCAGTCCATGGGATCATAAAGAGTCAGACACGACTAAGTGATAGGACAACAACAACCTGTCGAAGGAATACTCTCTAATTATGACGTATATGAAGAGGCCAGATGGAAAGCATTCTGAGATGTGTAAGGGGCATATTACAAAAAAGTAACGCAAATGCATATTCAGTTAGAACATTTTTATGGTAATTATCAGGCTTCCCTTGTGGTTCAGATGGTAAAGAATCCACCTGCAATGCAGGAGACCTAGATTCGATCCCTGGGTCGGGAAGATCCCCCTGGAGAAGGGAATAGATATCCACTCCAGTGGGTAGTTCTTGCCTGGAGAATTCCATGAATAGAGGAGCCAGGCGGGCTATGGTCCATGGGGTCGCAAAGAGTCAGACATGATTGAGCAACTGACATACACACACACAGTAATTCTCATTTTTCCAACACAAATCAGTGAGTAGTTATATATAAACTTTATACATGGGTATTCTTAAGCTCGTAGATATTAAGGGACTTACCCAAGGACACTTAGCTAGTAACTAATAGACCCAGGATTTGAATTCAATCATGACTCTGAATCATGTTCTTGAATAATCTAAATCCACTTTTATAAATATCATTTATCCAATGTAAAAGATAAGTAAGAAAGTCCCTCCCAGATGACACTTGCATAGTTTTATGCATTTTGTATCTATTCATAATTTTAACACATCCTTCAGTACATTAATTTTAAAAATCACACTTCCTCTCATTTTGCTCTCTGTGATAACACTGGAGAGCAACTGTCAGCAGATGTGGTAGTTTACAGATCATTAAATTCTCCTTCACAACACATCCTCTGAAATGCCCTGGTGTCAAAGGACCTCCTCTATTCCATCTGACTAGACTGGTTTTAGAACAGTTTTGGTCAAAACTACGAACTTAGTCAATTTTCTCTAATACACAATTAACCTGAAAATTTCTGGAGACAGAGGCAACACTGCAAGGAATTACACCTGGGTCTATCTGCATCTGTATCTTACCTTTCCATCTACTGGGCTATCTGCCTTCCCTTACAGACCTTCACTGGGTCACCTAAAATCTGTGGGACAGATGGTTCTTCAACAGACATTACAAGAAAACACATTTTGTTTGGGAAAAATCCCTGGCAATTCAAAATATCTGTCTGTCCCTCACTCTGCTTCACACACACTCACACACACACACACACTCACACACACACACACACACACACCACACACACACATATTACATCTTGTTATTTGCTCCATGAGAGATGCAATTCTATTATTTCTAATTTCAGAGATGGAAAATGAAGCATCATCCTTAAATACCCATCTATAAAGCTGAGATATAACTACTATAGTTCAGCAACTATATTCAAAAGAAATTTTATACTGACTTATGCAACAAAATAATCACATTCTATTCCATCTGTACCTTATGCATTCCATAAGAACTACAGGTTAGCAGTTTTTATTATATGACTTTAATTTTTACACTTCTGTATCCCCTGGAGAAGAGAAAGGCTACCCACTCAGTATTCTGGCCTGGAGAATTCCATGGACTGTAGAGTCCATGGGGTCACAACGAGTTGGACACAACAAAGCAATTTTCACTTTCACTTGTCATCCCTTACTTTACTATATCCTCTAAAAAGCAGGGACTAAGGGTCCCCAACATTTATAGCACAGCACCTGACACATAATTGTTAATCAATATTACTTATTTATCCTTTTTTAAATGTATTCAGCATTTACTATAAACCTATAATGGGAAGTCTTCTAAAATGACCACCAGTGATTCCTGCCTCTTGGAATTTACATCTTTGTGTTATTCTTTGCCCTTGAGTGAGAGCTATACCTAGAGATTAACAAATAGAATACAGCAAAAGTGATAAAATGCCTCTTCCATGATTAGATTACACAATGGTGAGATTTCCATCTTGTTGGCAACCTCTCTCCTTTTTTTCCCTGGCTTCAATAAAGCAAGATGCCATATTTGAGAGACCCATATGGCAAAGAACTGTAGGCCACATGGCCAACAGTCTGCAAGTAACTGAATCCTGCCAACAGCCATGTGAATAACCTTGGATCTGTATCTTTACTCAGTTGAGCCTTCAGACAAAGTCATAACCCTCCTTAATACCTTGATTGCAGCCTTCTGACAATCTGAAATAGAATATCCAGAGAGGCTATGCCAGAACTCATAAACCTTAACAGCTGTGAGATAATAAATGTCAGCTATATTAAACAGCTTAATTCAGGGGTAATATGTTATGTAAAGGACTGATCCAGTCCCATTACTTCATGGCAAATAGATGGGGAATAATAGAAACAGTGAGAAACTTTATTTGGGGGGCTCCAAAATCACTGCAGATGGTGATTACAGCCATGAAGTTAAAACATGCTTGCTCCTTGGAAGAAAAGCTATGATCAACCTAGATAGCATATTAAAAAGCAGAGACATTACTTTGCCAATAAAGGCCTGTCTAGTCAAAGCTATGGTTTTTCCAGTGGTAGTGTATGGATGTGAGAGTTGGACTATAAAGAAAGGTGAATGACAAAGAATTGATGATTTTGAGCTGTGGTGTTGGAGAAGACTCTTGAGAGTCCCTTGGACTACGAGAAGATCCAACCAGTCCATCCTAAAGGAAATTGGTCCTGATTATTCATTGGAAGGACTGATGCTGAAGCTGAAATTCTATTAATTTGGCCACTTTATGTAAAGAACTGACTCATTTGAAAAGACCCTGATGGTGGAAAAGTCCTATTATTTTTTTGGGCTCCAAAATCACTGCAGATGGTGACTGCAGCCATGAAATTAAAAGACACTTATTCCTTGGAAGGAAAGTTATGAGCAACCTAGATAGCATATTAAAAAGCAGAGATATTACTATGCCAACAAAGGTCCATCTAGTCATGGCTATGGTTTTTCCACTGGTCATGTATGGATGTGAGAGTTGGATTGTCAAGAAAGCTGAGCGCAGAATAATTGATGCTTTTTTTTAATTTTAATTTTTACTTTATAAAGAGACACAGATATATAGAACGGACTTTTAGACTCTGTGGGAGAGGGAGAGGGTGGGATGATTTGGGAGAATGGCATAGAATTGTTGCTTTTGAACTGTGGCATTGGAGAAGACTCTTGAGAGTCCCTTGGACTGCAAGGAGATCCAAGCAGTCCATCCTAAAAGAGATCAGTCCTGAATGTTCTTTGGAAGGACTGATGTTAAATCAGTTCACCATGAGTAGGTAGGGATTAATCCTACAGAAAAGATTCTAGGAAAAAGTATGTAACACTTGCCTCAAACATATTCCACTTGCTGGTGGAAAGAGCCAGGATACTTCTAGAACTTCTCCATTAGGAAGCGGTCAAGTACTGCTCTGGGTGGTTGTTCATTTCTTCACACTTCTGTCCAGCCCCAGTGGTAGGCATAGCTGCCTTCTGGAAAAAGTCCTCAGGCACAGATTTGGCAGTGGCAGTTATCTGGAGCATGGGGAAATACAGTCCAGAGGGATGGTATGCGGAGGGAGGAGGGAGGGGGATTCAGGATGGGGAACACGTGTATACCTGTGGCGGATTCATGTTGATGTATGGCAAAACCAATACAATATTGTAAAGGAAAAAAAAAAAGTTTCTTCCTTACATCCTTGCATCTTTCAAAAAAAACTATTTGCATTTCACACCATGCCTCAGGATCTGTTTCTGGGATAAATCTATATCAAGATATAGATATAGTTAAGAAATCAACCAATAGGATTGACTGATTGATGGTAGAGTGATTAACAATTCACCTGACAATGCAGGGGACACGGTTCAATGCCTGGCCTGGGAAGATTCCACATGCCGTGGGGCAACTAAGCCCATGCACCTCAACTACTGACCCCATGGCCTGCAACTACTAAAGCCTGTGCACCTCGTACCCACGCTCTGCAACAGGAAAAGCCACTGCTCGGTGCAACTAGAGAAAGCCCATGTGCAGCAACAAAAACATAGCACAGCCAAAGACAAACAAGTAAAAACAAAGTTACAAAAACAGAATAAGCTAGTAGTACAAAAAGAAGAAATCAAACAATAGATATTAAAATGGTTTACCGAATGAGAAGTAAAGGTAAGAAAAAAACTTTGTATTAAGTCCTTACTATTTGATTATTAAATAAAAAACTTTGTATTAAGTCCTTACTATTTGATTATTAATAAATACTATATTGACATATTGATAGATGATATATTGACTGATAGATCACAAAATAGATAAACAGGATAGTTTTGTTGTTCCAGTTGCTAATTAACCTAGCCAATTTATAAAAGTCATAGTTTTTAATATTTAAAAATTTTTGAAGGTTTCATACAATCCATTGTAAAGCACAAAACAGGCATTTTAAAAGTGAAAATATACGCTGAAAAAGTACCTTTATATCACAAAGCATTCACCACATAATAGTTGCAGATATATATTCTGGAACATGTACATCTACACTAAATATTAAATTCAAATCAATTTTTGTATCTACACAGAAACACAGAAATATTAACCTTCTATCAGTAGTGATAGATATTTTATACATTTTCAGAAAAAAAAAAAAAAGCTTACAGTTGACCAATCCCAAGTTTCCTCCAAATACCAATGCCAGAGCAGATGAAACAATCCATTCACAATGTTTGGTTTTCCTATATTTGCGGTGCTCATGCCAGTGGGAGGAATTAAAAGCAGAAGTGATGCTCAAGAAATTTCTGAGTTTACAACCTAGTTTATTCTGTAGATCTAACCTTCAAAGTGTTTCTTATTAACCAGCAGTTATGTTCTCAGTACAAGCTCCTGCCAAAATCCAGCTCAGTTCCTTTAACTTAAACATGTGGTGCCAAGAAAATCAAAATCGTAGAGTCTTCCTCTTACCATCCTTATATTTTCAAATTTCTTGCTGACTGAGACATGCACAGCTTGCTGAGTGAGTCATGTTTGCCTAATTCTACTGATTTAGTATATTTCACTTGTACTAATGTAATGCAAAGTGTTTCCAAACGCACAAAACTGCATGATGGTATATTTTGCCCTGGAAACCCTTTAACCAGGCATGTTTTATGTACTTCTCACTTAACCTAATATATTTCTGTACCTCAGAACTAAAGTTTTCTCTACTAATCAATATAAAAATACATATGTTTTCATATCATAGGTTAAAACAGATTCTCCAAGAAGGTTAGCCAATTCCCAGGGTCCCTTTGTAGCTATCATATCAGTGGTAAGCAATAATGTTATGTCCATAGGGATGTTGCAATTCAGTTTGAAAACTACAGATCATACTGTCCTTATGCAAAAATAGCCCTTATTTTTTGAGTAAGATTTGAGATGTTATAAACCTTATGCATTATACTGGTTCAAGTTGTTGGAAATACATGGAAATTTTCAGAGATTGAAAAAGGCAATGTATTTTGGTGCACTCTTAATAAATGTCCTCTTGGTCTATAAAGACTGAATTTTTCAATGACATCATCTTTAGGGTAAGGCAATGCTTTTAACTTTTTACTCAATTCACAGTCTGAGTGATACAGCAAAGAGATAACACCATCAGTAGCCTAGTTTGGAATCAAAATTTATAATCCTAACTTGATTATAGACTCATTTAATAATAGATTCTAGAAAAGGGAATGTTTTCCATGTAGGAAACAAATGTCCCTTAATGTCATGCCAACTCCCAAAATTTTTACTGAAATTCTGCTAAGGGGACATTAGGGTTCATTCATGATCAGGAGGGACACAGACCTAGTCTTGAGGAGTTTACTGAACTAAGCACACAGACTGAAAATAATTGGTAAGAAAAATATCCTGTGTGTGTGTGTGTGTGTGTGTGTGAAATTATGACATACAACAATAGTTGGTCAAGAAGATGAGGAAAACTTTTTGTGAGACATGAAGCATGAAGAGGAACTACTAAAGTGAAGTAGAAAATCCTGCTGATGGTAGAAATGATATTTTGAATGGGAAAAGCACAGCAAAGGTCCTCAGATACAGACCAGACGCTTCTAGAAAAGAGACAAAAAAACCAGAGACCAAATACTATATCCAGCAAGCAAACATATGTTGTTTTTATAACACAGTATTTTGATTTTTCTTTCTAGTAGTTATTAGAAAATATTAAAATAGTGGAGGACAGAGGAGTATGGACTGCTGCAGTCCATGCAGTCACAAAGAGTCAGACACAACTTAGCAACTGAACAATATTTAAATTCTGGGAGTCAACACAGAAAACTCTGCACCTCTTTCAAATGGAAAATAAGAAGGGACAATATCAGAGCCACATCCCTGCACACACAGGTTAGCTGTATATTATTATTCTCCTTTAGATGGTTATTCCTTCTCCCTCCTGCCATATTCCACATTCATTCATTTTATTAACTTTATTGCAGGAACAACTGCACTTGCAATCACTCCTCTAGAGAGATCTTTAGTAATTCTATCACCATTGTGTCACCATCAGAGAACCCAGAACATGATATGATCTCAAAAACTGTAGGCTCCTGTGGCTGGATACAAAAGGTGAGAGGGAAAAATCACAGGAGAAGAGATAGAGGATTAATGGGATGTGAGGCCACACTAAAGGATTTTTACTTCATCTTAGGTCAAGACCTTAAAAGCCATCAAAACAGGTGAAGCTAGGGAATGAAGACCAGATTTCCAAAATAAGGATTCCAACCTACCAGAGGGGAGTGAGATATTACCTTTGGTGTATACTTTATAAAGTAATTCCAAACATATCATTTTTCTTCAGTTTTTAATAAAAAAAAGTTGAGGTATCAGTTGGGATATTCCATATCTAACCAAATGAAGGAACTGAGACTATGAGAACAGTGTCTTTCTCTCAAACACAGTTCTGATAGATTTTGAGAGTTAAACAAAAACTTTAAGACTTGACTACCTATGCCCTCTCCACAACAGAAAGTGAGTTGTGAAAGTGACTTTCAAGAGCTCTTTTCAAGGTCACCCTATGTAGTAAAGAACCTGCCTGCCAATGAAGGAGACCTGGGTTCAATCCCTGCATCAGGAAGATCCCCTGGAGAAGGAAATGGAAACCCACTCCAGTATTCTTACCTGGGAAATCCCATGGACAGTGGAGCCTGGTGGGCTACAGTCCATGGCCTCACAAAGAGTTGGACATGACTTAGCATCTAAAACAACAACTATTTATTTAAGATAAGACCTACAATTCTGTATCTGCCTAAGAATGACTAATAAGATCTAACAGAATCTCAGTAAATACTTGTTTATAGTTGAGTAGGAGGACAAGAAGACCTCATTTTGACATCAGTTTCCTTTTGGTTAATATGTGCTGATCAATATTTAAACAGACATCTTTAAGAAAAACATAACAGTCTCTACCACTGTGCTGTGGGCTGTGCTTAGTCATTCAGTTGTGTCCAACTCTTTGTGACCCCACCAGGCTCCCCTGTCCATGGGGATTATCCAGGCAAGAATACTGGACTAGGTTGTCAAGCCCTCCTCCAGGGAATCTTCCCAACCCAGGGATCAAACCCAATTCTCCTGCATTGCAGGCAGATTCTTTACCATCTGAGCCACCAGGGAAGCCCAAGAATACTGGAGTGGGTAGCCTATCCCTTCTCCAGGGGATCTTTCCAACCCAGGAATCAAACCGGGGTCTCTTGCCTTGCAGAAGGATTCTTTACCAGCTGAGCTACCAGGGATGCCTGGTAAAATGCTGACTTGAAAATTAAATCTAAAGACCTACAAACAGATTCCTGCATTGTCACATGTGACTCTGCACACCTTTTTAATATGGTCAAAAACGAGGTCTTCTGCCATAACAATACTGCATTTTAAATAAAAATGTGGGAAAACAAAAAGTAAGTTACCACCAAATACAAGGCAAAATAAACATTTGTTTTTATCCCTCCAGCAATAACAAAGACCAATCAAAAAAAAAATCTTTGTATGTGTTTTAAAACATGATTCTTAAAGATATGTCAAGGATCTGTTTGATCTCAGGATCAAATAGATGTTTTGATTTGTTGAAATCATGGACTTATGTTATCATATATTATAACATTTGAAAAATATATCCTGCTTTGAAAATAAATCATAACAACAATTGTATGGTATACCAATTTAATAACTATGGTGGAAAAGGAAAAGGCTATAGTATATACATAAAACTTGCAAATCACTTCCAAATCATAGAAAAGTTATGCTTTTTCATTCACATTTTAAATTAGACCTATAACTACATTATTACTTCAACCATATTTCTGAATAAATTAACCTGCTATAAAGAATATTAACAGTGACAGACTTTATTTTGTTGGGCCCCAAATTCACTGCAGATGATGACTGCAGCCATGAAATTAAAATACGCTTGCTCTTTGGAAGAAAAGCTATGATAAACCTAGACAGCATATTAAAAAGCAGAGGCATTACTTTGCCTACAAAAGTTCATATAGTCAAAGCTATGGTTTTTCCAGTAGTCATGTATGGATGTGAGAGTCAGACCATAAAGAATGCTGAGTGCCAAAGAATCGATGCTTTTGAACTATGGTGTTGGAGAAGACTCTTCAGAGTCTGTTGGACAACAAGGAGATAAAACCAGTTAATCCTAAAGGAAATCAATCCTGAACATTCATTGGAAGGACTGATGCTGAAGCTGAAACTCCAATACTTTGGCCACTTGATGCTAAGAATCAACTCATTGGAAAAGACCCTGGGAAAGCTCGGAAAGATTGAAGGCAGGGAGAGAAGGGGACGACAGAGGACAAGATGGTTGGACGGCATCACAGGCTCAATGGACGTGAGTTTGAGTAAGCTCTGGGAGATGGTGACGGACAGGGATGCCGGGAGTGCTGCAGTTCATAGGGTAGCAAAGAGTCAGACACGACTGAGTGACTGAACAACATAAGTATATTAACAAATGCTAACACTAAATTTCATATGGGGCCTATAAGTATTACTATTTTGTATGTCTTTGTTCATCTTTTTCTGTGCAGCTGGAGTAATCTTTTTAAAACAATCATCAGAATTTGTTATTCTCTTGATAAATCCTTTTCAATAAATACCTGTAGCTGTTAGAACACATATGGACACTCCATCATTGCCATAATAATCTGGTTCTAGTTTGTTTATAGCCTCTCTCTAAACACACACTCACATCCCCCTACAAACTGCTCTGGCAACAATGGATGCCTTTCTGTTCTTCACATGCATCTGGTCTTTTTCTGTCACCTGGAGTTTGCACTTGCTATTTCCTCAAACTGCATTGTTTTTGAAAGGTGTTCAGAAGTCTGCATGCGTGCATGCTAAGTTGCTTCAGTCGTGTCTGACTCTGTGAGATCCCATGGACAGCAGCCCACTGGGTCCTCTGTCCACTGGATTCTCCAGGCAAGAATACTGGAGTGGGTTCCTCACAAGTCTAGTTTGCTGTTATCTTTAATAACTCAGCATAAATGTCATCTCTAAGTTTCAGGAATGCAACTCAAAATGAATGACAATATGAATTCTCTAGGTCACCGTCTCAAACTTTGGCATGTTTGCTATGAGAAGCCGTGCCTTTTCCCTGCCTTGCAACATGTCACAGTGAGGTGTAGTTTTTAACTTTTTGTTTTACATTGGAGTATAGTTGATTGACAACATTGTGCTAGTTTTCCAGTGTACAGCAAAGTGATTCAGTTATACATATATATGTTTCTATTCTTTTTCACACTCTTCTCCCATTTAGGTTGTTATTACATAATACTGAGCAGAGTTCTGTGTGCCATACATAGGGTCCTTGTTGGTTACCCATTTTAAATACAGCAGTGTGTACATGTCAATCCAAACTCCCTAATTATCCCTTTCCCCTCATGAACCATAAGTTCATTCTCTAGGCTTGTGAGTCTGCTTCTGTTTTGTAAAAAGTTCATCAGATTCTTCACATAAGATATTTCACTGTCTCTGACTTACTTCACTCAGTATGACAATCTCTAGATCCATCTATGCTGCTACAAATGGCATTATGGCTTAGTATCATGGAAAAAACAACCCAATCAAAAAATTGACAAAGGACTTAAATAGACCTCAGTTCAGTTCGGTTCAGTCACTCAGTCGTGTCCGACTCTTTGAGACCCCATGAACTGCAGCAGGCCAGGCCTCCCTGTCCATCACCAACTCCTGGAGTTCACTCAGACTCACGTCCATCGAGTCATTGATGCCATCCAGCCATCTCATCCTCTGTCGTCCTCTTCTCCTCCTGCCCCCAATCCCTCCCAGCATCAGAGTCTTTTCCAATGAGTCAACTTTTCGCATGAGGTGGCCAAAGTACTGGAGTTTCAGCTTCAGCATCATTCCTTCCAAAGAAATCTCAGAGCTGATCTCCTTCACAATGGATTGGTGGGATCTCCTTGCAGTCCAAGGGACTCTCAAGAGTCTTCTCCAATACCACAGTTCAAAAGCATCAATTCTTCGGTGCTCAGCTTTCTTCACAATCCAACTCTCACATCCATACATAACCACAGGAAAAACCATAGCCTTGACTAGACGGACCTTAGTCGCCAAAGTAATGTCTCTGCTTTTGAATATGCTATCTAGGTTGGTCATAACTAAATTTCTCCAAAAGAAGGGAAGTGTGGTTTCGATGGCTGAGTTTTCCCACTTCACAGGTCAACTGGCTTCTAGTCAGGTTTGGGCAATAGAAGGTAATGACAGAATTGAACAGCAAATGAAAGAGATGGCACACACACTACTTCTGGACATGGTTATGCCTGCTTGTGGCTCCAGCACCTTCAGACATGCCAACAAGACTTCAGCTTCCCTTGAGTTCTTCTTTGGTGTGTCCTTAGTCACACTTTATTTCTGTGACAAAGCCTACTTTCCTCTGTCTCTCCACAAACCCAATTTATCAACTGTTAAAGTGGCCCAATTTTTAATTTGTTGCTTGTTTTAAATTCTCCAACTTTGAAGGAGATGAGCTTGTGTCCTTAGAATCTTCTCTTCTGAAATTTCTAATTAATAATACTTTCATCTTGTTAAGTGCATGTGTGGGTTTTCTCAGTCGTGTCCAACTCTTTGTGACTCTGTGGACTGTAGCCTGCCAGGCTCCTTTATCCGTGGAATTTTCCAGGAAAAAATGCTGGAGTGGGTTGGCATTTCCTACTCCAGGGGATCTTCCCCAACCAGGGATCGAATCCACATCTCTTGTGTCTCCTGCATTGGCAGGTAGATTGTTTATCATTGTGCCACTTGGGTTAAGGCAGAGAAGTAAATGCATTGCATTTTCCACTGATTGGCTTTTCAAAATATTTGAAGACTGCCGCTGTGTAGCCAGACTGCTCTTTCCTTCCAGTTGAACTGGTTCATTTCCTAAAAGAAAGGTTCTTCACAGGTTATCTCTAAGAGCTTTTCCGGTATTAAGAATCATGTGGTTAGAGCATCTTTGGCTTTTGTTCAAAATTGTGATTAAGAACTAGCTAAATGATGTCTTAATCCCTGTGGTTATCCTTAGGAAATAAAAACTTCCTTAGGAGCAAATTGCACACATGTTAAAAAACAAAAAAAAAAGACCTTATTCTTCTAATGACCTTTCTGGGATATGTCCAAGTCTGGTGTATTTTTCAGTCTTCCTCTATCAAGATTTGGATTTCTTCGTTAATTTGTTTTGACTGTTTGCTCCATGTCCTGACCCTAATTGTCCACTGAGACATTTGTAATGCAGTTATGACCTTTAGATTAATTTGCAAACATTTCCTTACCTTCTAGATTCTTGGCATCTGTGATACTAGACGCCAATATATTGACAGATACTACTGAATAAAATGAAGGCTTAATTTAAAAATTTAATTTAGTGGGAACAGTTAATATAAAAGCATAAAGTATGTTATAATTTTGTTATAGGAATATTGTTAACATGCAAAATAACAAGGTGAACAAGTCATTCGCTTTTGAAATTAATTTCAAGAGTGACAGGAGATACAGCCCAGTGTGGGCTGATGAGGGGAAACTGTCCTCCTTTTTCTTACTTTGCTTCTATATTTTGCTTTACTAAAATTACATTTGATTTTCTGTCTTCTTTTGTTTCTTTCTTAAAGAAACTCACTGAGTGTCTTAAAATGGGTTCCATCACCTCTGGAACATTTCCACCCTAGGCAACCCACCAGCTTAAATGTTACCAATATTCTGAAAGTTGGTATTTTAACACATTTCAAATATTCCACCCTTTATGTTATTTCATTAAGCTCCTCTTTCAGATCATTTCAAGAGCAGAAATTGTCATTCCTGACTGCCTGTTTCCCCATCATTCACCTTTCTGGTAAAACTCTTTCTGTTTCTTCCATATTCCCACTTGCTATCTTGTCATTCCAATTTTTTTTTTCAATGTGCATACTCAAAATTGGTGTAGAAATCATGGGTTTGGCATCCTACAAAATGTCCTTGATATTGTTGAACTGTTTGTCAGTGTAAAAGTACTTTGCACACACATATACACACACACACACAAACCTGCATTTAATTTAGAAACCAGTATTCAGCACAAGGTTTCTAAATTTCCCTTATTTATTCCCCAGAGAGACTGGCAAACAGTTTAAACCTACCAGTCAAAAAAGTGATTTGGCTGTAAGAAATGCTGGCCTTGGGATGAAATGCTGCAAGAACAACTTGTAATCACACCATTTCATTCCTTTACACATTATGAACTTAGTGCTATACTCCTTTTCTGTACTTTCTGATTGGTTGAGTGTATTTAAGATATCCAATGAAAATCTAGGTAAATTACCTAATGTTTACTGAGCTTATTCTATGAAGAGTTAAATAAGAAACAGTTTAGCCTGACCTACCCTCCTCAGCTCCCAGATAATATTTGGAGCCCTTCATCAGTTTATCTTCCAAAGTACCTAAATTTTGAGAATGGGACAAGCACAGCATTTTGCATATACATGGATTTTTTTAATAGGTGTGTAATCAAGTGAGTCTATATACTCATACATTATCACTGTTCATTGTCAGGAAGGTAGATAGATTGGAGGGAATCATCTCAGTGATGCTACTTTTAGTTCTGAGGGTCCTAACTAATTCTTGAAATGAGTGCAGAAAATACTTGTCACAAATTTGAAGGCATTCAGTGCAAACACTGTGTGTTACTGTAGATCTTTGAAGAGATAGAAGTGGCCCCATGCTGGGGAGAAAGCTGGTATAATGCAGCAAAGAGTAGGGGCTTGTGTGCATTTTCTTGCAACTAAGGGAACTTATTACCTCAGCACCCTTTAGTGTCTTATGTGGTCTTATTATTTTCCCTTCTGCTTAACGTAAATCTTTGCTTCTCTCATGACCTTTACTAGAAACTAAGTTCAGGAGATTATATGGGAATATCCAGGAAGTCACCTATTTTTATGATGGCCAGAAATGGTGGCATTTAATGATACATTTTATAGATCACCCCAGCCCATTTATTTGGCTTTGCCTTTTAGGAAACTAAGGCTCATAACCTAAAAAACTCTTCCAATTTTATACTGCTTGCAAGTTTCATAGTGAGGACCAAAACTAAATATATTTCATTCTTAATGAGTGTGTTGCTTACTTTTCTACCCCATATGGATACATTCATAAACAGAAGTGGAGACAATAGAGGAAAAGCCTAAATTGACTTTATCATCCCTTAGACAAAGGCTGGGTATAAAAATAAACATCACTTTTTGTTTTCAAAAATTTCAAAGTGAACTATTTCTACTGTATCTTTTTCTGTTAATAACACAATTTGGGGATTTTTTACCATGTCAGAGCAAGATATAATAAAGCAGGCTCTACTTCTATAGCAAAGCACAACAAAGAAGTGGATCATGAATATAAATGTTAACATCAAACATACCCACTGAAAAGTAATAACACTACAACAAGATAAGGCAATTTACATGAGTATTTCATAAAGATTTTTCTCCTGAGATTTTTATAGATCTCGCTTTCTCCTAAGCCCTGATTTTTTTTTTTATTTAAAGGAAACTGTAGTGATTAGTTACATCACCATTGAGAACTAGATAAATATTTATGAAGAAAGAATGTCTATGTATATCTATATAGAGATAATGTACAGGGAGAGCAACAGATATTCAGAACTGAAATCTTATTTCTGTAGGATACATCTATTGCATCAGGAACCTATTGTCATTCTTTTGTAATGTGGGCACATGAGCTGCATTAACATTTGACTCTGATTTGGAGCTTTTGTATTTCAAGGGGCTCAAAAAAATCCACCTGAATGTTGTCTGCTTTCATGAGCAAGAATACCTGTGGTCTCATTTGCTCAGACAGATTCAACCACAGAACATATATAGCCAGACTATAAAGAATCTACCTGCAATGCAAGAGACCTGAGTTCTAGCCCTGGGTCAGAAGATTCCCTAGAGAAGGGAATGGATACCCACTCCAGTAATCTTGCCTAAAGAATTCCATAGTAGAGGAGCCTGGAGGGTTACAGTTCATAGGTCTCAAAAAAGTCAGACACAACACACACACACACATAGTAAGATGTAGACTTGGATACACCAGTGTTGATCCCCAAAATAATTCTGTTTCTTGAAAAACCCCCATGACAGAGTGCATCTTTTTCTCTTGCTCATTATTTAGGTGCTTTTTTTTGTTTGTTTTTAATGAGTTTTAGTCACTCAGCCATGTCCAACTCATTGTGGCTGTAGCCCCACAGACTCTTCTGTCCATGGAATTCTCTAGGCAAGATTGCTGGAGTGGGTAGCCATTCCCTTCACCAGGGGATTTTCTCAACCCAGGGACTGAACACAAGTCTCCTGCATTGCAGGTAGATTCTTTACTGTCTGAACCGCTAGGGAAGCCCTGCTCTCCATTTGCTGCTACACAATCATAGGTGCTTTAAGTGTCTGCTTCCATGGCCAACTTGTCTCTTGATATCTTTTGACTTCATCCCACTCCTGTCCTAGAAACTGTCCCATCCACTAGGAGCTAAGAAACAATCTGGAGAGGAGGGATAATCTTACATGATGTTTCTACACATCTTATAGCAGTTTTTGTCTTCAATTATCTTTTCTATGATATTTGTACAGCAGACAACCTTGGAAAATAAAGGTGCTACCAGAACAGAAGGGAGATTTGAATCCTAACTAATACAATCAAAATGCCTCCCTCTAGGTCAAAAGTTGACAGATTTAGAAGCAAGCCCCTTTACAAGACTGGGACTTTCTAAAATTTTGGTTTCTTTGGCTGTATACAAGTCCACTGTGTCTACTACCCAAACCACTCCACATGACCCCCACAGGACTTCTGGGAAAAGGGGACCTGATATAACATGAAGCTCATGCAGCCAGCTGTGCTGTAAGTAATAAAGGTCTTTATCTCTGATCCACAAGTCTTGTGTCTTCTGCCAGCATCTATAAAACTGGTCAAATCATTTGCTAGCTTCCAAGTAGGGGAAATCACAGAATCAGCACGCAAATGTATCCCCATTGGTCATAAAGGCATCATTCAGGATATTGCCCCACTCCAAAGGGATTTTTTAAAATAAAGAACTAGTAAGAGTTGGTATATCTTCTCTGTCATACAACAGGAGAAGCAAAGGTTTCTGAGTGGCCAGAGTCCTTTAGTATCTACCCTCCACCACACATCAATCACACTCTCAGGTACACTGCATGTTGACACGCTTAGGTCTGTATTTTGGATTTAAAGCTGAATGTTGACTCTTTTTGCCTCCTCTGGCTTCAAATCTAGTGCTCAAAAGCACATTCGTATCATAAGCAATGAAATCTATGACTACTGCAGTGGTGCAAAGAGGAGAAGAAATCTGAGTGGAAAGTGTCCTGGAAGGAAGACTGTTCTGGGCATCAGAAAATGAAGCAGGTGTTTGAGGGAATTGTAGGCAGAAGAAACAGCACAAGGCAAGTAAGTCCAAGAGGCTTGAAACGAAAAGGTGAGATTTTCATGCATGCCATAATTGAGAAATGAAGTTCATCACAAAACCCTTGAAGGTAAGGATGGCAGAAGCCCCTCAGATCATAGCCAAAGGTTCTCAACTCTGTTTCATAGAATTCTGGGTTCTTTAAGAGGAAAGGAGGGTAGGAGGCTAGTTTCCAGAACCTTTCCAAATTAATTTCAGTAGAAATGTTTTTGTTTCAGCTATAGTCAGGCCCCTTTGAGAAAACAGAGGTGCAAAGAAAGAGACCGATATCTTTCTGAAGACTAAATAGCCAGTAAGTGGCAGGGCAAGTTTTTGAACGGGCTGTTATGGATGGAATTGTGAATTCACTCCCTCCCTAAATCTGTATGTTAAAGCTCTAATCCCCAATGTGACTAAAACACTGGGGCTTCTACATCTATGCTCACAGCTTTTCTCTACACCAAACTGCCTTTCCCGATGATTGCCAAGATGTCTTCAAATATAAAGACATTGTAATCCATCAAAAAGTCACTGATGTCTGCATTTGTGTTTTGCAGGGAAAGGGATACAAGTAACCCATGGACCTTTTTTTCAGGTTATTTTCTTTATTTACTGCTGGTAATGAAATGATAAAAGTGCTCAAAGCACTTTTTAGTTGGTTATGAAGAGAAATCAATACTGCTTTGTGTTTCAAAAAGGAAAGGCATGCAAGGATGCTGAGGTATTAAACACAAGTGGATTGAATAGTTATTTGTGAGGGGTTGCTAACAATTGAATTACTATTTTAATGTCATAACATGGCAGCACTCAAGATTACCTTTCACATCTAATCATACCATTTACATGGAAGTGGGAAAATGCTTCTGAAGTGGCCAAACGCTATTCACTGAATGGATCACAATCGTACTAGAAATTGCTCCAAAGGAAAAATAATCAAATTCCTTTCCAAGCCCTGGGGAAAGGTTACTGTCTCTTCATTTAAAAACACATGCACACACACATGCACATAGAGCACTTTTTTTTTTTTTTAAGGCATCTTACGGTTAAAAAAAAAAATACCATGGATTTGGGTACTGGTTCTTGGCTTCAATTTTGACTTTAACACTTGAGAGTTACCTGTCTTTTGTCACTGGTAAGACTGGAGTTATACTCATAAAAATCACATATAGAAGAACACTGTGCCCCCAATGTTTATATGGATTTTTATGCCATTACATCTTCACAAAACCCTTTGTATTAGGTGCTATTTTCATTGTCCTCATTTTACAGGTGACAGTGTTGAGACAAAAAGAGTATTTATGCCTACAGTTGGGAAGTGGCAAAAGAAGAATTCAAGAACAAGTCTTGATCTATGAAAAGGCAAAATGCTGCTGTCACCAAGAATACTATGTACCTCAAAGAAACTTCATGAGAGTCGGAGTACATCTCTAGTGGGGCACCTGTCTCCTTGCCTAGGCCCTGGGCTACTTCTGTAGCCACATTCACTACTCCCAAGCCCTCCTCTCACTCTTCTAATTATATCAAATGTACATTCATAAAATACACTAGGCTTTTTTAATGTCTTTTTGCCTTTGATTGTCTTAGAATGACTTTCTATTTGTTCAACTCTTCTGCTACACATAGCTCATGTGTTACTCTCTCCAGGATTCTTTTGTGAACTCCTTCAAAGAGTCTGCTCTTTCTCCTTCACTCCAAATAACATTCTGTTGAATCTCTCCTCAGGGGTTGTGCATTGTGATGTGATTATCTTTTTACTCATTTGCCTCTTCTGCTCAAATGTAAACTGTTGGAAGGTTCTTTCTTTCAAATTACCTGTAATCTAAATACAAAAATGTCTGTATATTTTTACATGTATTCTTATATTTATGTTTGAATATTTGCACATGAGCAAATATATGAAATTAAGATGCTCCAGAATTGCTGAGACTTAATAATAGTGAACACATATATACTGGGTACTTGCTATCTGCCAGGTATTGCTGCAAGTATTTTGTGGATAATGGCTCAAGTGATCCTCTCATAACCCAGTGGTGTTGGTACCACTAACAAGCCTATTTTCTAGATGAGGGCATTGAGGCACCAAGAAGTTAACATATTTTGGCCAAGTGGACACAGTTCTAAAGTGCAGAATCTGAGCTTTACACTTAAAAATATGACTCCACATCCCACATTATCAATCACTGTTTTACTGAAAAACCAAGACCCAAATATGATAGAGCAAGGTAGAGTTTCAGGGTTCTTGTGTGGCTAAAGTGTTAAGTACATCAAACAGAAGTATTACAAAACACTTGTGTACATAATAACTCCTTTTTTCTTTAAAGACTGAGTATTTGTAGTTGTATCTAGCATCAGCCCTCTAGCATTGACCACTACAAAAATAAGCATCTATCCTTTTACAGTACTAATTTTAAGACATTGACATTTGTGTTAAGTCTTTAAAAATGCACAATTCTTTTTTTAATATAAATTTATTTATTTTAATTGATGATTAATTACTTTACAATATTATATTGGTTTTGCCATACATCAACATGAATCCGCCACAGGTATACACATGTTCCCCATCCTGAACCCTCCTCCCTCCTCCCTCCCCATACCATCCCTCTGGGTTGTCTCAGTGCACCAGCCCCAAGCATCTAGTATCATGCATCGAACCTGGACTGGCGATTCATTTCATATATGATATTATACATGTTTCAATGCCATTCTCCCAAATCATCTCATCCTCTCCCTCTCCCACAGAGTCCAAAAGACTGTTCTATTCATCTGTGTCTCTTTTACTGTCTAGCATACAGGGTTATCATTACCATCTTTCTAAATTCCATATATATGCATTAGTATACTGTATTGGTGTTTTCCTTTCTGGCTTACTTCACTCTGTATAATCGGCTCCAGTTTCATCCACCTCATTAGAACTGATTCAAATGTATTCTTTTTAATGGTTGAGTAATACTCCATTGTGTATATGTACCACTGATTTCTTATCCATTCATCTGCTGATGGACATCTAGGTTGCTTCCATGTCCTGGCTATTATACACAGTGCTGTGATGAACATTGGGGTACACGTTTCTCTTTCAATTCTGGTTTCCTCGGTGTGTATGCCCAGCAGTGGGATTGCTGGGTCATAAGGCAGTTCTATTTGCAGTTTTTTAAGGAATCTCCACACTGTTCTCCATAGTGGCTGTACTAGTTTGCATTCCCACCAACAGTGTAAGAGGGTTCCCTTTTCTCCACACCCTCTCTAGCATTTATTGCTTATAGACTTTTGGATTGCAGCCATTCTGACTGGCCTGAAATGGTACCTCATTGTGGTTTTGATTTGCATTTCTCTGATAATGAGTGATGTTGAGCATCTTTTCATGTGTTTGTTAGCCATCTGTATGTCTTCTTTGGAGAAATGTCTATTTAGTTCTTTGGCCCATTTTTTGATTGGGTCGTTTATTTTTCTGGACTGTATGGTACTGGGACAAAGACAGAAATATAGATCAATGGAACAAAATAGAAAACCCAGAGATAAATCCACACACCTATGGACACCTTATCTTTGACAAAGGAGGCAAGAATATACAATGGATTAAAGACAGTCTCCTTAACAAGTGGTGCTGGAAAAAATGGTCAACCACTTGTAAAAGAATGAAACTAGAACACTTTCAAACACCATACACAATAATAAACTCAAAATGGATTAATGATCTAAACTTAAGACCAGAAACTATAAAACTCCTAGAGGAGAACATAGGCAAAACACTCTCTGACATACATCACAGCAGGATACTCTATGACCCACCTCCCAGAATATTGGAAATAAAAGCAAAAATAAACAAATGGCACCTAATTAAACTTAAAAACTTCTGCACAACAAAAGAAACTATAAGCAAGGTGAAAAGACAGCCTTCAGAATGGGAGAAAATAATAGCAAATGAAGCAACTGACAAACAACTAATCTCAAAAATATACAAGCAACTCCTGTAGCTCAATTCCAGAAAAATAAAAATGCACAATTCTAATAAGCACTCATGGAATGAGTAGCCTTGAGCACCTGCCATGTGAGTGATTCTCTCAGAACTCAATGGTGAGCTATGTTTTTAAGGATAAAGGGACCTCTCTCGAAAAGGCATACTGGGAAAGACACAGTCATCCTCTCAATAAGGTTATCACCCATCTTTTTTCACATGAAAGGACAAACCAACTTAGACTATGATCTAATGTGATAAGACAGCTATTTATTTTACTGCATGATCTTGTGTCAATCTGATCCTGTTTCCAGATCTATATCAAGAGGGATTAGAATAGTTCATTCTCCTCCCAAAGTCTTGAGTGACTAACATTTGGATGCAATTCAAGGTCATTGTTATGAGCACAAAATTTATTTGGAAAAAATCTGTGGTTTGGACCTTCTGTTTATTAAATACAAATACTTCAGGCTTCTCACTGCCATCCAAAGTGTGGCACTGAGAAACCAGCAAAACCACTTTCAGTCTCAGCTTTCACATCTTTAAAATGGGGATACCAGCAATGCCTACCCTAGATAGTTGGTGATTAAATGACAAAATGGATACAATGGACTTAATCCAACACTAAGTACCAACATTCATAATCTCATTTAATCCTGCCTATAAATCCATAATGGGCTAGAGCTATTGTGATCTTCACTTTACAGACACAGAGAATAAAGAAAATGAGAGAGGGAGAATTTTCCCTTTAGCAGACCAAAAGTGCTACTTTATTTAGTTAAATTATATTGCCATTATATTTGCTCTGTCCCCAGAGTTTAGAATTTCTACTATCATGTAACATTTTTGACTGTACTGACTGGTGATTAGATAGTTGCAATATACAGTCAGAGCCATGTTTGAAAAAGACCAGTGCCCCCAGATATGTAAGCCATTAATTTCTAAAAATAATAATTATATTCTTACTGGGCACCCACTATGTATACTAGCTATGTGCCAGGCATCAACCAAAATGCTTTATGTAGATTAATTCTTTTAAGGTCCACTTAATGACCTATTTGACAAATAATGCACATATACATAAAAAATATAGGCACAGAAAGGCTGATCAACTACCAGTGTCACACAATTAGTAAGTGGTGGAAGCTTGGATTTAAACTTAGTCATGCAAACTTAGCCAAAAGTGTCTCCCTGCTTCTTCTCATACTCCATTATCTATGTCCCCAAATCTGAAGGAGCTGATTGTAGGCACATATTTCCCAATATCAATCACCTTCTGATTAACCTCAAGTTAAAAATTTTAAGGATGAATATCTTTTGTCAACTAACCAGTAATCTTTATGATGCTTTATTCTGTGTGAAAAATTTTGTTTAAACAGTAATATTGAGATAAATAACCCACAGCACATGCAAAAAAAAAAAAGTGAATTTGCAGAAATCTTTGTTTTTGACACTCATTGCATTTACACAGTATTTTTCAAGTTAGTATCTATGTGATAAACCTTTTTCCTTTTCCTCCCAATCTCTACAGAAGGAAGAAATACTTTAGATCAAGAAGAGATGTCTTTACTGGAAAAATTCTGGACTGTAAATGTCATTTGTTAAGTAAAAGAAGGAGAAAAAAAAAGCTTAAAATATGTAGGATTACTGAATACAGAAAGGAAGTAGGGTAAGAAGATGAAAGACCTTGAAGTAGAATTTGAATTACTGTGTCTTCAGTCCAGCCTATTCTCAGACATTGTCAATATTATTTTAGTCCCCAATGTAGTTTCACCTAGAGCTAGACATCCTGGAATGTGAAATCACGTGGTCCTTAGAAAGCATTACTACAAACAAAGATAGTGAAGGTGATGGAATTCCAGTTGAGCTATTTCAAATCCTAAAGATGATGCTGTGAAAGTGTTGCACTCAGTGTGACAGCAAATTTGGGAAACTCAGCAGTGGCCACTAGACTGGAAAAGGACAGTTTTTATCCCAAGCCCAAAGAAGGGCAATGTCAAAGAATCTTGAAACCACTGTACAAATCTGCTCTTTCACATGCCAGTAAGTTTATGGGTAAAATCCTTCAAGCTAGGCTTCAGCAGTATAATAACTGAGAACTTCCGGATGTACAAGCGGGGTTTAGGAAAGGCAGAGGCACCAGTGATCAAATTGTCAACATTCGTTGCATCATGGAGAAGCAAGGGAATTTTAGGGGGAAAAATCGATTTCTGCTTCATTGACTATGCTAAACCCTTTGACTGGGTGGACCACAACAAATTGTGGAAAATTCTTAAGAGATGGGAATACCATATCACCTTATAGTCTCCTGAGAAACCTGTATGCAGGTCAAGAAGCAACAGTTAGAACAATACATAGATCAACGGACTGGTTCCAAACTGGGAAAGGAGTACAACAAAGCTGTATGTTGTCACCCTGCTTTTTAAACTTCTATGCAGAGTATATCATGTGAAATGTTGGGCAGTATGAATCACAAGCTGAAATCAGGGAGCTGATTGCAGGGAGAAATATCAACAACTTCATATAAGAAGATGAATACCACTCTGATAGCAGAAGGTAAAGAGGAACTAAAGAGCCTCTTAATGAGGGTGAAAGAAAAGCGTGAAAAAGCCAGCTTATAAATCAACATTCAAAAAAGTAAGATCTTGGCATCCGCTCCCATCACTTCATGACAAATAGAAACAGAAAAACTGGAAGCAGTGACAGATTTATTTTCTTAGGCTCGAAAAATCACTGTGGACGATGAATGAAGCCACGCAATTAAGACACTTGCTCCTTGGAAGAGAAGCTATGACAAACCTAGACAGCATATTAAAAAACAGAGAGTGGAGATTCCTTAAAAAACTGCAAATAGAACTGCCTTATGACCCAGCAATCCCACTGCTGGGCATACACACCGAGGAAACCAGAATTGAAAGAGACACATGTACCCCAGTGTTCATCACAGCACTGTTTATAATAGCCAGGACATGGAAGCAACCTAGATGTTCATCAGCAGATGAATGGATAAGAAATCAGTGGTACATATACACAATGGAGTATTACTCAGCCATTAAAAAGAATACATTTGAATCAGTTCTAATGAGGTGGATGAAACTAGAGCCGATTATACAGAGTGAAGTAAGCCAGAAAGAAAAACACCAATACAGTATACTAATGCATATATATGGAATTTAGAAAGATGGTAATGATAACCCTGTATGCGAGACAGCAAAAGAGACACAGATGAATAGAACAGTCTTTTGGACTCTGTGGGAGAGGGAGAGGGTGGGATGATTTCGGAGAATGGCATTGAAACATGTATACTATCATGTAAGAAACGAATTGCCAGTCTAGGTTTGATACAGGATACAGGATGCTTGAGGCTGGTGCACCGGGATAACCCAGAGAGATGATATGGGGAGGGGTGTGGAAGGGGGGTTCAGGGTTGGGAACTCATGTACACCCATGGTGGTTTCATGTCAATGTATGGCAAAACCAATACAGTATTGTAAAGTAAAATAAATAAATAAATAAATAATAAAGAGCAAATAATAGATAAAGAATCTTCTCCAAAAATAAAAAATTAAAAAAAATTAAAAAAAAAAAAAAACAGACATCACTTTGCCGACTAAGATCCATATAGTCAAAGCTAATGTTTTTCCAGTGGTCATGTACAGATGTGTTAGCTGGACCATAAAGAAAGCAGAGCACCTAAGAAGTGATGCTTTTGAACTGTGGTGCTGGAGAAGATTCTTGAGAATCCCTTGGACAGCAAGAAGATCAAACCAGTCAATGCTAAAAGAAATCAAGTCTGAATATTCATTGGAAGGACTGAAGCTGAAGCTGAAGCTCCAATACTACAGCCACCTGATGCAAAGAATCAACTCATTGGAAAAGACCCAGATGATGGGAAAGATTGAAGTCAGGAGAAGGGAGTGATAGAGGATGAGATGGTTGGATGGCATCATCGACACAATGGACTGAGTTTGAGCAAACATTCGGGATATAGTGAAGGACAGGGAAGCCTGGTGTGTGGCAATCCATGGGGTCACAAAGAGTCAGACACAACTTAGTGACTGAACAAGAATAATAATGTGGTTTCAGGTCGCCTCTGGCCAGGAAACCAAACAGAGCCATAAAGTCTTACTCCAGGCTTAAAGTTTTATGACTGTACTTTATCATAGCCTATGTTTCTCCTTGGAACATCTCAATTCTTGGGCCCTGGAGAAAGGCCCTTTTCTCTTTATAAAGCTACTCTTTCTTGCCTTCAGGCAATAGGTGGTTGGTTCTCTTCCACCATCTGGTTGGTGACTATCTTCCTTCCCATGTATTTGCCCACAGCAAATCTGATATTCCCTACCCTTAGCTACCATTTAGATGTACTGTTTCCAGTGGGTTTTCAATTTCCAAGGTCCCAGATTTCTTCTGGTGATCTGCAGTATTTGGTCCTGGCAAATCAGAAGCTACTGCTAACACTTCCTTTTAATATTCTGTCCCTTTAGTGCTAACCTATTCTATTCCTGGTCTTGCTTTTAAGTCTCAGAACATCAGCTGAGAATATCTGACTGATCTCTACCATAGAAGATGGATGATAGTTACCTGCTTGCTATCCCTGATGACTGGTTCAGGCTACCAGCTTAAGCCTTTGTCTCTTCTGATGGATCAATAGGCTTGGTATGAAACATAAGTTGCTTTCATTACATATTTATTGCTTGTCAATGATATGTTAAGTCTTAGGGACTGTGAAGAAAACAGAGATGAATAAAGTATATTCTTTGCTCTTCACTGGTTTCCAACCTTTTTGGCACCAGAGACTGGTTTCTGGGAAAATAAATTTTCCACAGGCTGGGGTGGTGAGTGGGTGGCGGGGGGGGGGTGGTTTTGATATTATTCACATGTATTACTTTTATTACGTACTTTATTATCATGACATCAGCTCCACCTCAGATCATCAGGCATTAGATTCCAGAGGTTGGGGACCCCTACTCTAAGGGACATGGATTTATAATATAAAAAAAAAAAAAACAGTTCTTTAAACACCCAGGGTAAGTAGTGTAGAAATACTTTAGTGGGAATAGTGTGCTGTTACTTATTTAGTGTTGCTGACTGGGTAAGATATGTGTGAAATGCTTTTAAAAATAAAAAAAAAAAAAACATAAAATTATTTATAAGCTCTTAACTTATACTGCTTTTTACAGAGTTTTAAAAAATATGATCTTGATAAAATTCATCATTCACCCTGCCTATGTTTCTAGAAATCATAACAGTGAAGTCTCAACTGAATAAGTATCCAACTAAGAAAATAATCAGAGTTCATTCCTGGGGCCTCATAATGAATGCCTCTAGTTGCAAGTCAGAATCCTCCAAGGTCAACAGAGCTTTCTCATTCGAGTGGTGTTACCATCATATCCCTTGACCACAGGATGGCCACTCCTTCATCATCTCCTGCTTGGCAAACTCTTAATCATTCAAAAGTCACTTTAAATGTCATTTTTCCTGTAAAGAATTTCTTGATTTTTCAAGGCCTAACTGTAACATAGCACTTAGCTCTGTAAGTGCTATGATTCGCATTTTCCCACTAAACTGTGACCATATCAATTTTAAGGACAGACTCTTATACATTAATGTGTTTCTCAAAATTGGGAGAGTCAAATATTGATATATGGCAGGGACTTTAAATGCTGTTAAAATGCCTAAATTCATGCATGGAAATTCTTCTGATATTCAACCAGAGTTCCAATATTCATGGCTATTAGCATTTCTGAGTGGTCAGAGTGTGCACGTTATACTGATGGTTCGCTATTGTGAATAGAACCTTTACCTCTGTCTTATAAGATGTGTAGAATTGTTATTAATACATTTACCTTTCTTAGGCCTACAGAATTCAGAATTGCTACTAATGTGGCTATGACAATATAGTTACACTAGTACTTACATTTACTAATCTTCATTGTGTAATGTTACTTTGTCAGATGTACCACTTTGCAGATTTGTTTCCTTTAGTCATTGAATAATTTGAGTGTGTTCTTTCCCTCATGATTAGTATTATATTGTTTATTATTTTCATTATTATTACTTAAAAATTTGACACATTTTCCAATAAATTTTGCTAAGATAACAATACTGCCAAGCTTCTCAACTACTTTTAAAAGTTTACTTATAAAGGAATAAGAGTATTTTGTCAAAAATTAAAGAAAGAGGAAGGGGAGGAGGGAGGGAGGGAGGAAAGAATAGAGGGAGAGAGAGAGGAAGGAAGGGAGGGAGGGGAAAAAATAAAGCAATGAAATAATGAAATGCAAGTATCTAAGCTAGAAACAAGCTGTATCACCTTCATGGAACAGAGGTATTTTTCTCTTATAAAGATATCTGCTTAGAAACATTAAAGAGCTAATTTTGTATATAACCCATGTTTATTTTGTGTCTAATTGCTCCTGACTTTCTGAAAGTAGAAAGCAATAGAGCATCCACTCATGTTCAGTTCAAGGACCTTAATAAACTTGATCCAGGCAAAGTGGCAGCACATAGGATTCCTCCATTAAACTCTCACTCACAGGAGACTGCCCTGAATAAAAGAGGGGGTGATTTTGCCACAGGTGAAATTCTTAGATTACCTCATATAATGACTGAGAAGGCAGTATTATGTTGTAAAGAAAAACATGAATTTTGGAGTCAGACAATTGGATTGAATACCCATCTTCATCTTTAACAAGCTCTATCAACTTTGATGAATGACTTAACCTTGCTGAGTGTTAGCATCTTTATTTATAAACAGAGATAATACCTACTTGAAAATATTTCAAAGATTAATATGATATTAGATACAAAAGGTTGGAACATAATTGACACTCACTGTTCATTCATCCTCTTATCTTACTATTTGAAAGGAAGCTATAAAAACAGATTCAACTAAGAACAGTGTCAGTTCAGACTAATGAGAGCAAATTCACCATATTGACCTTTGGAAAATATCTATTCAGTTCATCTGCCTATTTTTATATCAGATTTTTTTTTTGCTATTAAGCTGTATGAGTTGCTTAGATATTTTGGATATCAATTCCTTATTCGATATAAGATTAGTAAATTCTCCCATTCTGTAGGCTACCTTTTCATTTTGTAGACCATGTCTACATTTGATAACCATTTGATGCGCAGAATTTTTTTATTTTGATGTAAACCCACTGTTTAATTTTGCTTTTGTCACATGTGCTTTTGGTGTCTAATCCAAAAATCCATTGCTGAGACCAATGTTAAGGAGCTTTTCCTTTATGTTTTCTTCTGGGAGTTTTATGGTTTCAGGGCTCAGGTTTAAGTCTTTTATCCACTTTGAGTTGATTTTTGTATATAAATACAGATCAGATTTCATTCTTTTGCATATGAATATCCACTTCTTTCAATTCAATCTATTGAAGAGACTAGCCTTTTACATTATATATTCTTCATACATTTCTCAAAAATTAGTTTATTGCATGTGCTTAGAGTTATCCCTGGGCTATTCTGTTCCATTTTTATGTCTATCAATCATGCCAAAATTATACTGTTTTGATTCCTATAGGTTTGTAATACAGTTTGAAATCAGAAATGGGATGTTGACAGCTTTATTTTTCTAGCTCAAGATTCGGGATTCAGGGTCTTTTAAAGTTTCATACAGATTTTAGGATTCTTTTGTCTATTTCTGTGAAAAATGCCATTGTACCTACCTCTCTGGTTAAATAGACTCAGTGATCACTGAAAAATTGTAATTCATGTGACACTTTAAATTTATCTACTTTGCTCTTTGCATTTGAAGCACTGACCTCAACACTAAATGTGTGTCACATACCAGATGGTTCTTGAATATCTAAATATGCAATTATCACACAAAGCAGCAACTGCACTCTTTCACATTTATCCCAGAGAAATGAAAACTTATATTTGTGTGCAATAATGTTTATAACATTCATAGCAACTTTATTTGCAATAATGAATAACTAGAAATAATCCAGTTGTCCTGCAATGACTGAAATGCAAAGCAAACTATGGTACACTCATACCATGGATTACTGCTCAGAATTTTTTTTGTAAAAGAATAATTTATTGTTAAATGCAATAATGTGAACAAATCAGGACTATGAAAACAACTTTTAAAATGGAAAAAATTATAGAAATGAAGAAGAGATTAGTGGCTGCCATGATTCAACAACAGTTGGCATGGTGAAAAAAAGGTGAATGAGCTATAAGAGGGCAAAAGGAGGGATCCTTGCTGTGAAGGAATAATGTTGTCTCTTGAGTATAAGTATCATTGTCAAAGTCATCAATATTCTGCCTGTAATATCCTGGCAAAGAAGTTTTGCAAGATTCTAGTGAGCACATTGTGGGAGACTTGTTAAACAGTACAGAGGCACTTTCTGAATTATTCTTTACACTTATGCATGTGAATCTACAAATAAATCAGCACTTTTTAATGAAAGACTACAGTACTTAATAATTTTCAAAAGTTTCACACACATGAATTCACATAATCTCGTATTAACGCTTTTTATTTTCTTTATCCCTGTATTGTTCCTCCCCTCTTCCCTTTCCCAGTGATAACTAGTTTGTTTTCTATATCTGCCAGTCTGCTTCCTTTTTGTTTAATTCACTAGTTTGTTTTTGCTTGCTTGCTTTTAAGATTCCACATATAAGTGCATCGTACAGTATCTGTCTTTCTCTATCTAGCTTATTTCACTTAGCATAATGTCCTCCATGTTCATTCACACTGTGGCAAATGGCAAAATTTAATTTTTTCTATGGTAGATTAGTATTCCATTATGTATGGATGTGTGTGTGTGTGTGTGTGTGTGTGTGTGTGTGTGTATAAGTGTTCATCTTGATGGACAACTTAGGTTGCTTCCATACCTTGGCAATTGTAAATGGTGCTGCTATGAACATTGGGGTGCATGTATCTTTTCAAATTAGTTTCTGGTGTTTTAGATATATATCCAGGAGTGGAAATGCTGGGTTATAAGGTAGTTCTATTTTTAGTTTTTTGAGAAGCCTCTATACTCTTCTCCACAGCAGCTGCACCGATTCACATTCCCATCCACAGTGTCAGAGGGTTCCCTTTTTCCCACATCCTTGCCAACGTTTCTCTTCTGAGTTCTTTTTGACGACAGCCATTCTAAGTGTCGTGAGATGACTAACCCCTGATCTATCATAGCATTTGCAAATATCTTCTTTCATTCAGTAGGTTGTCTCTCCTTTTTGCCAATGGTCCCCTTTACTGTGCAAAAGCTTTTAAGATTGATTAAAGGGTCTCATTTGTTTATTTTTGTTTTTCTTTCTTTGGCTTCAGGTGATAGCCCTTCACTGAAAGGACAGATGCTGCAGCTGAAGCTCCAATACTTTGGAGTCATTGGAAAAGACCCCGATGCTGGGAAAGACTGAACACAGAAGGAGAAGGGCAGATGGCAGAGGATAAGATGGTTAGATAGCATCATCAACTCAATGGACATGAATCTGAGTAAACTCCGTGAGACAGTGAAGGATAGGGGAGCCTGGCATGCTATAGTCCATGGGGTTGCAGAGTTGGACACGACTTAGCGACTGAACAACAAAAATATTTATTTTTGCTTTTATTCCTTTAGCTTTAGTAAACATATCCAAAGAAGAATTTTTGACATAGTAATAATGAATAAACCAAATTATTCCATGAAAGATATACACATACATAAACTGAGTGATTTTTTGAAGATGGTAATATATATTATGTATAATGTGACTGAATAAATGTATATACATTTATTTACCTTTCTGTTCACAGAGGGAAAAAGAATCATAGAAAGGAAGAAAATCTGTATTAGAAGTGTTCTGTAATACTTATATAAATCAACATAAAATGTGACCTAATTCACTTGTGAATACTAAGAGAATTATGTGACCCAGCCATTCTGAACTTCCTCATTTGAACATCACAGATTTAGAAATAGAAGGTTATATTAATTATCTTCTTGCTAGATATATATATATATATATTATATATATAATTCAGGAGAAAGGTAACACTTATTCTAGATTGCAGCAGAGAATGTAAACATCAAAAATTATAACATTAAAAATGACAGTTTAACTGAGAAAAGGAGGCAAAACAGAAGACAAGTAAAGAGTTTTAAAGATTATATAGTAGGGAAACAAGACATATTGTCAGTATCTGAGAGATAAGGAAGTTGTAATATTTTAGCACTTAAAATTATTTGCAAATTGTAAACAATAGCAAGGTGGAGGTGATGTATATTTTAAAGACAAATGCACTGTTTCATACTTTATAGTCAAGTATAATGAGAAACAGAGGAATAGATGATTATTTTAGAATTTGTTGGAACCACCAAAATGAATTAAAAGCAGAAATGGTCAAAATTATTAATCTCTGGTAAAAAGAACAGTATCAATCAAGAAACTTTCTTTAAATATGTTCTTCACTGTTTGAATATTAATTTCCCTTTGCAGACATTTAACATTATAACAGCAATTTTTTTAATTTTTATTTTTACTTTATTTTACTTTACAATACTGTATTGGTTTTGCAGCAATTTTAACATAGAAAAAAAAAAACCACACACATTAATATGGGAAAAGTTTCCAGCAGGTGGTTTACTGTAAAGATACAGTACATAAAGGAAATGATAAGGGGATTAGGACAGGAGGCCAAGTTAAAACAGAGTACTTAAAGAGTCTCATGAGTATCAAACACATTTTATTTTTCTGAGGAAGAAGGAAGTATGATTAAAGTGAAAAAATGACCTTAAAATGGCTTAAAGGATTCTAATCCTGAGTATTCTAACAAATTATCTGAGATCCTGTTCAAGTCATTTAATTTGGCTGGGGTTCGGTTTCTATTAAGAAAATAAGAGCTTATAGTGAGGGTGTCTTCCCCACCTAAAATGTTCTTCGTAGTCAAAGGAGTAAAATACTACAGACCTAGAAGGTAGGAAGCTTGCAGTAGTTAGCTATGGAAATGTTCTGCTCAGCTCTCCCTTCAAGATAGGACTTTCCACAGGGAAGGAAGGGGAGGGTGGTACAAACTGGGAGAGTAACAGTGAAATATATACACTATCACAGATAAAATAGCTAGCTAGTGAGAAGCTACTGTGTAACACAGGGAGCACAACTCAGGGCTCTGTGATGCTCTAGGGGAGTAACAAAGGGGTGAGTGGGAGGGAGGCTCAAAAGAGAGGGGATGTATGTACTGGTATAGCTGATTCACTTTGTTGTTCAGCAGCAACTAATACAACACTGTGAAGCAATTATACTCCAATAATAAAGTTTTGAAAAATAGAGAGAGAGAATTTTCTATTACAGGCAAGGAGTGCAGTTAGCTACCTGTCTCCAGCTGCTGCTACTGCCTTCAGGCTCCACATGAGCTTTCCTGCCGTGGCCATGCGCTTCCTGGGCAGCACTCACCAAAGGCTGACTCCACCAGAGGCAGTGGGACTTGTCTATTTCCATCCAATCTTGGGCTCACTTTGCAGGAAATCATTGCTTTGGATTCCCCCTTGGATTCTCTGAGAAATTTCCAAATCTACATTGCAGTCAGAGGTTCTCCCTGTCCAGTCCTACCTCTGTTCATCTTCCTTCTCACAGGAAAGGATGCACATCATGGTTTGGAGCTTCCCCTTCTCAATTTCACCTCCCTTCTCTTTTATACTTTGAAAGCATTACCAAGCAAAAAGCCTGATGTGTTCTATCTGCTTCTCAGTACCTGCCTCCCAGAGGACTCAGCTAACACAGCTCCTTCTAACTTTGTTCCTCTGTGGTCAAAGTTATTCAGTCAGATTCCTAAGGATGCACACACTTCAACACTTCAGTTGTATGTACATATGAATGTATGTATTTTGGATGAGTATACATCAGCATATTTCTGTGTATTTCCTTTTAAAATTTCATGTGTTTATTTCTATGCATACCCATTCCAAAATCACTCTCTTCCACACAGGCAGTCATTCTGGAGTATTTAGTGCATATCTCTACCAAAGTATAAATGCACATTATTTAAGAGGGAAATAAATGTATTTTTAAGGAATGTATTTCAATAATTCACTGTCAAGATACATGTCTCTGAGAGAAAAAGATGCTCTCACTGATTACAAAAACAAAGGCTGCCAAGTTGTTTTTCAGTCTGTTAAAAGTTAGCTTCGTTTCTAGGCCAGGTTTCTTCTTCCATTGTTATACGTGTGTGATTTTACCCCTCCGGTTTTATCCTTTCCATCTCATTTTAGATGTCTCCCCAGGAAAATACTGAACACTTTCTGTTCTTGTCAGTAGTACACTCAGTACTTTGACCTATTGCAAACTTTTTTTTTCATTTTCTGTTTAAAGTCTGCTATCAATTGAATCAGATCTTGAATTTCACTTTGAATGACGAAGATTTTGCTAAGAGTTCTGCATCGTCTTTTATAAAAAGAAAGACTGCTGATTTTCAGCTTTTATTATAACCCATTTTTTCTGTCAAAATGTCCTTTAATACAGACTGTTTTTAATCTCTTTAATGAATCTCGTTAAATGGCTCTTAAGTAAATCATTTTGATAGTGGTTGACAGATTTTTTTGTGTGTGCTCCAGATGGATAGTTTGAGATAGTTTCTTTTTTTCAAAAATAAGAAAAAAAAAATGCCATTCCCAAACCACATTATTTTATGTCTCCCTGATGAGACAGTGCTGGTTTTCTGGTCTGTGACCAAAGAGTGATTTAGATATTGAGGAAAACAAAATGACTTAGATACACATCAAAGAACAAGACCTCAGGGACAGAGAGGTTTAGGAGATTCTTATATTTTTGGTCTGTTACACTCTTTTATCAATTCTGTTTCTAGCCTTGTGTCTCTTATTACTGTCTTTCATACAATGAACAACTGGGTTTTTTTTTGTTAAACTACAATTTAACTACAAGATGATCCTTAAAATGTACTTCCAGGAAGTCTTTGTTTCTGCCCCAAGACTTCATTTAGGACTGAAGACATGACATTTTTCATATGACTGATATTTTTTATTTTGATTGGATTTGAGTGTAGTTAATTTACAATGTTGAGTTAGCTTCAAGTCTACTTTTTTATTTCTATGTTTTAATCTATTTGAAGTACATTTTATTAGAAGTGTAAAAGCACATTATACCTTGCTATTAATAGTATCACCGTTTAGGACTAGAGGTGGGAGCAAGGGAAAGGGGCCAGGAATTTGACTTCTTTGACCTTGATTTTTTTTAAACAATAACAGTATTGAACAGAATGTTCACATATTGTGAAAGGCATAGGCTTCAACTGCTATTCACTTTCTCTTCCAATTACCTCCATTCCTTCAAAAACGTACATGTATTTCACACAGTGTAACCACAACTGATGAAAACACTTATCAACAGGAATGTCCAGAGATGTATGATACTTGGGCATTGCAGTCCCACTCAGGGCAGGAACTATCTGAAGGAGAAACGCCAAGAGAAGTGTTATAAAGGAAGCCAGGAAAAGAGAGAGACCTAGTAATAGCAAAAGGAGAACACAGAAAGATCGTCACATTCTTTGAGGTTTGGTTCTGCATCTTTCTTTCACTGTGGTTTCCTGAGGACACAGAAGGCAGTGAATAAATCTTATTTATCTGAATGGAGAAAGAGATGGAAAGAATGAGTAAGAAAAGGAGACAATGTTCTGGAGATAAAAGCAACAGGATAATATTCCTATCAGAGTGTATGTGTGTGTGTGTGTTAAGAAAGAAGGGTAGGGGAAGAGAAACTATTTTGTCCTGAACATTATGCTAAGCAGTGAAATTCAGAATATAGTGAGTAGGCAGATACTTAGCATTCTCTGGGCTTTATAACAGGAAATAATAATGATATAGGTACCAGTCACTCTCTACACCTCAAAGGGCAGAATGTGCCGAGATTCCTACTTGAAAGCTAATTGTAAGGCCATTATAAAAGAAATAAAAACCTGTCCTTTATTATCTCAACAGTTTCCTGGGCCTTTAGCTCAACAATTATTGAAATTTGACTTAGTTTATAGCCTTAGACATAAACAGGAAGAAAAAATAGCTTACAAAAAAAAAAAGCAAGATCAGACTCTGCTTGCTTGCAACTTGACCACTATCAGGTCCCTTGCCCAACAGGTAATGATGATTACATTGTTCTAGTCATTGTTTCACAGCCCTGGGACTGAAGTGGCTACTCTATTAGGGGAAGAGAAGGCCAGCAGCTTGTTTGAAGGACAATCTTAACATGGTATTGCCTGACTCAGTGGGTCTTTGGGCTTAGCAGACTAATGATGGTTTTGAAAGGATAATGTCTGAGAAAACTGAGGATCAGCAAATCTTTGAAGATAGGGACAAATATACATTACTTGAATCAGAGCAAAATATGGCATTTATATTATTTTCAGATAAGAGTTTATATTTTAAAATGGTTCAGTTTCAGTTCAGTTCAGTCATTCAGCTGTGTCCGACTCTTTGCAACCCCATGAATCGCAGCACACCAGGCCTCCCTGTCCATCACCAACTCCGGGAATTCACTCAAACTCATGTCCATCCAGTCAGGGATGCCATCCAGCCATCTCATCCTCTATCGTCCCCTTTTCCTTCTGCCCCCAATCCCTACCAGCATCAGTCTTTTCCAATGAGTCAACTCTTCGCATGAGGTGGCCAAAGTACTGGAGTTTCAGCTTTAGCATCATTCCTTCCAAGGAACACCCAGGGCTGATCTCCTTTAGAATGGACTGGCTGGATCTCCTTGCAGCCAAGGGATAAGCCTAACTGAGTCAATACAGAGAATTCTCCAGTTGACTATAGAATCTTAGAACAACAGGATATATATATTTTTCAGTGTAGGTCTTGATCCATTAATTCTGCTTCTTATAGGGAAAATAATACAATTATTAAGTGAAGTTTCAGGGTTGGTTTTTTTTTTTTTGGAACTTCCCTGGTGGCTCAGATGGTAGAGCATCTGCCTGCAAAGCAGGAGACCTGGGTTCTATCCCTGGATCAGGAAGATCCCCTGGAGAAGAAAATGACAACCCACTCCAGTACTCTTGCCTGGAAAATTCCATGGGTGGAGGAGCCTGATGGGCTACAGTCCATGGGGTTGCAAAGAGTCGGACACAACTGAGCAACTTCCCTTCACTTCACTTCAGGGTTTTTTATTCATAAGACTTTCAAGTCACATGCATTTTCCCAGAAGGTATTCAAAAAAGAAACTGCTATACCCTAAATTCAGCAATTCTATTTGCAGAAAAGGAAAAATAAAAGGTAAATCTCTTATCTGCCCTTGGAGTTTTTACAGAATAAACTGTCACGTTTTTTTTTTTCTTTTCCCCCAAGTGACAGATTATCAGGAGGCTGTTAAAAAAAAACTCAGGACTTTTAAATAATATTTTCACAAAACTTCCAATAACAAAACTTAAATATTAAAGAAAATCTGTAAGTACAAGGGATGCACGGTGGAATGGAATGGGAAGAGTGGATGCTCTACAAAATGCCATCACAATAAAGGGGCTTATCATTTCTGAGACGTAGGCTTCAGCTGGCTGGTATACAGTGCTGCACACAAGATTCCTCCAGTTCCAGTCAGCAGGAGCAACCCTTGCAAAGGGAAGCCTGAGCAACCTCATCTGACCAAGCACACTGACAAAAAGAGTTGGAAAAAAATGTCCAATTTATATATTTCCAAAACCTTTAGTTTTGAATTTTTTAAATATTTTACTGTTGTTTGAGCTACTTTCTAATTCCCTACATATTATTGGTATCTTTTGCCAAAAAAGAATTTTCTGCAAAGGTCTTTGGAAATAAATACTATTCTTGTAGATCAACGATTGGCAAACTCCAATCTAAGGCCAAATCCCTCCCCTGCCTGTTTTATTATAGTTTGGGAGCTAATAATATTTTACAGTTTTAAATGCTTATATTTTAAAAGATTATAGAAAAGCCTACATGGTATCCTCAAATTTACTGTCTCTTCACAGAAAAAAGTTGTCAACCCTTGTTCTAGATCATTCTCTTTTCCATGTAAATATTCTGAAACAATATACGTAGATTCAGATACACTCAAGGACATGGCAATGAAAAATTATATTGCAATACACCTTTGTGTCCTTTGATTATTACCACCTCTGAAACTAATACCTCATTTGTGCAACACATGGAATGGAAAGGATATATAACTAAAAAAATAAATGATTTGGCAACAAATGAATTAATATGGAAGCCACAGATGCACAAAATTTTAGAGCTAGAAGTCATCAAAAAAATTCAGTTAGTCTGCTTCAGGATCTGATATTACATAAAACCTTCCCCTCCTATTATATCTTTTCCTTCACACAGCATGAAAAAGTATAAATTCTTGGCAAAAGAATGAGTCTTCCCTTTAATAAACTATGAAACTTATGATGAGACATGCTAAGATAGATGCCTTATTATTAATTAATAGCTAATTAACAGGTTAATTTTGGAGAAGGCAATGGCAACCCACTCCAGTACTCTTGCCTAGAAACTCTCATGGACAGAGGAGCCTGGTAGGCCGCAGTCCTTGGAGTCGCTGAGGGTCAGACATGACTGAGCGACTTCACTTTCACCTTTCACTTGCATGCATTGGAGGAGGAAATGGCAACCCACTCCAGTGTTCTTGCCTGGAGAATCCCAGGGATGGGGGAGCCTGGTGGGCTGCCGTCTATGGGGTTGCACAGAGTCAGACATGACTGAAGTGACTTAGCAGCAGCAGCAACAGGTTAATTACTTAATGAGGCTGTTAAATAGGTTAACAATGCCCATGAACAATAAATAACCAGTTAATATCAGAATCAGATTTTAGACTGGAACCGAAATCTGCCAACATTCAAGTCAATCCTCAGGATGTTAGTAAGCTGTATACATCCTGTTTCTGTAGTCACCTGTTCTCCATCTCATCTATGCATGCATATGAGCAAGGGAAAATACTCAGAAATGGCCACTAACACACTGATGGACAGTGACTCTGGTGCTGGAGTTTAGGATAATTTTTATTTACTCCCTTACACTTTGTATTTTTTTTTTTGTTCGCATCGTTTACAGTGAATATCTTTCAAAGGGTTTATACTGAAAAAATGAGTTACCAAGGAGCACTTTTTAAACACATTCCTAATGGTTACCAAGGAATTAGGCACAGTGGCCTAGGAAGGATGCTAAAAAGAAAACATACATAGTATTTGAGCAGGGAGCTCAGATTATGCTTGGTCACTAACCTACCTAACAGACCATTATATGGTCAAATTAAGTCTTAATTGTCAAATACACTTTCATCCAAGTCTGGTTCTACATTTTGTCTCTGCGAGTACATAGGAACACATTTTCATTAATTAAGCATGGCTTTTGTATAAAAACACCAACCCAGTGATCGAGTTTTGTTTCTTTTTAGCTAAAAATGTCAGGGCTTATGCATTAAGCAAAAGGATTAAATAATGATGACAATCATAGATGTAAAGCAGAGGATGAGCTTAGAAATCAGACTGGTAGGGTCTAAATTTGGGCTGGGCTACTCACTGACTCTGTGACAACAGGCTGGCTATTGAAATCTCTGAGCTTCCATTTCCTCATCTTTAAAATGACTATGACACTATACAATGCCAATGCTCTCAAGAGAGTGAGCCAGAAAAGTGCTTATTTAGAAGGGCTACGGTGGGGATCCTGTGACAAGTCCGCTGTGTGGTGTATGTGTGGTGAAGGTCGTTATTTCTCCCAGTTTCAGAAAAAGGGGTTGGGGGTGGGGGTTGCAATGCCAGCATTACTGACAGAAACAGCCAGTGAACAGACCCTGGTCTTCTTGTTCTAATGGTCTCCCAGAGGCAGCACAGAGCACAGCTCTTAAAACTGCAGCCTAGTCAACTGGCAAATCTTTTAGCAACTTAGAGTTTCATCTACAAAATGAGGATAACTCTGTATACTTCATTTGCTCATGATAAGAACTAAATAAAACATTATTTGAACTTCAGTTAAAATATATTAGGTACCTCTCTTCTGACACTGGCAAGTAAATAGTAAGTGCTTAACACCGAATGAGGTCTTATTACAGCCCCCATCTTATTTTTCATAATATCTCCAAGTCTTACATGTAAGGCTGGTGATCAGGATGCATTATTTGATAAATAGTTATAAAGTGAAAAAAATGCATAAATGAATGAATGAATGATGAGAACAGGGTCCCTCTGCTGTTTTCTTTGATATTAACACTACACTTGTCATATTCCTTTTTCTCTGCTGTCGTGTTTTAAGTCATGATCACACTCATGTCTCCTTTCTTGCCTCCCCCTGACCTTGATCATAGTGAACAAGGTCTAAGTTAAACATGCTGGTTAAAAGCACAGTATCTGGAGTCTGGCCTCTCAGGGCCTATTCCCAGATCCACTGCTTAACAGCTATGCGATGTTCAATTATTCACTTCATCTCTCTAACCCTTAGTTTATCAAATATTATAGTAGCTGCTTTTGGGGCTCATTGGGAGGATTAAACACAATGTTATTTTTAAGGTATTTTGCATCTAACACATGTAGGTGATCAATAAATGTTAGCTGTTTTTATTATCATACTTACTGTTACTTATGTCACACTAACTGTCCCAGAAGACCTGTGCCTTCCTTACACCTCATGTCCCACATCTGTGCAGAGGAAGATACAATTCTTAACAGCAAAAGGACTCTGCTGGACTTCAGTGCCATTACCAACCACAGTTTAACCGGAGGTTTCTCTCTTATTGATGGAAATGCCATCCTGCTCAGATGTTACCTGAGTTTGTGTGGTCTAGGGATCTGGCACCAGCTTCTGACTGTAAGAGGGGACTGGAAGCACGAATAGGAAATGAAAACTGCATGGTGTGTCACTTAACCCCAATAGACTGTTTCAATGTCTTTAAAGGGAGAGAACAACCCTGGAGATATTTAAAGGTCATGTGTGTGTTGATGAAAGTAGTTAGGGAAGAGGGGGAGCTAAGTCGTACTATTCATTTCATTTTTTTCTGTCAAGTCCACACACCATCCTTGCAAAACTGATACAAGTACTTTTATTTATAAAATGGAGACAATACCAAGTACAAGAGAGGTTAAATAACCTGCCATAGACACCCAGCATTTAATGGCAGAGTTGGTACTCACACTCAGGTCTGGCTATTGCCAAAACTCATGTTACATAAATAATGATACTTTCTATTTAGAAAGTGACACGTGCTCATTTTAGCAAATTGAAGAAATGCAGGTAAAAAGTAAAGCCAAAATGATTTTGAAATCACCAGAGACAGCCTTCTGTGTAAATGTCCTCCAGGTTATCATCAATATACCATTCCCTCCTCCCTTAACTACTGAAATCCTCAAAATTGAAGCAAAGCAACAGTGTTTCTTGGTCCCTTACAGCTTTAAAATCCTAGGATTTTATACCTCAAGTGGTTTTTGCTTTCAATTTTTATTTCTCTTAATGGAAAAAAAAATGTGTCTACACAGATTTCCATGAACAGTTAAATTCCTCCTGCACAGGGATGACATTAAGTCAGGAAAAGCGTCTTTTTGTAGGTTCCATGTCATCCCCTCCATTCCTCATTTCCCACACAGACTTCATTTTAGTGCCCACTGAACATGTGGCTATATCATCTGCCCCTGGCTACACTTAGTATGATTAGAGCAGGGAAATAAGAGGAGAAAAAACTGGCTTAGGAAGGTTGTAACATCTGTGGATGTTCAAGGGAATGTGTTGAATATAAAACTGTTGACCAGCCTGGAAACCTTAAGAAGTTATTGGTTAAATGCCACTAGCTAATAGATTGAGCAAAGCACTTCAGTTCAGTTCAGTCGCTCAGTCATGTCCGACTCTTTGCAAACCCATGAACCGCAGCACACCAGGCCTCCCTGTCCATCACCAACTCCTGGAGTTTACAAAGCAGAAGCAGTGGTAAATCAGTCACCTCCACTTTGGATGTTCGGTCCTTCTGGTGTGCAGTATTTTTTTTCTCTGCCTCCTGACCACAGCACTGACAGAAAGATTAGAAATTTACATAATTGTGTTAGGATTACAAGGCAGTTCAGGGCGAAGCTGATACCCTGACTGTATTTTTAGAATAATTTGGAGGAGCTGCCGTTACCATCTTGTTGAGAGCTGTCTTCATTTGTCAGAAGGGACAGAGAGAAGTGAATCTATCATCTATCCTTTCAGATTACTGGTACTTGAAAGATGGGTAGAAAGAAATAACAGGAAGATCAAGTGGTTTGGAAAATAAGGACATCACTAACAGCTTCACAATACTTAAAGATTTTTGTGATTTTTTTTTTCTTTTTGTCAAGGCACAAGATTTGCATTATTTTGCACATAGCATTTATTTTTTATGCTCCAAGTTTCCCTGCATTTTCTTTTCTCATTTTTATTTCTTATCTTTTCATCACACATGCACAAATACACATATCAAATGCATACACACACACACACACACACACACACAAAGGGACATAGAGATGCAATCACACAGAAATGCATACACACACAGAGATAGAGAGACATAACCCAGCCTACAGAAAGATGTATTTTACTTGGACAAACTCTTCACTTACCATGTATTTATATACACACACCATTACCCCAGAATGCATCTTTCCAAACTATGTATAATTTTCCATTTCTCTTAGCCTCAATTTCACCCCGTGTAAAATTAGGATGAAATTCCATGCTATCAGGATTGTTAAAAGATCCTGAAATAGTGAAAAACTTTTGAACTGGAAGTGACAGATATCCATACTGTACTCTTTTAAGCAAAAACAGGAAACTTTTTGGATTGAAATAGATTTGTTCCATAGCATGAATAGACAGGAAGGGGTAGGTCTTAGGGATCTGTATAAAAAGAGCTGGGATACTGTCAAGATTCGTCTTTTTTCCCTCTTTCTCCACATACACCTCACATATATTATTTTCTCCTGTGGTGAAGGTTATTCCCAGAAAACAACATGCAGTCATTTTATCCAATAGCAGTTCACTGTAGAATTTAATAAGTTTTTCTGAATATAAAAAGTAAACATGGACAAATTTCCGTTTCTGCCACCCCTTGCCCTTTCCAGGATCTGCTCTCATCTCCAAGGTGATCTTCACTATGAACCATGGGCAACCACTGCCATTCATGATCTCTTCCTTCATGATTTCTATTGAAGTACAGACACAATGAAAAAACAGGAAGAAATAAGAGAGTAGAACATTTTATTCATTGAGAAATATATGCAAATTCTCACAGAAAAAGCAATGAGAGAAAGAATAATGCAATGTCCTAGATCACCAACTCCTTCAGAAGCAAGGAAAGATAGGGACCTGGAGTTTTAAGATGTTTGCTAACCCAAGAACAAGTTGATATGACTGGTAAGTAGGAAAACAACTCCTGGACAGCAAAACCAGAATGGAAGAAAAATATAAGAAACTGATGAGCACAGTGGTATGAAAAGGTACATAAAGAATTAGAGAAAGAGAAAGAGGGGACAGAGACTGACTGAGATGTATAGAAATTATAGAAAAGGCTTTTTTTTCTGGGTACTGAGCGTAAATTTTCACCATCCCAGCGCATACACTCTCATGAATTTTCTAGAATGAAATCTTATACTAATTATAATAACTTTTTAGATGTTGTTTATTTAAAATATTTGCACTTTTTAGATCAAGTTTGTGTGTGTATATATAGTTATCAAAGCCTGGGTCATGAGGAACCATAGTTATATCCAGGTTGCATATACATATATGTCTTATTTCTTCAAGGATCATGACCTTCTTGAAAGCAGGGTCTTCTTATGATTTAATATTCCATATCTGTTCTACGTGTCTAAACAAGGTCTCAAAATGATAGGTTCTCAAGGCTAATTTTATGAAATGAAATGTGAATAGAAGAGACAAGATGGAATGGCATGGAAAGGCAAGCAGAAGTAAGTGGAGGTGAGATAACAGATGGGGCAAAACTCTATCCTGTTCTCTTCTTGGGGCAGAAAACAGGCAGAATCTATGCCCTTGCTGACAGCATTGGTATCATACCCTTGCACCAGATGCAACATACTCATTTTCCAGCATTTACAAAAGAAAAATCAAGACTGGTACATGTTTCATTTCCCATTTCTTTTCAATTAGGGTAACTATCCCATTAATTCTATTTTTTACTTAAAAGTTTTGCTTCTTAATCACATAGCTGTTTCATACCAACCCCTCCCCCCAGTGATTTCACTCACACATATTCACTATTTCTCTTGCTGGGGTCACATTCCTGCTATGAGGCTCTTTTGGCAACTGGGGAGTAAAGACAGTTTCCAAGCCAATTATCAGACAAGTACATATATTTCTGGCTAAGTACCATCTTTAAAAATACCTTTTTTTTTGTTGTTGTTACTTCCATGGCAGACACAGAAATAAGAGGAGCTTCAAAGTTTTATGGAATAATGATTCAATTTGTTGGTTGACTTAAAAAAAATAGACCAGGTTTGGTACTCATAGAGTCTAGTCTTAGCTAAGCATATAATTTCAGCATCCATTATAATATATGGAGATCACTCCCTTGACCTTCCATCATCTTTCTAATTTCAGTGTCTAACACAGTGCCTTATGGCAGAAAGTGAAGAAGGACTAAAGAGCCTCTTGATGAAAGTGAAAGAGGAGAGTGAAAAAGTTGGCTTAAAACTCAACATTCAGAAAACTAAGATCATGGCATCCGGTCCCATCAATTCATGGCAAATAGATGGAAAAACAGTGGAAACAGTGGCTGACTTTATTTTTTGTGTCTCCAAAATCACTGCAGATGGTGATTACAGCCATAAAATTAAAAGACGCTTACTCCTTGGAAGGAAAGCTATAACCAACCTAGATAGCATATTAAAAAGCAGAGACATTACTTTGTCAACAAAGATCCATCTAGTCAAGGCTATGGTTTTTTGAGTAGTTATGTATGGATGTGAGAGTTGGACTATAAAGAAAGCTGAGCGCAGAAGAATTGATGCTTTTGAACTGTGGTGTTGGAAAAGACTCTTGAGAGCCTCTTGGACTGCAAGAAGATCCAACGAGTCCATCCTAAAGGAGATCAGTCCTGGGTGTCCTGATTTTCCTTCCAGGAGCAGAATCCTTTCTTATATGAATTAAAAAAACAAACAAACAAACAAACAAACTTTAGCCTCAGGCTAGAATATCAAGTACTTGACTCCTTTTGCGGGTGGGGAAAGGCTTGCAGAGACTGACCAAGTCACAGAGTCCCTCCATCAGTGTACTCAGCAGTGTCGGAGTCTTCCACAATGACAAGTCTGGTAACTTTGCCTTTAAATGAACTGTGATTAAATTTCACACTTCCCTGGAAGAAGTCTAGGAAGGAAATGTTTGTGGAGGGAATGAACAGGAAAGGAGATATAAGAACTGGAGTGTCTGCTCTGCTTCAGAAGCAGTGAGAGATGATAAAAATAGTTGAGAAAGGAATCTACCTTTCATAGAACTGTCTCGTGGGGGAGGCTGATGAGTAAACAGAAAGGTCAAGAGCAATACCAAGTGACGAGTGGTTTGGCAAAACCCCACAAATGATGCTCTGCTGCTACTGCTGCTAAGTCGCTTCAGTCGTGTCTGACTCTGTGCAACCCCATGGACGGCAGCCCACCAGGCTCCACCGTCCCTGGGATTCTCCAGGCAAGATCACTGGAGTGGGTTGCCATTTCCTTCTCCAATGCATGAAAGCGAAAAGTGAAAGTGAAGTTGCTCAGTTGTGCCCGACTCTTAACGATCCCATGGACTGCAGCCTACCAGGCTCCTCCGTTCATGGGATTTTCCAGGCAAGAGTACTGGAGTGGGGTGCCATTGCCTTCTCCAATGATGCTCTAGGAACAAAGAGAAAAAGATTCACTTGTTCCTACCGGTTGAGGGTTGGGGACAGAAGTAGCCAATTAGCAAAGGCCTAATGCAAAACCGTTTGCCCAGTGAATAAGATAACAGAGTCACCCACAGCAAGGCCCAGAGGCATGACAGAACACATTCATCTAATTTCTAATAGCATCTTTTGTTACCGCTTCTGGGCTTAGCGCTTCATTCTCTGGCTGCAATTTCTTACAGAATTTATGAGAGCCTCTCACGGTAGAAGGGGCTGTGATATTTTACATCTTCTTTAAAACTGAATATTTAATGTGAGAGGAAGGAAGAGATATATAAGACACATATTAAATAAGAAATGCATCCCCATGGTCTGATGCTCAGATGGACATTCTCTGATAGCACCCTGCTTGGAAGGAAAAAAAAAATGAATTATTCTCTGTCTTTCATCTCTTGGGGATTATACTCCATGATGTGATGCCAGCTCTTACAGAAATATGCAAAAGCTTCCCAGGATATAAAATGTAATGGGAATAGGGCTTTGGTGGACAGATTTCAACATGTGTATGGGGGTTTTATTTATTTTTGTCGGACTTAGTGTGATATGTTTTGATGCCTATATTTGACTGTAATCCTCTTCACTTATCTTTTAATGCAAGTTGATTAGTGTGTCTACCATGTGCCAGGACTCTGTCCTAGGTATTGTTTAGGGAGGTTGACAGCTCCAGATTATTCTTCAGATGCTTGAGTTAGAGTTGGAGAATTACTACAAGTTACCCAAAAACTATTACATAAATATCTAATAAGACAAAGCAGAGTGTTTACAAAGAAATTTATATAGAGCTCAGTGGGCAAATGAGGGATGGATTACACAGAGGTAATATCATAAGCAAAAATTTGGATAAGAAATTAAGATAAGAAATTACTTTCCCTAAAATAACTTGCATTTTGTCTATAACATAAAAATATATCTTATATTAATGATAGATGGGGTATCACTGCCAGTATTTTTTTTAATTTTAATGAAGTAGTTGGTTTATAATGTTTTGCTAATTTTAGCAAAGTAACTCATCTATTTTTACATAGCTTTTATATATTCTTTTCCATTATGGTTTATTACAAGATATTGAATATAGTTCCATGATGAGGTACCACTGAAAGTGTCTGAAGGCCATGTCAGAAGATAAAAGGGATGTTTGAGAATAGGAGACTATTAGGGAGAAACTAGTTAGCCATCATGTCATGAGTTTAAATAACTGGAATAAAAGTGGGTGTTTTCAAGTAAACAAATTATTACTGATACAAAATGATGAATCATTTTTTTGGAAGAAATCCATACCTATGCTTGCTGAAAATACAACCCTTATCAAAACTAACCCCCCAGCTGACATGCTTATTTTTGGTACTCTAGTCAAAAGATAGAAGTAATTCAGCAAATCCACACAGGAGCCATATCTAAATGACAAGCGTCTGATGCTAAAGCTTAAGTGCAGTTATTATGCAAAAATGACCTTTATGCTTGCAAATATGGTAATTCTATATAAATGACATTCTATCCAGATTTAGTTATAAGTAAATATTTTCTAATATAAATCCAAGCCTTAAATCAAGCCAAGATATCCTTTCTATATTGAATTGCTCTATTGTTCTTTTTTAAAGCAATTCTTATTCTTATACTGGTGTTATTCACAAGAATGACATGTTTCAAAGAATATTAATATTCTCTTTTCCCTTGACCTGAAACAGTAAGAATGCCTTATTCAAGGTTGATTCAATTCCTTCACCAAAACTCTCTAGGCAGTTTCTTTACTGCCTTCTTAATTTAAGTGTTTCAGAGGAGAAGTCTGAGGCCAGATGTAGTTTCCTTACTAATTTTGCCAAAATATATGTAAAACATTGTCTCCCTTTAATATGGAAATATTTGTCCAGGTATGTATTAACTACTTTAAATTAATTGATCAATTTCTTTTGTTCAGCTTATCTAATTTCTGTCTAGCTTCTATAAATACACTTTGAATTATCTGTAACACATTTTTTCCCAAACACTTCAAGGGTTTTATTTTACCATGACGTGTGTTCATTGCATGTTTTTATCACCCTTTATCAAACTGAGAAATTTTCCTTCTATACTGAGTTGCTAAGAATTATTATCATGAATGGATATTGAATTTTGTTCAATTTTTGTTATGAACCTATTGAGATGATTATATTTTTCATTTTTATTGTGATTTTGTAACTTACAGTATTTGATTTTTCTAACGTAGATCCAGTCTTAGATTCCAGGAATAAACCCATTTTTAATAGAACCCTGTATTTATTTACTGATAATTGTTGAGGATTACTGCATCTATGTTTCTGAGGGATTTTAGCCTGTTATTTCTTTTTCCTATAATGTCCTTTTCAAATGTTAGTACCTGGATTGTTATGCAGTTCTTATTTTTAAAAGAATAGTTGAGAAGGGTCCCATATCCTCTTTTTCTAAGGAGGAACTGGGCAGAATTGCTCTATTATTTCTTCCTTAAATATTTGATAGAATTCACCAGTGAAGCCACAGAAGATTTCATTCTTTTTTCCTCAGAAATTTTTTTGTTAAAAATACAATTTATTTAATAGATGAATAGCTTTTCAGATTTCTTCTTGTGTTAGTTTTGGTATTTGTGTGTGTGTTTAAGGAATTTGGATTAGGAAAAGATATTCTCTATTTTCTAGCATCTTGTACTAAACTTAAGGAATACTAAAAAATCCATGCAAAAATAACTGTCCAGAAAAAAAGGAGAATTATTTTTGTGGCAGAGAAATTTTCTTATTTGGATAATTCAGAAGTAAAGCATGAGTAACTTTAGATCCTATCACCACAAATTCAGTGTTTAGTACAAAGGCAACAGTGGTCTTTTCTTTTACTTCCTTAAATCAGACTAAGAATTTCTGTATTTGTTTCCTGATGCCTCATATTAAGAAAAATGTGTGCTAAACTCAGGACATACAAATTCAAATCTATTTATGAAAGCAAAGCAGAAAAAGTCAATGAGGAACATGGCCAGCACTTCAGATAAATACAGTGCTGGGGATTCTATGCCTACTCTATTTTAAAAGCAGTCTAGCTGATGGTTGCCAATTCATCAAGAGAAACAAGAAATTGGATGACCATGAAAAGTGTTGCCATTTAAGAGGAAGGGAGAAACGCTGTAGTATAGAACTTCTCCCTGACTGACCAATTAGTGACGTAAAGAGTATACAGAAATAAATACTAGGAAAACTAAAAATAAGATTTGTTTTAGAAGAAATTATCTAGAAGATACCCAGATTCAAATATTTGTATAACCATAAGTAGAAGGAGGGTCCAAAATTTTTCTGTTTTAGACATCAGCAAGTGAGTAGCATAATGATAATGATCACTTAGACAGCTTTACTCTGTGCTGGATGATACAGAGCACTCAATTCTCAGTGTGTAATATAGGTGCTCTTTTATATCACTTTATGTCTGAGAAAAGTGAAACACAGAAATCTTTAAATAAACTAACCCAGATAACATAGTTTCTAGATAGCAGCATTGCAATTTAGGAGAAGGCAATGGTACCCCACTCCAGTACTCTTGCCTGGGAAATCCCATGATCGGAGGAGCCTGATAGGCAGCAGTCCATGGGGTCATGAAGAGTCAGACACGACTGAGCAACTTCACTTTCACTTTTCACTTTCATGCATTGGAGAAGAAAATGGCAACCCACTCCAGTGTTCTTGCCTGGAGAATCCCAGGGATAGGGAGCCTAGTGGGCTGCCGTCCATGGGGTCGCACAGAGTCAGACACGACTGAAGCGACTTAGTAGCAGCAGCAGCAGTGTTGCAAATTAACAAGTGATGTACTTGAGACTCTCAATGGCTCCCCAAAACTGACTGTGTATACCTCTTTCCAATTCTGTGCTCAGCAATGTCATGTTCATAACTTGAAGTTATCCACAAGGGAAGTATTTATGCCACAAAAGTTGACACATGCTACAAATCAGCCTCTACCCAAGAGCTTTAAAATCAGTTAAGATTGTTAATCATCTACCAGCCCACAGCTGATTTAACCTACATAAGCTACTCCAGAGAGTGTGGTCGAACCACCACCTTAACACAGAAACTATAGAGATACCATCGTAAGAAAGACGTTTTTGTAGAAACAGTAAATGTATATCCTCCCAAAGCAGAGGATGTCTTAGCCTCCCCTGACATTGAGGCTATTTAAACAGAGTGGGCAACCCCAGTTAAAGGCTATAACAGAGAATCATCAAACACTGAGTTCAACTGTTAGGATTTTTAATTCTAGAGCCTTATATGGTTCTTTATACAATACTGTTCAGATATTGAGTCTACCACAATGGCATGAATATTAACATCAATTTAAATTAGAATATTCTCACTAAGATAAACAAAATTATAGTCTCCTTAAACTTGAACTAATACTAAGTTTAGCTTCACATACATCATCTCTGTATTGTTATATATAACATTTTTGAAAGTGGAGAAACAACACTAAAACCTTGAAGTTTCACTTCAATTCAGAAAGCTGACTCATAAACCAAATTAAACATTTCCTAAAAATGCCATCCAAAGTCTGGAAGGGTCATTTTATTTTCAGGGTGCATATTTCAGAGCAGCATGACATTTTCTTAGAATGTTGTTTTATGTTGTAAATACTGCACTAAAATTGAAGCGAAGGTTAACGGACTTTAGAGCTTATTATTTTAAAAAGGAATAGATGTCAATTTTGGCCTTTTATGCAAAATGAAAGCCCCCAGAGTCTAGATGTAATGTTGTTTAATAAAGGCTAATTTAAATTCACCCTGTACTCACTGCCTTTGCAAAAGGGGTTTTGGGAAAGACGGAAATTTAACAAAAAGTTTCTCTAATCATAATGTCATGAATAACCAATATGCTTCTGAAAATGAGGGAACATTAGGGTGAAATACAAAATGTTCTTTGATTACTATTGTTTCATAATCATAAAACTCTGGTTGTGGCCAGTGGGTGTGCTCAGGTCACATGCTGAGAATAGTCCCTTTTGATGGGCACCACTAAGGTGATAAGTGCACTTCAACTTTGCTCTTTCATACTTGAAGTCTCTCCAGGTTAGCACTTTGAACGTTATTTCACTGCTGACCTTAGCCATTATGATTTGCAGGCAACTGACTGCAGTCATTAGCAGCCTCCTCACAAATCTGCTTCCTGTGTTTTCTAAGGATAAGTGCATCTCTATGCCTTATGTCACTTACACTGAATATACTGTGAGGATCATATTCGACAGATCATAAACTTTGTCTCTTAAAAGCTAGCTTTCAATTATCTGAAAACTTTCCAAAAATTCTTTTTTTAGATCTTCTTTTTAAATTATTTAGTGTTGTAATCACACCTATGATGATGAATTCAGTTTCAATCACATGTTCATTTAACATAAACAAAGTTAGTGTTCAATGAAAAGATTTACTTTTGACTTCTATAATTATTTCAGCTGTTTGGGATGGTACTGTTCCACTTTTACAATTTCAGCTCTTAGGTAAAATTTTCATGATGGAATTCCAGCTGAGCTATTTCAAATCCTGAAAGATGATGCTGTAAAAGTGCTGCACTCAATATGTCAACAAATTTGGAAAACTCAGCAGTGGCCACAGGACTGGAAAAGGTCAGTTTTCATTCCAATCCCAAAGAAAGGCAATGCCAAAGAAAGCTCAAACTATTGCACAATTTCACTCATCTCACATGCTAGTAAAGTAATGCTCAAAATTCTCCAAGCCAGTCTTCAGCAATATGTGAACCATGAACTTCCAGTTGTTCAAGCTGGTTTTAGAAAAGGCAGAGGAACCAGAGATCAAATTGCCAACATCTGCTGGATCATCGAAAAAGCAAGAGAGTTCCAGAAAAATATCTATTTCTGCTTTATTGACTATGCCAAACCTTTGACTGTGTGGATCACAATAAACTGTGGAAAATTCTGAAAGAGATGGGAATACCAGACCAGCTGACCTCCCTCTTGAGAAATCGGTATGCAGGTCAGGAAGCAACAGTTAGAACTGGACATGGAAAAACAGACTGGTTCCAAATAGGGAAAGGAATATGTCAAGGCTGTATATTGTCACCCTGCTTATTTAACTTATATGCAGAGTATATCACAAGAAAAGCTAAGCTGGATGAAGCACAAGCTGGAATCAAAATTGCTGGGAGAAATATCAATAACCTCAGATACGCAGATGACACTATCCTTATGGCAGAAAGTGAAGAACTACAGAGCCTCTTGAAAGAGGGGAGTGAAAAAATTGGCTTAAAGCTCAACATTCAGAAAACAAAGATCATGGCATCTGGTCCCATCACTTCATGGCAAATAGGTGGAGAAACAGTGGCATACTTTATTTTGGGGGGGCTCCAAAATCACTGCAGATGGTGATTCCAACCATGAAATTAAAAGACGCTTGCTCCTTGGAAGAAAAGCTATGATAAACCTAGACAGTATATTAAAAAGCAGAGACATTACTTTGCCAAAAAAGGTCCATCTAGTCAAAGCTACGGATTTTCCAGTAGTCATGTATGGATGAGAGAGTTGGGCTATAAAGAAAGCTGAGCGCCAAAGAATTGATGCTTTTGAACTGTGGTGTTGGAGAAGACTCTTGAGAGTCCCTTGGACTGCAAGGAGATCCAACCAGTCAATCCTGACGGAAATCAGTCCTGAATATTCATTGGAAGGACTGATGTTGAAACTGAAACTCCAATCTGTGGCCATCTGATGTGGAGAGCTGACTCATTTGAAAAGACCCTGATGCTGGGAAAGATTGAAGGCAAGAGGAGAAGGGGATGACAGAGGGTAAGATTGTTGGATGGCATCACTGACTCAATGGAGATGAGTTTGAGTGAACTTTGGGAGCTGGTGATGGACAGGGAGGCCTGGTGTGCTACAGTCCATAGGGTCACAAGGAGTTGGACATGACCGAGCAACTGAACTGAACTGAATTTTTTAAAATGTATTATCAACAAAGATTTTTCACATTGTTGTATGTGAGAAGCCAATACAATACTGTACAGAAATTATCCTCCAATTAACAAATTTTTAAAAAAGAGGTAAATTAACTCAATGAAGGCAATTTCAGAGGTAAAAATTTTTTTTCAAATTTTATTTATCTTATCATCTGGATACTTAAAACCTTTTCTACCTATGTGGGCAATCTTTTTTCTAATGGTGAGGTTTACCAAGTATCATCAACCGAACATGTAGAATACTGAAACCAAGATGACAAGACAATGATAATGAATAGCAATACATACTAAATAAATAAAACTGTGTGAATTAATCCTCACCCTAATACTATTAGGTAAGTAATGTTTATAGCTAGTTTTACAAATTTAGAAAGAGTTAACATTACATAGTACTGCTAGAATTTAACATCACCTAACTGGTAATTGGTGAAATTTATACTTAAATCCATGACTACCTAATATCAAAGTTTCAGGAACTTACCTACTATGTCAAATTACTCATTATTTATATTTGACACATTTTTGTAGAAATGGGATGGAGAGTTTTCACATTATCACCACCATCACCATCATCAGACTACCGCCAGCACCATTCATTCTGTCATCCTTAGCTCCAGGTATCTTAAAATATGTTATTCTCTCTTTTAAAAAAATGTCCTTTTTAAAATTAACATATATTTATGTATTTAGTTAATATATATTATGCAATAATACTACTAATATATATATTACATATGTATGTATAATATATCATATATATTATCTAAATTACAGAAATATCAAAAGTGTACATACAGCTTGAAGAATTTTCACACAGTAATAATATCCATGTAGCCACATCCCATATTATAAAACAGAATTGAAGACTCCATCATGTCCTTCCCCATCATTAGCCCTTCTCTTTCTTAAAGGAAACCACTAATCACTCAATCATTATATGTTCTATGTTTTATCTGGTTTTGAACTTTATATAAATGTAACCATGACTTATGTAGTCTTCCTTTATTATTTAAAATCTGGTTGATTTTGCTTAATATTATATGTGTGAATTTTTTTTACAGTTCTGGCATATAGCAGTAGTTCATTCATTTTCACTGATGCATAGTCTCCCATTGTACAAATTAAATACTTTTTTTTTCTTATTGGGTTTAGATCAACATGTAGATTATTTCATATTCTGGGCTCTTAAAATCAGTGCATGGCAAAACCAATACAGTATTGTAAAGTAAAATAAAATAATAATAATAATAAAAAAATCAGTGCTACCATAGCATTTTCTGCAGATATATTTTGGTACATTACTATTGGTTTTCCTGGGTTTATACTTAGAAATGTTGATCAGAGTGTATCCAGCTTTGCTAAATACCACTCAATAGTCGCCAAAACATGGTTATACCAATCTACTATCCACATCCACTTGCACGGTATTAAAGTTTTCATTGGTTCACATCCTTACCAGCTCTTGTTATCGTCACTCATTTTAATCTTAATCTTTCTTATGGAGGTATATCTTTTCTCATTTTCTATTCAATTATCTTTTAAATATTTCCTTGGCATTTGTTATACCCATTTAAATGGATAGAGAATGAGTTACTGGAACTGGAAAAAGAAAAACAGAGAAAAGTTTTATTAAAAGGATCAGGCAGATGTTGGATGAAGGTTTTAGTAATCTAGCAACCAAATCCAAATAGAGTAAATCTAAATTTGTGGACATTGCTTTGCCTTTATAATCATCCTGAACTGTATAAGTATAGGAGATACCTGAAGATAAAATGTCCCAGAAAACATCTAGAGAATGAGAAACAAAGCATGAATAGCTCGCATCACCTAAAGCAATGTATGACCTTGTAGCCTAAACAGCATTTTTCCCCAAAAGGTTACATCTCTTTATATGGGTAACAGAAAATTGTGGAATTTTTTAAAATTTATTTATTTTAATTGGAGGCTAATTACAATATTGTAGTGGGTTTTGCCATACATTGACATGAATCAGTCATGGGTGTACATGTGTTCCCCATCCTGAACCCCCTCCCTCCTCCCTCCCTAACGGTGAGCTCTTCTCCTAGCTCTCACAACACATGAAAGAATTTTAAACCAAAGGTCATCTTTGTAATACAAATCCAAACTACAGTATCCATTCAAATCCAACTACCTAAAATTTCAAGAATTTTCACTAGTTTGTAGCACGCTTTGTCATATCAATATACTTGTATTTTATTCTATGAACAATGGGTTTTTGTTTCAAGACTTTAAAGATCATATTTTCCATCTTAGGTTTCATGAAGGCAGAACAATTTAGTTAAAAGCATTAATGCTGGACATGCACATGAATATATAAATAAGATCTACTGTGTACTTTCCCTCAAAACTTGTTCTCTTATGGATTTTACCAGTCTTCACTCACTGTAGTTTCAACCATATTTGACGATTTAGTCTCTTTTATGAACTTCTGTGGTTGTTTTCATTTTTATTTATCAACAACATGTAAAATTCCACTATTGAATTTCTACTTTTTTCTTGCACCACAGATTTTATGGCTTTTTTTATGGTACTGAACACCTTAGCCTTTAATTTCCTTGGCTGGCATTGTGCCATTTTATAGACTTCTGCCCCTGGGTAAATATAGGATTCAAGAAGTCTTTTATCTCTTATTCACATCCCACCATACTCTCTAACATTTATTCTCAAATTGGTTTTCCATGTCAGTAAACAAAACATAGAGATGACAATTTGAGTGAAAGATTAAAAAGATGAACAACATTCCATTTTTAGTTTTCTGGAGATATTTTGTGCTGCAGTCATGGGCTTTCATTATTCAAGACAAATTAAGATTTATAAAACGACACTCCATCTAATCGAATGGGCATAGTGTTGGCAACTGTAGATTTATGAATAAAAGATAAAGATACATTTCTCTTTGGCTCATAAAATGGCTGTTCAAATGGTAATAAGCTAGAATTACCATTTTTAAAGATCTATTATTATTTTCCTGTAAAATTACAGCAGCTACTTAAAAATTTTTTTTCTCTCTCTCAGAGAAAAAGGAGCCATCATTATACTTACTGAGAATTTTTTTACTTAAAATAAAGAAGGCAACCCTTCTTTCATGTTATAAAATAAGGAACAGATTTATAAACACCTATGTACAAGCATTTGATACATCAAGGTATATTACATGGATTCATAACTTCAAAATTATAAAGGCTATTTCTCTTAAAAAAATAAGCACAGACAAAAAGTTTAACAGGATTTCTCTAAAGTTTAATTTCAACTTCAGTACTTGGTTTGACTTCCCTGGTGGCTCAGAAGGTAAAGCGTCTGTCTAGAACGCAGTAGATCTGGGTTCGAACCCTGGGTTGGGAAGATCCCCTGGAGAAGGAAATGGCAATCCACTCCTGCACTATTGCCTGGAAAATCCCATGGACAGAGGGGCCTGGCATGCTACAGTCTATGGGGTCACAAAGAGTCAGACATGACTGAGTGATTTCACTTCACTTCACTTGGTTTGAAAATTAAACCTCAACAATGAGCAACTTCTGCTTTTTAATTAGTTTCTCTTTCAGCTTTAGATCTATACCACATGATTAAATAGTCTCACTTCATGCACAAATATGAAACTATTTTTACATGTAAAAGGGTAATTGTAAAACTTTGCTCATGGCTTCTTTTTCATGATTTTCTACCTTTAAGCTAGTGTGTAAATAATATTCATGCATAACTGTCTTGCTTCCTATATCAAGCCCTATTATTGCTCTTATCTAGAAGCCTACTTTCTACTAAAAGTGGCATTAGGGCAATTTTATAATTTCTGAAATAGTCATTTAATCATCATAATCTGGTGTTTCTGAGATTTATTTCTGGTTTAAGATCTTGGCATTAGGTATAATTCTGTTGCATCCTTAATTATCGGAAAAGTTACATGACTAGAGCCCATAAAATCCTCGTCTATTGTTCTTCCCATTTCTAAATCTTCAATGCCTTCTTTTTCCACCAGAAGTTGAAATATGTCTCTTGCATCTAGAATTTTTCTTCCTTTCTCATCCATTACCTTAGCACTAGTGTTATCTTAGGGATTCCCTGGTAGCTCAGCTGGTAAATAATCTGCCTGCAATGCAGGAGACCCCAGTTGGATTCCTGGGTTGGGAAGTTCCCCTGGAGAAGGAATAGGCTACCCATTCCAGTATTCCTGGGCTTCCTTGCTGGCTCACATGGTAAAGAATCCACCCGTAATGTGGGAGACCTGGGTTTAATCCCTGGATTGTATTGGGAAGATCCCCTGGAGAAGGGAAAGGCTACCCACTCCAGTATTCTTGCCTGGAGAATCCCATGGACAGAGGAGCCTGGCAGCCTACAGTCCGTGGGGTTGCAAAGAGTTGGACATGACTGAGTGACAAAGCACAGCACAGAGTTATCTTTTCAGACAGTATTAGCAGCATGGGCTTCAGAATTACTCAGTTGTAGATATGACTAGTTCTGCCACTTTCTGGCCATGAGCCTGAAATGTTTTCATCTTATATAATCTCTCTGGGCCTTGGTTTGCAGTTTTGGGAAATGGGCCTAATAATGACACTTAACTCAAATTGTTGAGAGGATTACCCAAGCTCAGAGAATTTAACTGTTTACCACACGTGTGTGTGTGTGTGTGTGTGTGTGTGTGTGTGCGTGCATGCATGCATGCATATGGTCACTCAGTTGCGTCAGACTGTTTGCAATCCCATGAACTGTGGCCTGCCAGGCTCTTCTTCCATGGAATTTTCCAGGCCAGAATACTGGAGTGGGCTGCCATTTCCTACTCCAGGAAATGGAGTAGGAAACTTCCCAACCGGAGAATCAAAGCTGAGTCTCTTGCATCTCCTGCATTGGCAGGTGGATTCTTTACCACTGTTCCACCTACTGTCTGATACATATGTATGCTCAAAAGCAGTACTACGTTTATAGTTTTGCTCAACTGTCTCTGCCAAGAAACCATAGGTTTCTTGCCTTTCTTAACTTTAATAAGTATGATTGAGCTGGTATAGATGAAGTGCTCAAAAGATGATTTTATCATAATTGTGTGCAATTCAACTAAATAATAAGGTTCACTTCACTGTTCTGTATTTCTGTTCTTAACCATACTGAAACTCTACATCTTTATGGCAGTTGTTACTGCCTTCTTCTGTTAATTCTCTCTAACCCTGTTCTTGTTAATGATATTGCTTCTGAGACCATTTATTTTATGGCCTGTATAGAACAGGCAATGATACTGTTTGGATTCAATTGATATTTCCTAATATGTAATCACCAAGCATTAGCCATGTAAGTGGAACTAAACCTATCACTGAATTTGGCCCAACTTTTCAGTTGTAACAACTCACAGTTTATAAGTTTGAGTTCTACACTGGCCTTGCATTTTATCAGTCTTTTCTTCCATGCAATTTACTTTAGCATTCTAATGAATGGCCAGAGTTAGATCAGTTCTTTATATATGAATTATTCCTCCAAAATGGCTGCCCTTCTTATAAAACCAAGTGATAGGAAATTCACTACCTCCTAAGACTTCCTTTTTTGATTTGTCCATAAAGTTTTACTTTATTGAGCTTTCTGCATCAAAAATATTCCTATAATTCTAATCTTATCTTTTCAGTCCAAGACAGGCAAGCGTAATTCATCCCTAAATAAATATTTTCAACTATTTAAGGGTAGCTTTTTGCATACTCCTTAAGACTATATCACAGAAAGATTTTTTTTTCTTTTCTACTATGTTTTATTAACTTTAATCTTGGATTCTCTAAATAATAATCTTTGGACAAGTTGAATCTTTCTGTGTCTTTATTAAAAATCCATACCCAAACATAACAGCAATATGGCTGTCCAACATTGTGACAAATATTCTCTAGGCACCAAAGTTCTAGATCAATTAAGGCCTATTCAGTACTCTATGAGAGTTGGATTTTGATAAAATTGCCATAACTAGAACCTTCCTGGGTAGTGCAGTGGTAAAGAATATGCCTGCCAATGCAGGAGACATGGGTTTAATTCCTGGGCTGGTAAGATCCCCTGGAGAATGAAATGGCAACCCACTCCAATATTCTTGCCTAGGAAATTCCATGGACAAGGGGTCTGGTGGATTACAGTCCACGGGGTCATAAGTAATCAGATATAACTGAGCACACACATGCAGAAACTTGACACTTTTTGTTATTTGCTTCTGCTATTCATTCATCTGTCTCCCACCTTGAAGTTAGGAGACTGTTTTAGTAGTTTTTTTTCCCCCTATTAAAATTCACTGCTAATTTCTGACTCATCTTTCCAGCCAAGGCATTTTTGGATTCTAACTTGGTCAGAATATGAAATAAAATCATTTTCCTTCACAGTCTATCAAACACTTAGTATCTACCTTTGGAATTATTTTTCATTCCAACTGCCTAGTAGCCAAATTCATCAATGTTTATGACATTTACAAAAACACAGTGCCTTTTCTGAAACATCTCTCCCTTTTCATCCAAAAATGCACTCCATGATTTTGAAATTTCAAGATAATAAGGTAAATGTCCGATTTTAAAATATTTGTTGTGTTGTTTAATCACCAAATTGTGTCCAACTCTTTAGTATCTACATATATGTGTTTATAATCTGAAAATTTTAATGCTGTTTTCCATCCCATTTACACCATAACTCCTTTCATGTTCCATGAAAGTATATATATTAACAAGTTTTTGTTTATGCCCATGTATATGTTAGGAAGAAGATATGTATTTTATAGGGAAAAAATGGTCATTTATCTTTTTAAAATTGTTTTAATTATTCTAATAAAAGAATTTTTAAAACTTGACTAACTGCATTATTAACTAATTGTAATTTGTATAACTGTTATATTGTCCATAATTTATAAATGCTTAAATTTCAATCAGTAACAAATTCCTGAGTTAGTGGGTTTTTAAATAGAAATCCAGGGATATGGGGTATTGTTATCTTAGCAATACTGAGCTTTTTACTATCTCCATAGTTATTTCTTTTCCAGATTGTCATCTAACAGGAATCTACACAGCATACAGTCTTTTCAGATTGTCTTCTTTCACTTAGCAATATGTGTTAAGATTCCTTCATGTCTTTTCATGGCTTGAGAGTTCATTTCTTTTTATTACTGAAAAATATTTCATTGCATGAATGTACCTGGTTGATGCATTCAATACTGAAGAACATCTTCAGTGCTTCCAGGTTTCAGCAGTTACAAATAAAGCTACTATAAAATTTATGTGCAGGTTTTTATGTGGACATATGTTTTCAACTTATTTAGGTAAATATCAAGTTGCTGGATCCTGGGGTAAGATGGTATTGCCAAATTGTCTTCCAAAGTAGTTTACCATTTTTATTCCCACTAACAATGAACAGTAATTCTGATTCTCCACATCCTTACCAGTATTTGGTATTGTCAGAGTTTTAGATTTTAGCCATTCTAATAAGTATATAGTAGTGTCTCATGGTTGTTTTAATGTGCACTTCCCTAATGACATATGATGCTATGTTGAGCATATTTTATATACTTATTTGCCACCTGTATATCAACTTCACTTTCACTTTTCACTTTCATGCATTGGAGAAGGAAATGGCAACCCACTCCAGTGTTCTTGCCTGGAGAATCCCAGGGACGGGGGAGCCTGGTGGGCTGCCATCTAGAGGGTCAACAGAGTTGGACATGACTGGAGCAACTTAGCAGCAGCAGCATATCTTCTCTAATCAAGTGTCTCTTTAGATTTATGCCCCTTTATAAATTGGGTAATTTGTGTTCTTATCATGTGCTGTGCTGCACTTAATAGCTCAGTCCTGTCCAACTCTTTGCAACCATATAGACTATTGTAGCCTGCCAGGCTCCCCTGTGCAATGGGGTTCTCCAGGAAATGAATACTGGAGTGGGTTTTCATGCCCTCCTGCCCTCTCCAAGGGATCTTCCCAATCCAGGGGTCAAACCCAGGTCTCCCACATTACAGGAGGATTGTTTACCATCTGAGCCACCAGGGAAATCTGTTCTTATCATAGGTTTATGCCAGGAGCCAGCACAGGAGATCCTACCCATAACAAGGTCATGCGGAGAGACCTGACGGGGAAAGGCGAGTCAGGTCTCAAGGGGTCCTCTGCCTGAACATCTATCCTGAAAGCAAAATCTGTCTGTTTACTGTCTGCTATACTATACTCTTCTGACATTACAGGGGATATCCCCAACCACCTTTCTCTGGAAAAAGTTAACTTAGAGCTCCAACTGGTCTCCTGCATATGAAAGGAGTGTCTCAGCTCAAATCCCTCTGATAGCTCTCTAACTTGCCTGACAGTTAGAGACTTTTACAACTTGTGATTGTTTACAGTTGCCCAACCACGAGAGGCATGAAGCTTAAAACATCTTAAAGATATAGAGCCTTTTAGAGCTAAGAATTAGTTTGGTGAAGGATTTCATTGTTGAGTTAATGTTTGCCACCAGGCCTCCATATCCTTTATCTTTTAGGCACCTGGGAGGATATTAATCAATGTAACCAGGATGCAGAAATAGGAATATAGTAGTTTTGATGTTAGCAATACTAGACTTTTGAGTTAATGAATTTTCTCTTTGTTATAAATCACTGTGCTCCTCTTTCCTTGTTATAAATTGTTGTGTCCTTGCTATGTAAGAATGTAACCTTAATTAGTGCTTTCTGAGAGTGGCACCAGACTTTAGTAAGAACAACACTTTTAAGGCAAATAAGTTTTCTGGTTGACGGACCCTTATCAGAAAAGGGCCATAAAATGCTAATAGGCCTCCTGGCCAGAAGATGATGTAAATCACCTAAGACTTGTGTATACAGCTAGGTATGCAGAGAGAAAGCCTGGTCTCAATAAGAGTCAGGGTTGCTGACACTGCATAACTTTGTATTATCCATTGATCTCTGTGTACAACCAAAAGTATAAAAAGCTTTCCCAGACAATAAAGGATGGACCAGTCACTGGAAAGACTGGTTTCCCCCGTGTGGTCTTTTCTCCTTTTTTTCTTTTCTGGCTGAATTCCCATCTGGAGTGTAGAGGCTTGCCATGTCTACTTACTTGCCCTGGCTTCTAAGACCCACGTGAGAGGGAGCCCAAGGAGGGGCACCCTCCGCTATTCAAGTGGGCGCTGGTGGCCTACATAGGTGGTGCAAGTTTCTTATCTTGAGACTTTATTAGCTGTCAACGTAAACCAAGTTATTCAGCATCTATTCTCCATTAATTTTCCTACTACACTATTCTTTTCTAATCTCTCTTTCCTAGTCAAATAGTCCCTTTTAAGACACCGACTCCGTCCCCCCCTTTGAATTCCCTGGATCCACCAGGGCTGGACCCCAACAGGTTTATACTTTTTTTTTAAGATACCAACTGAAGGCAAAATCCTTTCTAAATCATGCCATCAGTACTATTGGTCTGTCCTTCCTCGAAATGCTTTTAAAATTCTACACATCTACCCCAGCCACATGTGTTTCCAGGCACAGAAGTATCCCATACACAATTTTGAGTGGATGGTCCCACTGAATTCAGCTGAAGCAGTCTCTATGGCTAGTTGTCTAAGATATTGTCTCAAACATGTGGTAAAATTTCCTGTTTTAGAAACTAAAGAGTAACAATTGATGGTTTTTCAGAAAGAATAAAACATGTTTTATCAGATTTTTTTTTAAAAATGGTTCTTTGTGTCTGATTCTTTGTCTGATATCTTGACAGCTGGAATACCAGAGAGTTATATGCTGGCTACATCATTCATGAAAAATCTATTCCCTTTGACCTGAGTCTTTACAAAGTATCAGGATAAAGCAAAGTTTAAGCACCTATTGATCAGATCCAGCTACTCAGTAGTAAATTGTAATGAGGGGATACGAAGACAGTAGTAGAATAATATTGATCTTTTCAGTAAACAAATATCCAATTCAGTAAACAAAGTACTATCATTGTTAAATTCACATGTATAAATAAACATATTTATAAATATGTACAAATTCAGTTCAGTTCAGTTGCTCAGTCATGTCCAACTCTTTGTGACCACATGAACTGCAGCACGCCAGGCTTCCCTGTCCATCACCAACTCCCAGAGCTTACTCAAACTCATGTTCATTGACTCAGTGATGCCATCCAACCATCTCATCCTCTGTCGTCCCCTTCTCTTCCCTCCTTCAATCTTTCCCAGCATCAGGGTCTTTTCTAGTGAGTCAGTTCTTTGCATCAGGTGGCCAAAGTATTGGAGTTTCAACTTCAACATTAGTCCTTCCAATGAATATTCAGGACTGATTTCCTTTAGGAAGGACTATTTAGATCTCCTCACTGTCCAAGGGACTCTCAAGAGTCTTCTCCAACACCACAGTTTAAAAGCATCAATTTTTTGGTGCTCAGCTTTCTTTATAGTCCAAATCTCATATCCATACATGAACACTGGAAAAACCATAGCCTTGATTAGACAGACCTTTGTTGGCAAAATAATGCCTCTGCTTTTTAATATGCTGTCAGGGTTGGTCATAGCTTTCCTTCTAAGGAGTAAGCGTCTTTTAATTTTATGGCTGCAATCACTATCTGTAGTGATTTTGGAGCCCCCAAAATAAAGCCTCTCACTGTTTCTATTGTTTCCCCATCTATTTGCCATGAAGTGATGGGACCAGATGCCATGCTCTTTGTTTTCTGAATGTTGAGTTTTAAGCCTACTTTTTCACTCTCCTCTTTCCACTTTTATCAAGAGGCTCTTTAGTTCTTCTTTGCTTTCTGCCTTAAAAGTAGTTTGATCTGCATGTATAAGGTTATTGATATTTCTCCCAGCAATCTTGATTTCAGCTTGTGCTTCATCCAGTCCAGCATTTCTCATGATGTACTCTGCATATAAGTTAAGTAAGCAGGGTGACAATATACAGCCTTGACATACTCCTTTCCCGATTTGAAATGTCTGTTGTTCTATGTCCATTTCTAACTGTTGCTTCTTGACCTGCATACAGATTTCTCAGGAGGCAAGTCAGGTGGTCTTGTATTCCCATCTCTTTAAGAATTTATAGGAATTTAAGAAAGTACAAATTGGGGAATGGGAAAATAAAGATGAATTTAGCAAACTTTCCATATGCTTTTATCTGACCCAGAATTCACTTCTATATATTCACTCTTTGGAAATTATCATACATACTCACAATTAACCATATAAACATATATTATACATATATATTTTAATTGCAAAATGAATGGAAATAATATAAGTAACCAGCAATACAGTCATATGAAATGTCATCCACTAGATAGATAGATACAGGCATTAAACATCAACATAAAGAGATCTCAAAAATACTGTTAGATAAAAATTCAAGTTGTAACATGATATATACACCATTATATGATTTTTTTTACAAAGTGACAATCAATGTATTTACCTATATATATGAATATCTGCTGCAAAGTGTGTATTAAAAATGGACTGGCAAGATATAGATCATATTCTAACTAGCATTTGCCTAAGTGGAAATGTGATTGAAAAATATTTCAAAGAAAACTTTATGCTTAAATTTTGTGTGTCAATTTTAAAACTTTCTGAATTTAACATTACCAGATATTAGGATTTTGATAAGCATGAGTAAAGTCAGTGAAGTCACTGAGTCATGTCCAACTCTTTGTGACCCCATGGACTAGAGGAGCCTACCATGCTCCTCTAGTCCATGGGATTTTCCAGGCAAGAGTACTGGAGTGGGTTGAGAATCTTCTCAACCTAGGGATTGAACGTGGGTCTCCCGCATTGTAGGCAGATGCTTAACTGTCTGAACCACTCGATAAGCATAGATATCTGCTGCATTGTTTCTCAATTAATTATAAATTTTAACTACCAATGTAAATATTTTTAGGAAGACTTCTAATTTCACTCAGTTTCATAGGCAGTAAAACTGGTTTAGAAAACAGACTATTAAATTAGCTGGAAGCACCTCAGTGGAAAGACAATAAATATAAAAATATTTGTATCAGCTCAAGGGAATATAGCCACAGATCCAAAGACTAGAGTCAAGCAGAAGGCACCATGGAACCCAGAAATAATAAGATATGCTGGAATGTGCCTTATTATATATGGGACTCTGGACAGGGACTTCTACCTACTTGGATTTTTCTCTTCTCTTTTCTTTCTTTTTTTCTTTCTGAAGGGTGAGCAATATATTAGAAACTGAAAATGAGACACATTTTATTTCAGATTTCCTTAAGTTGAATTGGCCCTCTGACCCAATATTGGGGAATGAGATGTGAAAGAAAATCCAGACCAGGATAGCTGTCCCTATTTGTATATGTTCAAGGTGGCGTACACCTCCAACAGACAGTTGGCCCAACTATATTCACAGAATCTGACCAACACAAATTGGGGGAGAATAAATTTTCTGGAATGAAAATCAAGGTACCTCTTTGGAAAAAGTTTTCTGAGAAGGCAACTTACAAGGCTCATTACAACAGAGAAGCAAGGATTGGTTATGTGACACCAAAGTTCATATTCTTTAAAATTAGTCTATTTGGTTTCAGGCTTTCTTATGGAAAGTAGAGGTCATTTCTCTTCAGGTTACCTAAACCACTGTGCAGGAATTTTCAGAGCCTTTAGCAGTGCATATTTGTACAAATACTGTTTCCATATTTCTCTCTTTTCCAAAACCCTGTCCTTTCAGTCAGACCATCTTTCAGAAGTCTGGGTTATGTGAGTACAGTTCATATGTAATGCCAAACAAGTCAACAGAATAGCTGTCAGGCCTTCACGGGAAACGATATTAGCCTTGTCTGTTCATACTGAGAGCAGAATGGAAGTGACACAAATAAAATGTAATGGGATAAAGGATATTGCTCAATGCACAGTAACAAGGAATTGTTGGTTGACAATTTTTTTCTCTCCTCACTACTTTTCAATACACTAGTTTCTCTATAATTTCTACATAGTGTTCATTAGTTAAATACTTACACAATGTTGAACACACAGTAGGAGTGCAAGAAGCACATTTTTAATGAATGAATAAGTGAATGGATTAATTAAATCCAATTCAGTAAGTCAAAGAACTTAGAAATGCAGAATCTCAAAGTTGGAAAATAACCTTTAAGTTAAAAGCTATCTGATCCACCTATTTTTCGTAAATATGAATCCACTCCGTGGAGTTCCTTATGTCGAGTTATTATGGGTGTGATGCTAGGTGAATATCTCTGGACAGGAAGTTCATGACCATTAATTCCAAAGACATACACATATTTGAGTTTCTGATATTAAAGGATAAGAACAAAACTAAATAAATAAATAAAAAGAATAATAACAGTCCTGTTGCATCCACCTACTGAACTCATGTAAGACAAATTATAGGAATTAGAGAAGTATTAAGAAGATTAATAACTAAATGCTATTGCTTCTGGACCTATAACATGTATATGCCTAGATAACTATTAATATGTGACACAATTTGAAATAGCATGATTTAAAGATTTAACATTCTTATTGTCCTTAATATGGTTCTTCTCTCTCAACAAATTATATTTTCAACATTTAAAGAATAATTAAAAGGAAACTGATAAGCATTTGGGTGTATGGACAAAATCCCTTCTCATTTTAATACTTCAACATTATACCACCAAGTAGGTATCACTATATTCAATCCTCAGGAGAAATATATGGAAGACTTTAAGTAACATGCTCAGGTCCCACAGCAGCCAAGTTGTGGAAATGGCACTTGAACCTGTGTCTATAAGGCTAGGAAGTTCATGTTTTATGCCTATATCCACTGCCTTCCAGCTATGTTTATCATTTCATGTCTAAACTGCATCTGGAAAAAAATAAATCTAGAGATATTCTTGGCAAAGGATTCATTTGATAAAACACACATGCCATTGGTTCTTCTCTAACATTTAACATTTGTGATACTGTTTGCTGAACGAAGAGAAATGCTAAGACTCGAGACCAAATGTTTACTGAGCAGATTATTCTTGATGGCCTTCTGCTTAAAAGTTTAAAATTAAAAATAGAACACTATTCACTGTTTGTCCGCTGCCAAACTGTGTGGGAGCAGCAACACAGATTGCAGGGCAAGGCTTCCCAAGTGCCACACTCAGCAATACATCTTCCTTTGCCCCCAGTGTTAACATTCTCTTTCCCTTTCTTTTAGAACAGAAAATAGTAACTAATAGCTTTAACAGCTGCTACTTCCATCACTTTAACTGCAAATAAACTCAGTTTTTCTTTCATCCTTCAGAATCTACACACCATGGATGGTCACCTATGGCTGTACGGAGTCCTGGAACAGTTGCTTTGATGGTACTAGTGCTTCCCAAAATAGGTCTCATCACAAAAATGATAAATAGCAGTAAAGGAGCAAAGCTATGATCTTAGGAGACTGTAAATAGGTCCCTTGGCTTTCTGAATGTAATTTGGACCTCTCACCTTGAGGGAACATGGTTGCAGTTGTATTAAGTGCTAGGAGTAAATGAAAGTACTCTTTTCTCCTCTGACAGACCATGGAAAGCAGGAGGAAGCTGTTGCCTGGGGAGGAGGTGAAATGAAATAAAACATTTCCTTTTCTTTTGATCTATTTAGATAGGAAGAAATTCATGTGTTTGTGGAGGGCATCCTCATTGATTCTGCAGTCAGATGTGTTGGTTTGTTATGTAGGCAAGAGAGTATATTGGAATGAGCTCTGAAAATGGGCTGGGTTCATCTCCACCTCTGCCACTCTGCTGTCTGTGTGATCTAAGACATGTGGCAAAAGTACTCTAAAACTTAGTTTTCCCAGTTGTAACATGGGGTAGAATTAGCCCACCTTGCAGAATTCCCATGAGAATAGAGTTGCCAGATTTAGCAAATAATAATGAGCTTTAGCTCATAATTAAATCTGAATTTCAGATAAACAGCAATACTTTTTTTAATATATGTATATTCAAAATATTGCATGGACCATACTTATAGTAACAATTATTATTTATCTGAAATTCAAATTTAACTGGGTGCCCTGTATTTTACCCAGCAACCTCATTGGAAAAGAAAAGCACCTAATAGTACAACACTTGACCCGGATATGTTGCCCAGTAGAATCTACTTCCCTCTCTACTTCCTATATTTTAGTTTCATGCTTCACACAAGGACTCAGTTTTAGCTGTCAAAATGAGTTATTAGATTAGTGCAAACGTAACTGTGGTTGTGGACCATGAATTTTAAATCATTATAAATAGGCTCAAACAAACCTTTACTAATCAAAATGGGAACTATTATAATCAACACATTTTTGCCAATGAGATACAAGTTTGTTTATTCCTGTAGCATAAGAATCTGTGCTTCGGATTTAACGAACTCTTGGAAAGCATTTTCTGCTTCTTGCTCATTGTGGAAAGGTTTTTCCTGCAAAAAGTTGTCAAGATGCGTGAAGAAGTGGTAGTCAGTTGGCAAGAGGTCAGGTGAGTTTGGTGCATGAAGCAAAACTCTGTAGCCCAATTTGTTCAACTTTTGAAGCATTGGTTGTATAACGTGTGATCAGGCATTGTTATGGAGAATTGAGCCCTTTCTGTTGACCAATGCTGGCTGCAAGTGTTGCAGTTTTCAATGCATCTCATCCATTTGCTGAGCACACTTCTCAGATGCAATGGTTTCCCTCGGATTCAAAACACTGTAGTGTATCAGACTGACAACAAACCACCAAACAGTGACCATAAACATTTTTGGTGTAAGTCTGCCTTGCTTTGGAGCCTCTTCCAGTCCAATCACTGAACTAGTTGTATACAATCCACTTTTCATCACACATCACAATCTGAGAAATTGTCTGCTGTTGTTCAAAATGACAATTCTTTTGATTTGCAGTCAGCTCATAAAGCACTCCCTTACTAAATTTTTTCACTTCTCCAATTTGCTTCAAATGCCAAACAATCATAGAATGGTTGACGCTGAGTTCTTCAGCCACCTCTTGTGTAGTTGTAAGAAGGTCAGTTTCAGTGACTGCTCTCAGTTAGACATTGTCAGCTTCCAATGACTGGCCGCTGCGCTACCCATCTTCAAGGATCTCTCATTTCCTTTGCAAAACTTCTTGAACCACCACTGCACTGTCTGTTCATTAGCAGTTCCTGGACCAAATGCGTTGTTGATGTTGCGAGTTGTCTGCACTGCTCTATAACCCATTTGAACTTAAGTTAGAAAATCACTCAAATTGCACATTTTTGTCTAATATCATATCCACAGTCTAAAATACATATAAAATACACAGCAGGGGAAAAAAACATAAAGCAAGAAATACCCATTAAAATGATATATAACATAATCACATTTAAGAATATATTCCAATATCAAAAGGCAAAGGTCAACAATGCAAAACCACAATTACTTTTGCACCAACCTAATAAAATTCAATTTTGTTTCCTTCAAAGCCATATATTTGCAAAGCATCAAATGTTCTCCTGGTGCAAATAGGAATTTCTGCCTCCAACTATCAAAGGTCCTGGAAAAGTTCAGGGTATCAAGGTTGAATCTTTCAATAACTGATTTAGGAAGTAAAATTAGCTTGTCAAATAGAAAATATAAATTAGTATTACTTGAGTTTATGTGGCAGAATGTGGTCCACTGGAGAAGGGAATGGCAAGCCACTTCAGTATTCTTGCCTTGAGAACCCCATGAACAGTATGAAAAGGCAAAATGATAGGATACTGAAAGAGGAACTCCCCAGGTCATTAGGTGCCCAATATGCTACTGGAGATCAGTGGAGAAATAACTCCAGAAAGAATGAAGGGATGGAGCCAAAGCAAAAACAATATCCAGCTGTGGATGTGACTGGTGATAGAAGTAAGGTCCGATGCTGTAAAGAGCAATATTGCATAGGAACCTGGAATGTCAGGTCCATGAATCAAGGCAAATTGGAAGTGGTCAAACAGGAGATGGCAACATTCTAGGAATCAGCGAACTAAAATGGACTGGAATGGGTGAATTTAACTCAGATGACCATTATATCTACTACTGCAGGCAGGAATCCCTCAGAAGAAAAAGAGTAGCCATCATGGTAAACAAAAGAGTCCGAAATGCAGTACTTGGATGCAATCTCAAAAACGACAGAATGATCTCTGTTCGTCTCCAAGGCAAACCATTCAATATCACAGTTATCCAAGTCTATGCCCCAACCAGTAATGCTGAAGAAACTGAAGTTGAATGGTTTTATGAAGACCTACAAGACCTGTTAGAACTAACACCCAAAAAAGATGTCCTTTTCATTATAGGGGACTGGAATGCAAAAGCAGGAAGTCAAGAAACACCTGGATTAACAGGCAGATTTAGCCATGGAATGCGGAATGAAGCAGGGCAAAGACTAATAGAGTTTTGCCAAGAAAATGCACTGGTCATAGCAAACACCCTCTTCCAACAACACAAGAGAAGACTCTACACATGGACATCACCAGATGGTCAACACTGAAATCAGATTGATTATATTCTCTGCAGCAAAAGATGGAGAAGCTCTATACAGTCAACAAAAACAAGACCAGGAGCTGACTGTGGCTGAGATTATGAACTTCTTATTACCAAATTCAGCCTCAAATTGAAGAAAATAGGGAAAACCACTAGACCATTCAGGTATGACCTAAATCAAATTCCTTATGATTATACAGTGGAAGTGAGAAATAGATTTAAGGGCCTAGATCTGATAGATAGAGTGCCTGATGAACTATGGAATGAGGTTCATGACATTGTACAGGAGACAGGGATCAAGACCATCCCCATGGAAAAGTAATGCAAAAAAGCAAAATGGCTGTCTGGGGAGGCCTTACAAATAGCTGTGAAAAGAAGAGAGGTGAAAAGCAAAGGAGAAAAGGAAAGATATAAGCATCTGAATGCCGAGTTCCAAAGAAGAGCAAGAAGAGATAAGAAAGCCTTCTTCAGGGATCAATGCAAAGAAATAGAGGAAAGCAACAGAATGGAAAAGACTAGAGATCTCTTCAAGAAAATTAGAGATACCAAGGGAACATTTCATGCAAAGATGGGCTCGATAAAGGACAGAAATGGTATGGACCTAACAGAAGCAGAAGATATTAAGAAGAGGTGGCAAGAAAACACAGAAGAACTGTACAAAAAAGATCTTCATGACCCAGATAATCATGATGATGTGATCACTAATCTAGAGCCAGACATCTTGGAATCTGAAGTCAAATGGGCCTTAGAAAGCATCACTACGAACAAAGCTAGTGGAGGTGATGGAATTCGAGTTGAGCTTTTTCAAATCCTAAAAGATGATGCTGTGAAAGTGCTGCACTCAATATGCCAGCAAATTTGGAAAACTCAGCAGTGGCCACAGGACTGGAAAAGGTGAGTTTTCATTCCAATTCCAAAGAAAGGCAATGCCAAAGAATGCTCAAACTACCGCTAAATTGCACTCATCTCACATGCTAGTAAAGTAATGCTCAAAATTCTCCAAGTCAGGCTTCAGCAATACGTGAATCGTGAACTCCCTGATGTTCAAGCTGGTTTTAGAAAAGGCAGAGGAACCAGAGATCAAATTGCCAACATCTGCTGGATCATGGAAAAAGCAAGAGAGTTCCAGAAAACCATCTATTTCTGCTTCATTGACTATGCCAAAGCCTTTGACTCTGTGGATCACAATAAACTGGAAAATTCTGAAAGAGATGGGAATACCAGACCACCTAACCTGCCTCTTGAGAAATCTATGCAGGTCAGGAAACAATAGTTAGAACTGGACATGGAACAATAGACTGGTTTCAAATAGGAAAAGGAGTACTTCAAGGCTGTATATTGTCACCCTGCTTATTTAACTTATATGCAGAGTACATCATGAGAAACGCTGGACTGGAAGAAACACAAGCTGGAATCAAGATTGCCAGGAGAAATATCAATAACCTCAGATATGCAGATGACACCACCCTTATGGCAGAAAGTGAAGAGGAACTAAAAAGCCTCTTGATGAAAGTGAAAGAGGAGAGTGAAAAAGTTGGCTTAAAGCTCAACATTCAGAAAATGAAGATCATGGCAGCCGGTCCCATCACTTCATGGCAAATAGATGGGGAAACAGTGGAAACAGTGTCAGACTTTATTTTTGGGGGCTCCAAAATTACTGCAGATGGTGACTGCAGCCATGAAATTAAAAGACGCTTACCCCTTGGAAGTAAAGTTATGAGCAACCTAGATAGCATATTCAAAAGCAGAGACATTACTTTGCCGACTAAGGTCTGTCTAGTCAAGGCTATGGTTTTTCCTGTGGTCATGTATGGATGTGAGAGTTGGACTGTTGAAGAAGGCTGAGCGCCAAAGAACTGATGCTTTTGAACTGTGGTGTTGGAGAAGACTCTTGAGAGTCCCTTGGACTGCAAGGAGATCCAACCAGTCCATTCTGAAGGAGATCAGCCCTGGGATTTCTTTGGAAGGAATGATGCTAAAGCTGAAGCTCCAGTACTTTGGCCACCTCATGCAAAGAGTTGACTCATTGGAAAAGACTCTGATGATGGTAGGGATTAAGGGCAGGAGGAGAAGGGGACGACTGAGGATGAGATGGCTGGATGGCATCACTGACTCGATGGACGTGAGTCTGAGTGAATTCTGGGAGTAGGTGATGGACAGGGAGGCCTGGTGTGCTGCGATTCATGGGGTCACAAAGAGTCGGACACGACTGAGTGACTAAACTAACTGAACTGATGTGGCACTATTTTCTGTAGAGACACAGATATTTACATTCATATCTCATTTGTACAACAAGGAAGGAGTAGAAAAGGGTACATCTTCATTGTAAAGTTGAAGAAGTTGAGGCACTGATTGATTTAGCGAATGACTGACTCCTCAAAGTCAGTCAATCAGAAGGTAGTAAGAAAAAAATATTAAAGGTAAATCCCCTGGATTCTAACCAAATTTTATTTTTCTGTTTGACTTCACAAGATGAAGAATGGAATATATAAAACAGAATATGGGGAAGTAACTGGAAACCATTAGGGAAAAAAGGCAATAAATTGAAAATATTACTATATAGAAGCTAAGTATATTTGTCACAGCTAAGTCCATTTTCCATTTTCGAATATTAAAATCAAAAGCCGAGTGAGCTGCATTTAAACAGCATTTAAATTCATTAATCTGCACAAAGTATGGTAGTATGAAATGTAGCTCTAATTTTCATTTTACAGATGAAGTCTAGCCTTCTATCAATGTGTTACTAAATTCAATTAAAACACATTCCATCTGCTACTAAAAATAACTTTGTTCTTACAAAGGATATTTATTAGAAAAGTATACTTTTATTTTAAAGGTTTACCTATTAAATGTAACAAACACTACAATATGTGTACATTTGATTTATCTACTACTTATAGGCAAGTTAATATAAGACTTTTGTTTTAACATCTTGATGTTGTAAAAAACAATATCTAGAATCCTTAGTGGTCCTTAGATAACAGGATATATATATTTAGTATATGAAATGGAGCTTGGTAATGTCAAGTTTGTTTTCACTTCATTTTCATTTTTCCAGGTTGAAATGGCACATATCGTTTATAATCTTTTTTTAAAAAGTACATGTAGGCTATAAATTATAGCTTTTTTAATGGTTTGGAGTTAGTCTCTATTTATCCTTTAAAAAGTGAACAAAACTAAATATATGAAATACATATAATTGTATATTGAATATTACTAAGAAATCTTAAAAGTCCTCATCACACATATAAAATTTTAACTATGTATGGGAATGGATGTTAAATAGACTTATTTTCGTGATTATCTTGGAATATATATAAGCATCTAATTATTATACTGTACACCTGAAACTATTAATAATATGGCATTGAATGTTCATTCTACATCAATGTGAAAAAAAGATTTTGAAAGAATTCATCATACATTGGAATTGGCATGATAAATTGAGATTTTAAAATGTCGGTCATGCTCTTCCAGGTATCTGCAATTATGTTGTGCTGCATTTTGAGAATTCACCATCATCTTATTTTTTTAAGGAAATGAGATAGTCAATGGTATTTCATTAATGCCAAATAACTGCTTTCAGGTTCTCTCTTTTTAAATCTAAATATTTCACCTTTCTATTTTTCTAAAGGCAGTGTGAGGCCCACAGGAGGATGTCTATAGCTTTCATCTTGATTTATAGATACAATGATAAAAGTTTAGTCTCACAGCTTGTTGCCCACTCCTCTGATAGAATGCAGCCTATGGCAATATCTAAAGACAGGGTATCCATAGCTGAATGTAGTTTGATTCTAGTAAAAATAGCCTGTAGTATGAACACTGAATTTAGGCTAAGGTTTCACAGAAAAATAAGAGTATTCCAATATGCAATATGTTTTCCAATTAATTCTATGCCTAAAACCTTTGTTTTGCTCTATTTTTCCCCTCAATCTTTATGAAGTTAAATTCACAGTACACAATGGTCAATATACAGTATAAACATATTGATAGATGATCTAGCCTAGATGCAAATATTATGACATTAATTCATCCAGACTACAGTTTTCTTGAATGGTCCACATCTGGCGTAGTCTGTTGTAGGGGCAAGGTCTACAACTGTCTCACCCCTTATCAAGTTTATAATTTACTGTGGAAAATAGAAATAAAACATGCAAATTACAAATATTGAGCTAGATTATAATGAGTAAGTGCAACATGCTATGAAATAATTTAACTTAGTATCAGGAAAGACCTCTCTGAGGAACTAATATTTCATCTGAGTCTTTGAAAAAGGAGGAGACACCCAGTCAAAGAGCAAAAGGAAGACTGCTCTTGTCAGAAGACTCTGAGGACTCAAAATCCTCTGCAAAAGGATGTGGTGCTAAGCAAGATGAGAGTGGATTCTGCTGAACCTTGAAGGCCATTAAGTTCCAGAAAAACATCTATTTCTGCTTTATTGACTATGACAAAGCCTTTGACTGTGTGGATCACAATAAACTGTGGAAAATTCTGAAAGAGATGGGAATACCAGACCACCTAACCTGCCTCTTGAGAAATCTGTATGCAGGTCAGGAAGCAACAGTTAGAACTGGACATGGAACAACAGATTGGTTCCAAATAGGAAAAGGAGTCCGTCAAGTCTGAATATTGTCACCCTGCTTATTTAACTTGAATGCAGAGTACATCATGAGACACGCTGGACTGGAAGAAACACAAGCTGGAATCAAGATTGCTGGGAGAAATTTCAATAACCTCAGATATGCAGATGACACCACCTTTATGGCAGAAAGTGAAGAGGAGCTAAAAAGCCTCTTGATGAAAGTGAAAGAGGAGAGCAAAATAGTTGGCTTAAAGCTCGACACTCAGAAAACGAAGATCATGGCATCAGGTCCCATCACTTCATGGGAAATAGATGGGGAAACAGTGGAAACAGTGTCAGATTTTATTTTTGGGGGGCTCCAAAATTACTGCAGATGGTGATTGCAGCCATGAAATTAAAAGACGCTTACCCCTTGGAAGTAAAGTTATGAGCAACCTAGATAGCATATTCAAAAGCAGAGACTAATTCAAAAGCCGACTAAAGTCTGGCTAGTCAAGGCTATGGTTTTTCCTGTGGTCATGTATGGACATGAGAGTTGGACTGTGAAGAAGGCTGAGTGCCAAAGAACTGATGCTTTTGAACTGTGGTGTTGGAGAAGACTCTTGAGATTCCCTTGGACTGCAAGGAGATCCAACCAGTCCATTCTGAAGGAGATCAACCCTGGGATTTCTTTGGAAGGAATGATGCTAAAGCTGAAACTCCAGCACTTTGGCCACCTCATGTGAAGAGTTGACTCATTGGAAAAGACTCTGATGCTGGGAGGGGATGGGGGCAGGAGGAGAAGCGGACGACAGAGGATGAGATGGCTGGATGGCATCACTGACTCCATGGACGTGAGTCTGAGTGAACTTCGGGAGATGGTGATGAACAGGAAGGCCTGGCATGCTGGAATTCATGGGGTCGCAAAGAGTCGGACACGACTGAGCGACTGAACTGAACTGAACTGAATGCAATTTCTAAAGGAAAACCCACTGTTTAGCTAAGTTCACGTTAAAATGTCTTTCAAATATAAGATTTTTAAAACCATTAAAAAATTATCAGGTGGAAGTCACCAGTAAAAAAAAAAATGTGTAAGATTTTGATAAATTTATCCTGGTTTTGAAGAGATTCATAACTAAGGCAGAAAAGTTAAAATCTATATCCTAAGGTGAAAATGATTTACTGCTTAGCAGTTAATGACATCATTATGTTTGTACAAACTGACATATTGATTTTAAGATGTAAAAAAAATTAAGTATTTTTCAAACCAAATTTCTGTTTAAGAAAGACAGAATCACAATTTGCCTTAAAATGCAGTAAACTGAGATTGAGAATTTGAATGTTTAAAAGCTGAACTTTCTGAGAAATCCCAGAAATACAATTATTTAGAATTTGACTGTTGCTGCCTCTCATTGAGCAATATTTAGTCTCTTCTCCCTTCTCTCTCTCTCTCTCTCTCTGTGTGTGTGTGTGTGTTTGATGTGAGAGAATATTTGAAATGTGAAAAATAACCTTTTTCTTTCCCCTATCCCTGATGGTGTTACCATATGGCTTTAGCAGTTGGTCCCATCCTTTTCATACTATTTATTTATTTTAATCACTACTCATGATTAGTAAAATGAAGGGCTCTATGTGTCTATTCCTGGCTGTTTTCTTGCTCCGTAGTTTGGCCCCTGATCATTCAATTTCCCTTAGCTGCAGAGACTGCCATCTTTAAATGAGCATAATGTTACTCACCAGTTGAATGAAATCCTTAAAAATGATAGTTCCTTATATTTCAAAAGTGTTTCTATTATCTGTGGGTTTTTTTCTCCTAAATTTCAAAACCATCTGTGCCTTCTCATTTATGACCAAGACTTTTCTGAGTTTTGAATTTGCTTAGAGCTGACAAAACACAACATCTGGATTTCAATTCAAGGAGGAAGGCTCATTTGAAAGCTTTTTAATGCCCTTGGACCACAATGAGATCAAATTGAAGAACTTTTTTTATGAGTTGAGTGCAAATGAATTAGAAACATGTGGATTAAATTTCTCTTAAACCTCAAAGGGAATTTAAATATTAAGGGAACGTGCTTTTCAAACTGCTTCTTGACTTCTGCCAAAGTCAGAACACTTGAAAAAAGAGTTGGTGATATCCACTGAATTCAAATGTACCCAGTATTTTTTTCTCTAGTATATAAAGAACATTTTGATCTTTGAAGAAAAGGGGAATATAACCAAAGATTTACAAGTTTCATATCCAGTAATGCTTAATCTTTAGTCTAAAACAAGCATATTGCTAGAATTCGTAGTCTTTCCTTGTATTTTCTTTTTTTTATTGCTATTTGTTTCGTTTAATAATAGCCCAATCTATTGATGACTATGATGAATGGACATCACCATACTGATGTAACAGAAAATCTCTCAGTCTTTTCATGTACTTTATTTCAGGGATTGGAAAAATTGATTGAAAATTTATTTGTTTCACAGACATAGAGAACAGACCTTATGGACATGGGGGAGATGGATGGAGAGAGAGGGTGAGACATATGGAGAGAGTAACATGTAAACTTACAATACCATATGTAAAATAGATAGCCAATGGGAATTTTCTGTATGACTCAGGGAACTCAAACAGGGGCTCTGTCACAGTCTAGAAGGGTGGGATGGGGAAGGAAATGGGAGGGAGGTTTGGGAGGGAGGGGACATGGGTGTACCTGTGGCTGATTCTTGTTGATGTTTGATAGAAAACCACAAAATTCTGTAAAGCAAGTATCCCTCAATTAAAAAATAAAGTGGCAAAAACCAAAATTTATTTGTTTCAAATTTATGAGCTTATAAGTTTTTTTCTACTTAACTTTATTTCATTGAGTTAAAAAGCTTTCCTGATTAACAGAAAAGAACTAACCCTTGCTCCTTTTGATACTTATTAGTCTCCTAAGCACTCACTTTATAAACAATACTGTCACAATCACCTGTGTGGTTTTGGTTGTGTGTGTATGTGAGTACGTCTGTGCAGGGATATGTAAAAGCAGTTATTAATATTTTAACACACAACATCTGACCCTGAGGCCCCTGTATACACAGATGAAGTAACTGTTCAATTATTTGCAGGGGAAACAGCCATGACCATGGACCTGAGCGAAGCCTCTGCAGAGGACAGCTCTGAAGAGGGCAGGCTGAGGGGAGCAATCATCAGTGTAGGAGCTGCAATTTTTCCAATTTCCTGAGTTGGAAGCAGCTTAAAATGATCCTTTGCTGGTAGTCGCAAAAGTGTGGCAGTGACGAGTAGTAATTCTCCCCTTCTGCCCTTTCCTCAGAAATCCTTGATCTACTCTTATCCTGAGGGTAACCAATGTCATGACATGTCTACAGCCTTCCTTATCACCACTGCTAATAACAGATTCCTGCCTGGAGACGGCACCATGAGCACAATTTTAAATAGTCTCTTCTGGCACAAAATGATTTTGTAAAGCAGACTCCGAAGTTGAGGCAAATATTCACATATGTGCCAGCAATAACTCCAGAAGTTACCTGACAATATTAAGATAAAACCTTATTACTGACAACTCTTTTTTTCTCCATTGCATCCTACATTTTCATATAACTTAAGACTTTCAGAGACACCCTTGTATCACCACTTCTCTGCTCAGGAATAATGCTGAAGGATGCAGCTGTTCATCTGAGTGAGAAAGGAAGTCCCAAGGACACATCTATTTTTTGAAAGAAAAATGACAGTTGGCTAGTTGGGGTTGGAAGGGTTTCAGTCAAAACAAATGCTCCCAAATTAAGGAAAAAATAGGACACTGTCTCAGATTATAAAGATGTGTTCTGTGACTAATAAAGCTGATATTTACTATGCTGCAGTAAAAGATACAAACAGCTTGCTCATCCTCTGCCTCACCTGAGGGAAATCTGCAGAGACAAAATCTACTTTTCACAGCCTCTCACTTATCCATGGAAGGAAGTACTGAACAATAGTCCCATTCAAGTGATAAACCTAAAAAGGAGAATTCTACTTCAGTGCCTGGTGACGAGTAAGCATGAAGCAAGAGAACAGGTGAGTTTAGGGAAAAATGCCACCACCCATCCCATGAATTTTGGTAAAACATTCACACACATTTGCTGGGAATATGTGTTGAATTATCACAAGAATAACTCAAGTAATGTGAAACATTCCTGACAGTTACAGTGACTGATTTAATTACTACTTTTAAGACACTTCCTTTCTTATGCTGTCGGACACAACTGAGCAACTTCACTTTCACTTTTCACTTTCCGGCATTGGAGAAGGAAATGGCAACCCACTCCAGTGTTCTTGCCTGGAGAATCCCAGGGAAGGGGGAGTCTGGTGGGCTGCCGTCTATGGGGTCGCACAGAGTCAGACACGACTGAAGTGACTTAGCAGCAGCAGCAGCAGCAGCTGCCCAGTATATTCATTAAGGGAAACACCATGATACTTATTTATACTTTACAAAACTCCTCTGGAGCTCAGATCTTCATAATATTTGCTTAGCCACAGTTAATAAAGAAAATGTCTTGCATACAATCTGAATACCAGATTGTAGTAGTTTCTAATTCCTAACTCCATCCTGAGATTACATTGTCCCTTACGACAAAATGCAAGAGAAAAAGTCTATGTCCGTGTTGTCAGGGTCACTGTAGGGTGGTTTTCAATGAATGGTCCTGTGAAACAGTGGTTTTGCATGATTTGCTTAAGTCTCCCATCTTTAACACTTACAATGATAACCTATAAGGTTTTTTCCTATACACACACATATATAGGAATTGCAAAAATTTTTCTGCAATTGGTCACTACTGACAAAATAAATTAACAAGCAATGAATGAATATCAATGAGAATATTGAAATAACTTAAAAATAACCCATATACCATCCTTTGTTCCCAATATTGAGCATTATAAACATTTAATAACATAATTTTACAATTAAAAACATCATTTATTCAAATTATGAATAAAATATTTTAATATTGCAATGCTGAAACTAAAGAATGACTACTGGAATGATTCCAAAACCTATATAAATATATGACTCTCATTTACTTATTCCTTCACTGAGAGACCATTCATTAAAAGACAAATATTTGGAAGAACACAATGCATGAAGAAGACACAATATAAACTGACAGAATAACAGAAGAGGCAACGTCTAACTTTTACCAGCCACTAATAGCCACTGAATAAACAATTCATATGTTGCCTGATTTAATTATTTGAACAATATTAGAAACAAGGAGAGATACTATTAATAGTATCAGAGATACAATTAGAACAAGTGAAATACTATTATAAACTTACAGATGAGAACACTGAGGTGCATACGGGTTAAATAGCTTATCCATGGTCACACAAGCAAGGGTGATCAGAGTTTTGAATTAAAACTAAGTATCTTCAGAACTCTTAATCAGCATGCCCTAGTTTATTAGTGATAGAGATCTAAATCATGTCACTCCTTTCTAACACATTGAGCCAAACTACAGAAAATTGAGATGGCCAGTCATCTTACTACAGCTTCTTTCTCTTTGCAGCTTGAGAGCCTCTTTCAGGCACCTAATTTAAGATGTCTGATTTCTTGTGCAATGTGTCCCATTGGTGGACATGAGGGGTTTTGGCAGGGCAAGACTGTGTAGATTGTCCAAGACTGAGACATAATTATAGTCATGTGAGGCTCAAGTTGTTCTTCAGTATGTCCCATGCTCTCCTCCAGATATGCCGCAATCCACTTACCATTTGTGGCAATTATTTGACATATTTTTGTTAATACATAAAGGAATTGCATTTTTGTGATACTCCTGTTATCTGCATTATTTTTTTTAACAAGCCTTTAAGATGGCAACTGCCTTATTTTGAGACCTCAAACATAATTACATACAAATGACGATTTCTTCCTAGTACCCATTTTAACCCTTTTAAAAGATATTTTTGTAGTGGAAGCTTGATTTGAATACAAGATCAACTTTACTTTTCAGCTTTATTTTTTACTCAAACTGCACAACAAGAAAAAAAAAGCTATTACTTTTCATGATTTATTGATGATTAAGCTCCCAAGAGCAAATAGATTGATCAACAAGGGTTTTATTTCACATGTATCAAACAAATGCCAAGTGCTCTTTACAACCTAGTCATATAACCTGTTCTGTGAAGACCTCCCTGACAATTTCTACCCATCCAATAATGATGATCATTGCTTCATATTTCAGTCCTTCTTAATAGTCATACTGCTCTGTAGCCCATTACCTCTCTTTCTTGCCAGACTGTGTCTTATTTATCTTTATATCCCTTGTTTCACTTCAAGATCCTGGCAAGTTATTTCAGCTCAAAAAATTCTTGTTTAAATAAAGGATAGAAATCAGTGTCCTGTAGACACAATGTTAATAAATGTCTCAAAATGTTTTCTGTTAAACAGTGTCCTGTAATTTTGCATTTGTGATGTGTTGGAAGTTTGAAAGAAAAATGGAAGTAAGAAAAATTAAAGAAAAACAATAAAAATAATATTTATTGACTGTCATCTCGCTGATTCTGCAAAAGTGTTTTTTTTTTAATTAATTAATTTATTTATTTTTTATTTTACTTTACAATTCTGTATTGGTTTTGCCATACATTGACATGAATCCACCACGGGTGTACATGTGTTCCCAAACATGAACCCCCCTCCAACCCCCCTCCCCACAACATCTCTCTGGGTCATCCCCGTGTACCAGCCCCAAGCATGCCGTATCCTGCATCAGACATAGACTGGCAATTTGATTCTTACATGATATTATACATGTTTCAATGCCATTCTCCCAAATCATCTCACCCTCTCCCTCTCCCTCTGAGTCCAAAAGTCCGCTATACACATCTGTGTCTTTTTTGCTGTCCTGCATACAGGGTCATCATTGCCATCTTTCTAAATTCCATATATATGTGTTAGTATACTGTATTGATGTTTTTCTTTCTGGCTTACTTCGCTTTTCAAAGATTATCTCCATTCATCCTCCCAACATCCTCATGTGATGAGAACTTTTATTATGCATACTTTATAGAACAGGAAACTAAGATGCACAGAAGTTAAATGAATTTCCTAAGAAAGGACAATCAGCTCAGAAGTTGTAGGACTGAGTATCAAACAAAGCAGCCTTTATCTAAAGCCTACACTTCCAAGCATTATACACACTCTCTCCCTGGGAAATGGGACATTTTTAGTGTCTAAATCCAGCAGAGGAGCTTGAAACGAAGTCATGGAAAGGCTCACTAAGCAAGAACCTAAAAGACAAGGAAGATGTGGGAAAGGACAGTTATGATAGGACATCAGTAAATCAGCAACTAGACTTACAATTTAAGTGTAGAAGCCAACAATAATTCCCTTCTTTAACGGCTGATACATTCACCCGACTATGACACAAATATGCCCTTGAACTCCAAGCTCTGTCTAGCCCCTGACCCAAAGTCAAATAAGACACAGTACAAGCCCCTGGTGGTGTCAGGATGTGATAGATTTTTTTTACTCTGGAGCTTTAACCTTAAGTTGTAGTTAAAATTAAATAAAAATGCACATCCTGTTCCTCTACCTCCATCATCACATTTCAAATGCTTAACAGCCACTTGTGGCTAGTGGTTGCCACATAAGACAGGACAGATATAAAACATTTTGAATTGCAGAAAATCTTACTGGACAGTGCTGACCTAAAGAACTGCATTTTAGAGAACTCTTTTTTTTTTTTTTTTTAATTTTAATTTATTTATTTATTTTTAATTTTTACTTTACAATTCTGTATTGGTTTTGGCATAGATTGACATGAATCCACCACAGGTGTACATGTGTTCCCAAACATGAGCCCCCCTCCCACCCCCCTCCCCACAACATCTCTCTGGGTCATCCCCGCGCGTCAGCCCCAAGCGTGTCATATCCTGCATCAGACATAGACTGGCATTTCGATTCTTACATGATATTATACATGTTTCAATGCCATTCTCCCAAATCATCACACCCTCTCCCTCTCCCTCTGAGTCCAAAAGTCCGCTATACACATCTGTGTCTTTTTTGCTGTCCTGCACACAGGGTCATCATTGCCATCTTCCTAAATTCCATATATATGTGTTAGTATACTGTATTGGTGTTTTTCTTTCTGGCTCACTTCACTCTGTATAATCGGCTCCAGTTTCATCCATCTCAGCAGAACTGATTCAAATGTATTCTTTTTAATGGCTGAGTAATATTCCATTGTGTATATGTACCACAGCTTTCTTATCCATTCGTCTACTGATGGACATCTAGGTTGTTTCCATGTCCTGGCTATTATAAACAGTGCTGCAATGAACATTGGGGTACATGTGTCTCTTTCAATTCTGGTTTCCTCTGTGTGTATGCCCAACAGTGGGATTGCTGGGTCATAAGGCATTTCTATTTGCAATTTTTTAAGGAATCTCCACACTGTTCTCCATAGTGGCTGTACTAGTTTGCATTCCCACCAACAGTGTAGGAGGGTTCCCTTCTCTCCACATCCTCTCCAGCATTTATTAAATCAAACAGGGAAACACCAGCTATGCCTCTCTGGGCAGGATACTTAACTTTTATATCTCAGTTCCTAATTGCTCTGTGTGTAAAATGAATGTAATTATAATACTAAGGATTATTTTAGCTATTTTATATAAACATTTTGATCATCTGTTTAGTATATGTACTTAACAAATATTGGCTTTTAAAGTTATTGTCACACTTATCACTCATAATAAATTATTTATATCTTATAAACAGTGAATTGTTTATAATATGAACCCTGAAGAATAAGACTCCATATTCAATTTACAGATGAGAACAGTTAATTCTATAAGGAATTACTCATGGAAATAAGATTTACACGAGTGAGATGTCAAAAGTACAATTCATGACCAACACATGTGTTCCTGTCACATGCTTGACTACTCTGGTACACATCTTCTGGTATTTAAATACTAAATATGATAGTATATTAAGATAAAATGTATATACTAGGAAAAATTATGTTATATGAGTAAAGTGAAATATATGTGACAAACAATAGGAAAAGAAAAGCAAACAGACCCTATTCAAATTATTTACAGAAACAAAGAGCTACTTAAATTTGCCTTGGCCAAAACAGATAATTGCAGAAAGACCTCACTAAACACAGCTTTTCAACTCCATCTGCCAATTAATGGGCTGGTTTCACCTAGCACATACACATGGGAGTTATATTTAGATATCAGGGGTAGATCTTACTCAGTAGAAAACACTGGAAGTGGGTAATAAAGAGTACCAGAGCATCTTTCATAGGACACTGAAAAAGTGGACACCATAAAGTGCTATCCTGGTGGCTTAGACCATAAAGAATCCGCTTGCAGTAAGGTTCGATCCCTGGGGGTTGGGAAGATCCAGTGGAAAAGGGAATGGCAACCCACTCCACTATTTTGCCCGGAGAATTCCATGGACAGAGGAGCTTGGTGGGCTACAGTACATGAGGTAGTGAAGAGTTAGACACAACTGACTGCCTAACACTTCGGGTGAATAAGAGAGGCCCCATGGATTCATTCTGCATTGATCTGAAGGGAATCCACTGAGTAAGATGCTGAGAATTTGAACTATTCCACACACTGAGGAACTGAAATTCACTTACCGGTGTATTTGTAAGTGCTGCTTAACTTACCTAAGCTACTGCATTTGCAAGTACTGCAAGTATTTTACTACCAGAACTACCATACTTGCAATTACTCATTTAAACATTAATTTTGTTTTATCCCATGGAATATTATTTAGTTACTGCTTAAATGCTGATGGTTCAACCTTCTCACCTATGTAATAATGAGAATAGTGAGAAATACTGTGTGCCTATTCTATTACTGGGACTTAAGACTCATATCATATATGAATAGTGGGCTTCCCTGTTAGCTCATCTGGTTAAGAATCTGCCTGCAATACAGGAGACCCCAGTTCAAATCCTAGATTGGGAAGATCCCCTGGAGAAGGGATAGGCTATGCACCCTAGTGTTCCTAAGCTTCCCTTGTGGTTCAGATGGTAAAGTATCCATCTGCAATGTGGGAGACCTGGGTTCAATATACAGGTAGAAGCAAAAAAAAGGCGGGGGGGGGGGAACAAAACAAAAGCAACAAATTAATAGGTAAAATTTGATTAGCTACTTGCAAACTATGTTAGCAGGAGCACATTACTTAATGTGCTGAGGCTCAGTATTCCTATTGGGATAATTTCACCTACCTTTATTTTTTAGTAAGGATTAAACATGGAACAACAGATTGGTTCCAAATAGGAAAAGGAATACGTCAAGGCTGTATATTGTCATCCTGCTTATTTAACTCCTATGCAGAGTACATTATGAAAAACGCTGGGCTGGAAGAAGCACAAGCTGGAATCAGATTGCCAGGAGAAATATCAATAAACTCAGATATGCAGATGACACACTTATGGCAAAAAGTGAAGAGGAACTAAAAAGCCTCTTGATGAAAATGAAAGAGGAGAGTGAAAAAGTTGACTTAAAGCTTAACATTCAGAAAACTAAGATCATGGCATCTGGTCCCATCACTTCATGGAAAATAGATGGAGAAACTGTGGAAACAGTGTCAGACTTTATTTTTCTGGGCTCCAAAATCACTGTAGATGGCGACTGCAGCCATGAAATTAAAAGACATTTACTCTTTGGAAGGAAAGTTCTGACCAACCTAGATAGCATATTAGAAAAGCAGAGATATTACTTTGCCAACAAAGGTCCGTCTAGTCAAGGCTATGGTTTTTCCAGTGGTCATGTCTGGATGTGAGAGTTGGACTCTGAAGAAAGTTGAGCACCGAAGAATTGATGCTTTTGAACTGTGGTGTTGGAGAAGACTCTTGAGAGTCCCTTGAACTGCAAAGAGATCCAACCAGTCCATCCTAAAGGAGATCAGTCCTGGGTGTTCATTGGAAGGACTGATGCTAAAGCTGAAACTCCAGTACTTTGGCCACGTCATGAGAAGGGCTGACTCATTGGAAAAGACTTTGATGCTTGGAGGTATTGGGGGCAGGAGGAGAAGGGGACAACAGAGGATGAGATGGCTGGATGGCATCACCAACTCGATGGACGTGAGTTTGAGTGAACTCTGGGAGATGGTGATGGAGGGCATGCTGCGATTCATGGGGTCGCAAAAAGTCGGACACAACTGAGCGACTGAATTGAACTGAACTAACCATACACACATCATTATTCCTCTTCTCTGTCTTATTTTTCTCCATAGTAGTGTGTGTGTACATATGTGTGTATAAAAATATATGTGTATGTAAAGATATATATGTGTGTAGATATGTGTGTATATATATATGTATATATATGTGTGTGTGCATACATATGTGTATGTGTGTGCATATATATGTGTATATATGTCTGTGTGTCTATATACATATACCATTCTCTGGGAATAAGTCTGGATAGGCTAGAACACAATACAATATTTATTCACTGTCTCTCCTTACTAAAATTTCATCTTCATGAGGCTTGAAATGTGTGTCTCTTTTCTTAACTTCTTTATCTACAATGCCTAGAATAATGGCTTGAACATTACATGTGTTTAACAAACATTTGCTGAATGAACAAATACACAAGGGAAAGAGAGGTTACAATGGTAAAATGATAATCCATTCTCCCTATTTTTCTACCCTTTTATATGAGCAATAATTGTATTTTAAATGCCATGTTTTCTTACATGATAGAATTTCCTTTTGAGTTTCCATCAACATGCCTGTAATATTTCATTTCTCTGTCTCCTTGTTTTGATTTTAGGAGCTCTGCTTTTGGCAAGCATTGGAAGAATCTAAAAATGTCCATTGTTTGAAAACAAACATTTAATGATAAATGTAGCAACAGCTAATGTTTTACTAGTAGTGGTAGCAAACAATCACTCATTGGAGGCCTTTTAGGAATAGTGGATCATGACTGATTCTGCATTTTTGCTGTTTTTCCTAACCCTTAGAAAAACACTATGAAATGACCACAATTAACAGAGATGTAAATTGGGATTCAGAGATATTAAATAATGGCCTCAAGATTACAGAACTAGTAACTGAGAAGTTGGAATGTTAGTGCTAACAAGTCCTTATCCATAGAGCTTCCAACAGATTTATCTCCAAATTAGAGTACAATACATTGAAAATTATTTAATTTGCTCAATACATACTTGTCTACACAACTATAGTATGGCTTGAACACAGAAGGACTGAACTTTTCTAGATACTACTACAACAGTTTTAAAAATAATTCACAGTTCTCAAGTGAACTCCCCTTTTTTGAGCTAACAATACGTTATTCTTTTTCTGCATGTATTTTTTTTTCTGCTACTAAAGGTCTTATACAATAAGCAAGTGACTCTTTACACAGCCTGACTCTCTTTCTGAAGAATGTCTCACTGCCTTGAAAAGGACTTATAATCACTTAGATATGTTTGCTGGACTCCTTGGGGAGGCTTTGAAATTCTAACACTTCGTATAAGTGCAGAGTGTATGCCAAAAATATTCTTTTGGGGGGAGGCTGAGGACTTTTTTTTAATTTACCTATGGACACAGCATGGTTTATAGCCTCCCAGAGTGAAGAAATAGAAATGGAAAATGAAAGAAACAAAATTGAACCAGATAGTTGGTAAAACACCTTTCGTTCGTACAAAAGGAGATGGGGAAACTTTGAGAAAGGAAACTCCTTAAGAATTAATCAAAGTGGCTTAAGGAGAAATGATATTTATTGTGCACCTATTTTGTGACAAACCTTCTATAAAGTGCTTATGGATGTTTTATATCATGTGTTTGCAGCAAATCATTGATGTGCATGCCATCTCCACTGTATTTCTTTTAGATATCAGCAATGATATTTAGAGTTTAATATGTTATTCAAATTCAGCTACCTAAATAGCTCTTCATTTTGAAAAACACAAGCTTCCAGATTCAAGTTAACAAAATGCAGAAGAATGCTAAAGCTAAGAATATTGGTTACTTACATGATTTACCCTTTCCTTTTTTTCAAATACTAGGAAGGTATTTTTCCCTTTACAGCCTTCCTCCCCCTAGTTATACTATAATCATACTATTTATAGGATTCTGGAGGAATAGGAGAAGGCAATGGCACCCCACTCCAGTATTCTTGCCTGAAAAATCCCATGGATGGAGGAGCCTTGTGGGCTATAGTCCATGGTGTTGCACAGAGTCGGACACAACTGAAGTGACTTAGCAGAGGAATAGGAAGTTGTTTAAAAGCAATCCAGGTGAAATTCCCCTCTTGTTGATCAAATATCATTTGCTTAACAATGATAAATTTTTCATTAACCTCAATTTATCATGTACATCCTTTAAAAGTTCTCTAAGTAAGCTAAGGCCAAGAGGAAGTAGCACGTGCCACATTTACCATTTCACTAAGAACAACAAAACAAACAGATATCTATGAAATATTGTTCTCCAACCTTGCACATTAGGTAACCCAGTACAGTGATATCCAAGACAGGTAAACTCTGACTACCTCCTGCTTATTGCCTTGTGAGGGTTTCCAGACCACAGCGCCAAGAGAGAAGACCCAGTCAGAGCCCTCCCAGGGCTCCTTCTCAGTGAACTGAAAGGATGGAGATGGGAGTTTGAGGGATGCGGTGCAAAGCCTAAAATTAAGATCCAATATTATGTGCCACCTACGAAGCCTGGTGAATCCAAAAGGGCCTCAAATGGTATAACCATAAGTTCCCCTTCCAACTCGGCTCTGGTAGATGAGGTCCCCCAGCCAAACAACCTTCCTTATGAGAAAGACCAGGCACAGTGCTTGCTTATCTTTGAGTAGTGGTTTTCAGTTTCCTCACAACCTCGTGCAATAGCTGAGGTGGCCACATCCCTTAGTACTTCAAAGCCTGTCTCCCAGTCTCTAGTTGTTCACGCTGTCCCCAAGTACCACCTTGATATGGTCCATGCTGTGTGCTGTGTTGTCCTCCACCAGGCTCTAAGTGTATGTGACTAATAATGTTAGAATACATGACTACAGTCAATCTCATTTATCCAGTATTGAGTTTCATGTGTTTGGCTACTTCCATAATTCTAGGGTGGAAATCCCTTCCTCATCAATGGGGTAAACAGAAGGTGAGTAAAAGAAGGAGGTCAAGATGGGAAAGGTTTGCAGATCAAAATATGAGAGAGACAGGATCTGTACAGAAATAAAACAAGAGAGCTCAGCAAAGCATTTCCTCAAGTCTTCAACTTATGACTGATAAATGTATGCAAGAGAGATGACTTGAGGGCAGGGAAAGTATCATGCAATCAAAAAGGGAAAAAAACCTTATAATTCACTCTCAGTAGTAGGACAAAGTTAGATGTAGGTTAGTCTAATCTAAGGCTACTAAACACAGCTTAGAAGTAATCTCAAGAGAATTTCTCTCTAAGTAACATAATTGTGTTCTAGAATGAAGCTCAAGAATATTTACAGATAAACAAAAATATTCAGCAGCAATCTGGCATTCCAAGAAAAACTACAAAGTAAGCAAGAAGAATCAGGAATGTATGACCCATAAGGAAGAGAAAAATCAATCAATAAAACAGACTGAAAAATGACCCAGATAATAGAATTAGTGAACAAAGACATTAAACTGATACTGTTACAGTTCTATATTCCAAGACAAATGGTGAAATAATAAACATGTTAAATAGAGAGACATGAATGATACAAAAAATAAATTGAACTTCTAGATATGAAAAGCACAATGTCTGACATGAAACATGCTTGTTTGGACTGAAAACAGAGGAAGTAATTCAGAAGAAAAGATTGGTGGACTCGAATACACAGCAATAGAATTGTGAAACAGTGTGTGAAGACTGTGAAAAAAGTGAATGTATCATCAGTGAGCTGGAGGACAACTTTGAGTGGACTATCACATGTGTAACTGGAATAAAACAACAACAACAACAAAAAAAAAAAACCTCAGGGCAGGAAGCAGAAGAAAAAACTAGATTGGAGGAAATAATGGTTGAAATGTTTCCAGTTTGATGACAGTTTGATGAAAACTATAATTCCACAGATACAAGAAGCTCAATGAATTCCAAGTACAGAAAACATGAGGGAAACAACACAAAAGCACATCTTAAATTGCTTAACAACAATGATAAAGTCTTAAGAACAGATGGGGAAAAAATGGTATGTTTTGAATATCCCCTAAATGACATTGGAGACAGTATTTCTCCCCACCTCCAGCATCAGTCTGTTTCATCTGAGAAATTTAGTAAATGCTCATTCCACAGAACTGCTGTGGGGAGGGGAAAAGAGAAAATAAAGATAAGAATGATAGATTTTTCATCAGAAACAATGCAAGTCAAAAGAAAGTAGAGCAACTACTCTACTAAAAGAAAACACTATCAACCTAGAATTGACAACAGAGTAAAATAAGTCTTCAAAAATGAAGATGAAATACTTTCTCAGACATCTAAGGTTAAAAGAATTCATCACCAGCAGACCTGCACTGTAAGAAATGTTAAATGGTCCTTCATGCAGAAGGAAAATAATACCTGATGGAAATAGTTATCTACATAAAGCAATTAACGACACCAGACATTATAAATGTGTAATTATAACATACTTTCTTTTCTTTTCAATCTCTGTAAAATTAATTGAATGTGTGTAGTAAAAATAAAAGAAATGTAATGGGAGGTTTATAATACATTTAGAAGTGTATAACAGTAATATACCAAAGGCCAGTAAAGAGAGTAACAGAAGTATACTACAGCAAGGTCTTATGCTATACATGATGTCATATAATAATATTTAAGTTAAAGACAGTTAAGTAAGAAACGATGGAGACTTGTCAGGAGTAAACACAGGAGTAAACTGATGGGATTCCCATTCTGGGAGAATGTGAGCATCAAAATAAATCATAATTATATTAGATTATAATCTATTGAATAGATTTAGGACTCTATGAGACTGTGCAGATACAATAAATAGACAAATAAATAAATAAATAAGGAAGAGGAGAAAGCTCTAAATTCCATACTTTCCTGAATATATAAGGTAGTCTTTTTCATCAATCATACTTATGGTGTTCTGTACACCCAGTCTAAATTCCACTTTCTATTATAAACTGGTAAACCAGTTCAAAAAAACTGAAAGGCTCCTTAAACTATACAGACAGCATACTTGATTGAAGGCATGAAATAAAACCTCCTTTATCTATATTTGAACTTTTCTGTGTTATTGCTTTTATTGATTCAGAAACACAATTTGATTTTTCATTTGCTTATACATTTCTTGCTTAAATCTTTTTGTAATCTTCATGAAAATGTCTGTTTTTATGATATGTTTAGTCCAGCTCTTAAGTCCAAGGGGAATAAAAGCATATGGTTTTGATAAACACTCAATTGATTCTCTGAACTTTTCATATGTAGCTATGTGCTCAATGGTACTATTGAAATTGATCTATTTGTGTTTTTAAAATCCAGAAATAAATGCTTATATGCGAAACCACCAATATGTTCTCTCTCTACTGCACAATTGCATAGATCCTATTTACTGTTACTTCTCAAAAATAAAATAAAATTACTCCTCTCTCATGATTAGCTACGGAAATAAGATAGAAAATTCTTTTGAGACTCTTTTTTTCTTTATATCTAATATTACAAAATATCTGCAAAAAAGAAAATTCTAGTAAAATGCAACAACAACAAAAAAACTTTGGACAATAGAACCTTATCATATAGGTACATATAATAAGCCTCAGATATGCATGTTTTGGAAAAAAGAAAAAAATCTAAAAGGTAAAAAATGACAGTAGAACTTTTTCTCCTTCCTTCCTTTTTTTTGTTGTTGTTGTTTAATCACTAACTCATGTCCAACTCTTTTGCAATCCCACTGACTGTAACCCTCCAGGCTCCTCTGTCCCACGGGATTTCTTAGGCAAGACTACTGGAGTGGGTTGCCATTTTCTTCTCCAGGGGATCTTTCCTACCTTGGAATTGAACCCACATCTCCTACACTGGCAGGCTGATTCTTTACCACTGAGCCACCAGGGAGGCCCTTCTTCCTTCTTTACATCCCATTTATTGAGTGTCAAATATGTGCCAGTGAAATGGAGCAGGACCAAAACGTAGGGTCCTTGTCCCCTCCTCTCAATGTCCTTAGCCTGCCTTTTGTCTGTGGAAAAACTTTAGCCAAAGAATAAGTTTAATCAGAGAAGTGATAAAAATGTAGAAACTAAGGAAAACAGTCAAAGAAGAACAAATAATAATAATAAAGTAGTCATTAAGCATAGTCAAGGACCTTTAGTTCCTTCTCAAGGGCTATAGAGAATAGTCTGAGCCGTATCCTGTGAGCTGTTTTGCAGATACTGAAACCTGCACCAGGTGGAAGAAGTCAAGTACACAATGACCAGATTGTAGCCATGACACAAGCTGCCCCAAATCTGAGACATGGCCTCAGGAAATGGAAACAAACCAACCTGGAACTAAAAATTGCTGCTGCTGTTAAGTCACTTTAACTGTACTTAAAGCAATCAAGATGACACTGGTTAGACCACCGATGACCAATTTCAAGCTGTCAGAGCTGACTGTGATATTTCTGCATGTGGCCCCTTCCCTCAGCCTATAAAAGCTCTCGCCCACTTGGGGCAGGGGGTGGGGGTGCGCGGTTGGGGAGAGTTGTCCTGTGCACAAGCATCTGCCCTCCCCCTTGTTTTCCAGCATCCAAAATAAAACAAACTTTCCTTTCCACCAGCATGGTTTATCAGCTTTTGAGTGACGAGCAACCAGATCTCACTTTTGGTTACACCATATCTGTTCTAGGTTAAAATGCAAACTCCTTACAGTCAAGGATCATATGCTGACCACTACTGTCTCACCTTAAAAAAATCCCAGTGATGTTTAATTGCCTGGATTAAATATAAGTTATCTTTCTTAAAATAAAATTATAAAAGTTGCTAAAGAGTACTCTAGGTGATGAGACTAACACGTAATAATAGTGTTATTAAAATAATTAAGATGACTTTTGATAAAGGTTTTAATAAATACTGTTTCTGATATTTATGTACAGACAATTATTAGATATAACTTTGAAAATTATCTTCAGATAATAAAAGAACTCAAAGAGATTCTTAGAAAAAATTTGCAGTAATCTATGTTCCCTTAGGGGAAAAAAAAATTACCTGGTTTTCTCCCTATATATATTTTTAGATAAAATTGCAGAGAATAAAGACATATTGTTGTCTGAACCAAGAAGCTGAGTATTTTCAAGTTTAAGATTTATTATAGGTGCTGTCACAAAACAACTCTGTAACTATGTGATAGATAAAGGGAAAAAGAACATTTATATTTCTCTAGTTTGTCTTTTGACTGTAAAATCACTTAATCTCTCCTTCCTGAAAAAAATGCAAATGCATATCTACATTCCCAGTGTTTTAAAGCTTTTTTTAAAACAGACTGAATGAACAAGACAGTTAACTAAGTCATAATAATCAGTAAAATCCTAAAAACTATATATTGAATTTTTCCAGATGATATGATCACTGACCTTTTGATAAATGTCATTTGCTCCTGAAAATATAAGATTTCTAAGCCAAAAATATTAGTTTATTTATTTTGCTATTATCTAGTAAATATGTTATCAAATGCTAACATTACAATTAAAAATAACAACTGTACAACAGACAATGCTGAAATACAAAGGATTATAAGACTATTATGAACAACTATATGGCAATAAAATAACCTGGAAGAAATGGACAGATTCTTAGCAAAGTTCAATCTTCCAAGACTGAACCAGGAAGAAATAGAAATTATGAACAACCCAATTACAATCACTGAAATGAAAACTGTGATAAAAAATCTCCCGAAAAACAAAAGCCCAGGACCAGATGGCTTCACAGGTAAATTCTATCAAACATTCAGAGAAGCGCTATTGCCTATCCTTCTAAAACTCTTTCAAAAAATTGCAGAGGAAGGAGCACTTTCAAACTCATTCTACAAGGCCACCATCACCTTGTTACCAAAACCAGACAAAGACAACACAAAAAAAGAAAACTACAGGCCAATATAACTGATGAACATAGATGCAAAAATCCTCAACAAAATTCTAGCAAACAGAATTCAATAACACACTAAAAAGCTCACACACCATGATCAAGTTGGGTTTATTCCAGAGATGCAGGGATTCTTCAATATACATAAATCAATCAATGTGATACACCATATTAATAAACTGAAAGATAAAAACCATATGATCATCTCAATAGATGCAGCAAAAGCCTTTTACAAAATTCAGCACCCATTTATGATTAAAACTCTTCAAAAAATGGGCATAGAAGGAACTTACCTCAACATAGTAAAGGCCATATATGATAAGCCCACAGCAAACATTATTTTCAGTGGTGAAAAACTGAAAGCATTCCCCTAAGATCAGGAACAAGACAAGAGTGTCCACTCTCAGCACTATTATTCAACATATTTTTGGAAGTCCTATGGAAGCAATCAGAGAAGAAAAAGAAATAAAAGGAATCCAGATTGGAAAAGAAGTAACATTCTTGCTGTTTGCAGATGACATGATACTATACATAGAAAACCCTAAAGATACTATCAGAAAATTACTAGAGCTAATCAGTGAATTTAGCAAAGTCACAGATTACAAAATAAATACACAGAAAATACTTGCATTCCTATATGGAAAATAGATGGGGAAACAGTGGAAACAGTGTCAGACTTTATTTTGGGGGGGCTCCAAAATCAATGAAGGTGACTGCAGCCATGAAATTAAAAGACACTTACTCCTTGGAAGTAAAGTTATGACCAACCTAGATAGCATATTCAAAAGCAGAGACATTACTTTGCCGACTAAGGTCCATCTAGTCAAGGCTATGGTTTTTCCTGTGGTCATGTATGGATGTGAGTGTTGGACTGTGAAGAAGGCTGAGTGCCGAAGAATTGATGCTTTTGAACTGTGGTGTTGGAGAAGACTCTTGAGAGTCCCTTGGACTGCAAGGAGATCCAACCAGTCCATTCTGAAGGAGATCAGCCCTGGGATTTCTTTGGAAGGAATGATGCTAAAGCTGAAACTCCAGTACTTTGGCCACCTGATGCAAAGAGTTGACTCATTGGAAAAGACTCTGATGCTGGGAGGGATTGGGGGCAGGAGGAGAAGGGAACGACAGAGGATGAGATGGCTGGATGGCATCACAGACTCGATGGACATGAGTCTGAGTGAACTCTGGCTGTTGGTGATGGACAGGGAGGCCTGGCATGCTGCGATTCATGGGGTCACAAAGAGTCGGACACAACTGAGTGACTGAACTGAACTGAACAATGAAAAATCAGAAAGAGAAATTAGGGAATCAATCCCACTCACCACTGCAAGAAAAAGAATAAAATATCTAAAAATAAACCTACCTAAGGAGACAAAAGAACTATATAGAGAAAATTATAAAGACACTGATGAAAGAAATCAAAGATGATATAAACAGATGGAGAGATATTCCATTTTCCTGGGTAGGAAGAATCAATATTGCAAACATGTCTATGCTACCAAATGCAATCTCCAGATTCAATGTGATCCCTATCAAATTACCAATGGCATTTTTCACAGAACTAGAACAAAAAATTTCACAATTCATATGGCAACACAATGACCTCGAATATCCAAAGCAGTTTTGAGAAAGAATGGAGCTGGAGGAATCAAGCTTCCTGATTTCAGGCTTTACTACAAAGCTACAGTCATCAAGACAGTATGGTACTGGCACACAAACAGAAATATAGACCAATGGAACAAGATAGAAAGCCCATAAATAAACCCATGCTACCTATGTACCTTATTTTTGACAAAGGAGGCAAGAATATACAATGGGGCAAAGACAGCCTCTTCAATAAATGGTGCTGGCAAAACTGGACAGCTACATGTAAAAGAATGAAATTAGAACACCTCCCAATACCATGCTGCTGCTGCTGCTAAGTCACTTCAGTCGTATCCGACTCTGTGTGACCCCAAAGATGGCAGCCCACCAGGCTCCCCTTTCCCTGGGATTCTCCAGGAAAGAACACTGGAGTAGGTTGCCATTTCCTTCTCCAATGCATAAAAGTAAAAAGTGAAAGTGAAGTTGCTCAGTTGTGTCCGACTCTTAGCGACCCATGGACTGCAGCCTACCAGGCTCCTCCGTCCATGGGATTTTCCAGGCAAGAGTACTGGAGTGGGGTGCCATTGCCTTCTCCGATACACAAAGATAAATTCAAAATGGATTAAAGGGCTAAATATAAGACCAGAAACTATAAAAGTCTTAGAGGAAAACATAGGCAGAACACTCGACAACATAAAGCAAGATCCTCTATGACTCAGGTCCTAAAGTAATGGAAATATAAACAAAGGTAAACAAGTGGGGCCTGATTAAACTTAAAAGCTTTTAAAAGCAAGCTGAAAAGACAACCCTCAGAATGGGAGAAAATAATAGCAAATGAAATAACTGACAAAGGATTAATAGCCAAAATATACAAGCAGCTTAGACAACTCAATACCAGAAAAACAAACAACCCAATCAAAAAGTGAGAAAAAGACCTAAACAGACATTTCTCCAAAGAAGACATACAGATAACTAACAAACACATGAAGAGATGCTCAATATCACTCATTATTAGAGAAACACAAATCAAAAGTTTAATAGGTATCACCTCACACTGGTCAGAATGGCCATCATGAAAATGTCGACAAACAATAAATCCTGGAGAGGGTGTGGAGAAAACGGAAGCCTCTCACACAGTTGGTGGGAATATAAACTCATACAGCCACTATGGAAGACAGTATGGAGATTCCTTAAAAAAAACTAGGAATAAAACCATCATATGACCCAGAAACCCCATTCTTAGGCATATACCATGAATAAACCAAAATTGAAAAAGACACATGTACCCCAATGTTCACTGTGGCACTATTACAATAGCTAGAACATGGAGGCAACCTAGATGTCCACTGACAGATGAATGGATAAGGAAGTTGCGGTGCATCTACACAATGGACTGTACTCAGCCATTAAAAGGAATGCATTTGAGTCAGTTTTAATGAGGTGGATGTACCTAGAGCCTATTATACAGAGCAAAGTAAGTCAGAAAGAGAAAGATAAATATTGTATATACACGGAATCTAGAAAGACGGTACTGAATAATTGACTTGCAGGGCAGCAGTAGAGAAACAGACATAGAGAACAGACTTATGGACATGGGAAGAGGGGAGGAGAGGGTGAGACGTATGAAGAGAGTAGAGTAACATGGAAACTTCCATTACCATATGTAAAATAGATAGCCAAGGGGAATTTGCTGTTCCTCTCAGGGAACTCAAACAGGCGCTTTGTATCAACCTATGGGGTGGGAAGGAGAGGAAGATGGGAGGGAGGTTCAAGAGGGAGGGGACATATGTATACCTATGGCTGATTTATGTTGAGGTTTGCCAGAAAACAACAAAATTCTGTAAAGCAAGTATCCTCCAATTAAAAACAAATTTAAAAAAATAACAACAACCAAAAAATAACTAATCCAAAAACCTCATGTTGGACTCCAGGATTATTTCAAAAAGGAGCAAAAGTTAAAAATTAAAAAAAATCAAATAACAGGAAGAGTGTTTAATTATCAAATTCCATATAATAAATGAAGATGTATAAAAGATCATAAAATAAAAATTTAAAAAGATATTTGTTTCTTTTTAAATAATATGGAAAAATCATACAAGTTGTGAATTGTATGCTAGTTTCTGGGGCCTAGCAAATTCTTTATTTGTTTATTTTGTTAATCAGTTCAGTTCAGTCACTCAGTCTTGTCCAAATCTTTGCAACCCCATGAACTGCAGCACGCCAGGCCTCCCTGTCCATCACCAACTCCCGGAGTTCACTCAGACTCAGGTCCATCGAGTCTGTGATGCCATCCAGCTATCTCATCCTCTGTCGTTCCCTTCTCCTCCTGCCCCCAATCCCTCCCAGCATCAGAGTCTTTTCCAATGAGTCAACTCTTTGCATGAGGTGGTCAAAATATTGGAGTTTCAGCTTCAACATCAGTCCTTCCAATGAACACCCAAGACTGATCTCCTTTAGGATGGACTAGTTGGATCTCCTTGCAGTCCAAGGGACTCTCAGGAGTCTTCTCCAACACCACAGTTCAGAAGCATCAATTCTTTGGCACTCAGCTTTCTTCACAGTTCAACTCTCACATAGTAGCATACATTTTAAAAATAATCACGCATTTAATAACCTGAATCAATGTTATTGTGATCTAAATATGCATGCACACAGTTTATAATGTCCAGAGAATGAAGCTCAAATCTAGCCTTCCCAGCCATTAGAACAATAGAAGAGAGAAGGAAGAAGGAAGATGGACCCCCAAAGGCCTGGGAAGAATAGATGAGAAGCATGCTTTATATTTAAACAAAGAATTGTAGAAGAATAACACTTACATGATAATAGTCCTAAGACTGTACTTTCAATAATGAAGTGAAATCATCCAGATCAACTATTTGTGAGTGTGATTACCAAATTAGCATATCACTGAGCACTAGTTAGACCATGTTGACTAAATACTGGAGCAAGAAAATCACTCTATGTTATGTGTTCATTCTGGGGTTAAGGAGTTAGGTTTTTGTTGTTTAGTCACTAAGTCATGTCCAACTCTTTTGCAACCCCATAGACTAGTCTGCCAGCGTCCTCGGTCCACTGAATTCCCCAGGCAAGAATACCAGAGTGGGTTGCCATTTCCTTCTCCAGAGGATCTTCCTGACCCAGGGATTAAACCCACATCTTCTGCATTGCAGGCAGATTCTCTACCACTGAGCCACCTGAGAAGCCAAGGAGCTAGGTAAGAGAACTAAATTTGAGTAATTCTTGATTAGGGCAAATAGAAAATTCTCAGAAATAATCCTGTCCAGGTCCATTAGAATGAATACAAAGTATCTATTCTAGTCTTTCTTCTTTTCAATGTGTCCCAGAGTATTGTGCTGCCCTCCAAAGTATTAGTGTGCACTCCAACTGCTTTCTCTCATGTCTCCGAATCCTTACTAGCATTATTCAGTTCTGATCATACAATTGATCAAAATATTCAAGTATGAAATGCTTACCAATCGATTGTAACTCAAGTCGGCTCCACCACTCACCACTATGGATTTTTCCTCCCTAGTGATTTTCAACCCTGCTTGCACATGAAAATCAAACGGGGAGCTTTTAAAACTAATATTGCCTGAGCCCCATCTCAAGCTATTAAATCAGAATCTATGAGAGTGGGGCTCCACTATGTCTTTTTAAAAGCTCCCTAGGCAGTTATAATGTGCAGTCAAGGTTTAGACCTACTGCTTTAACCTGAATGCCATACTCAGCATCTTCTCTCTCTCTGCCATGCTACAGTGATCATAATATTTATATTCAACTCTTCCAGTGTCAGTTGCCATTTGCTAGGTAACCACCAGCTAAGAAAGAGGGTACCACTGTGAAGAAACACAAAGGTATCATGATATGTCAAGTATGTATGTATGTAACATTACCTCTGTCAAGGTATTTTATTTTAATTTATATAATATATTCATATACTACAGATATTGATGTAGCTATACATTTGAAGATAACTCTGGGTCACTCAGAGATCCTGTACTTCAGACAAGAGCTACCTCCATTCAGGTGACACATGAAAAAAAAATGTCCTCTTCCAAAAATGCTACCAGGAAATTTCTATAGATATGTTCCTGAAAGAGGCTGAATTGGTGATGTTTTGTCATAACTGGAGAGAATTCTGCCTAGCAAGAATACTAGAGTAGGTAGCCATTCTATTGTCCAGGGGATCTTCTGATTCAGTGATAGAACCTGGGCCTCCTGCATTGCAGGCAGATTCTTTACTGTTTGAGCCATGAGGGAAGCCTTCAGTACACATTTTAAGGGGTAAAGAATCCTTCATTGTAATCCTCTCACTCTATTTAAAAGAAGTTTTGTGATAGGGTTACTTATTTTTATAATTTTTTGTTGTTATTAGACTAGAGATACCCAAAATATTTTTAAATGCATTAATACTATCACCAACTTTAAAAATACTCATGCAACTATTAAGCCTGTGTTCTAGAGCCAGACAGCTGAAAATACTGAGCCCACATGCCACAACTACTGAAGCCTGCCAATCTAGAGCCCGTAATCTACAACAACAAAAGCCACTGCAATGAGAAGCCCTGTGCACCACAATCAAACAGTAGCCCCTGATTTCCACAACTAAAGAAAACCTGTGCCCAGCAACAAAAACCCAGTGCAGCCAAAGTAAATAAATAGAAACATATATGCAAGATGTATTTGAAAATGTAACAATTGTAACACAAAACCAAAGCAACTTAAAAGATATTTTGAAAAAAAAATTTACATGGATAGAAAACTTATAATGATAAAGGCCAGCTTTGACTACCTGTCCCCCACCCCACCCCAGTTCTAGTTCCCTGCCCTGGGTGTAGCCTGGGTGTGTGTTTTTTCAAAACAATTTCCTATGCATTTACAAATATCTACAAGCATACAGTTGCACTATTTAGAACAGTGTTTTTAAACTCTTCCTCATTTGCTTCTTGTGATTTCTATCAGGTCAGTGCCGAGATGCTGAGAGACCCTGTGTTGGAGTAAAACGTGCCCCCCAAATGTGCCATAAGCCAACGAGCTAAGTCAGCATAAATTGAGATGACACTCCAAAGGGATTCAACAAAATTCACCACCATTTCAGTTCTTCAGGTAATGTCTGAACGCTTTTAATAGGACAGGGGTTATTAAGGTGATGGGAGGGCAGGTGTCCATTGTGAAAAGACAAGAAAATGACTTCAAAGAAAATTCTCTGGAGCTAGGACAGTCAATAAAACATCACACTGATGGTCCCATTATGTTCATTTCCAAGACTGTCTGGGCAAGACCACACCCTGCCTTCTCCATATGACTCCAGAGGGAACGGACAGCCACCTGACCCGTTTCATGGAGGCAGGGGATATGGGAGGACTGGTGTTCCTCAGCGAAGTTCCTCAGTCTGTGGTCCATGAACCACCGAGACATTAAGAACAGCTGATGCTTGTTTACACCGTGCAGGCCCCTGGGTCTAATTTCAGACTCGAAGCCTCCAGCACTGTCCCTGGCGTTAGGACAGCACCACCGTAGGAAAACCCAGAACTCACCGCCTCCCACAGACACACTGAACCTGCCGCTACACACACACAGAACGACTTCCTCCAGGTAAGACGCAAACAAGAGTCAGTGACTCCTACACCTCCAGCCAATGAGGGAAGGCCCCCGAGGTCGAGGCCACGAGAATCTGAGACACAGTCTCACCATGAATTCCACCTGCTGTAGCGCCGCCGCCGACCTGCCCTGTGAGGGAATTCCAGCTCCGAGGGAACTCGAATTCCGAGCTCTTCCTGAGGGAAAAAGGGTTTAGACCCCGACTTTTTATACCTGTACCTGAGAGACAAGCTCCCCAAACCCCTAGTTTTGAAAACCAGCGGGGGCTCCCATCCTCCAGACCCGAACTGAGAAAACTTAACCGGCTCCAAGGCCACTTACCCGATGAAGGGTTCAGGGCACAGGTGGGAGCTCCAGAAGTGCCCAGACTTGATGAGAAAGAGGCTTTATCTGTTCATCTTAAAGTCTTCCCTGAGGGGCAGGCGTCTCTTCAACACAGTCCAGGGAACTGAGTGCTGGTGGCGCCGTCTTCAAGCTCTCCCTCACGCGAGCTCCAACCTGAACAGGGCCATCGTCATTTCCACACTAGGCTCCGCCCCTTCTCCCTCCTCCCTTTGCGGTCCACCGCGTACTGTCCCCCACGCCCTGTCCACGTATTATCTGTCATATACGCGCATGGGGTTTTTCCACACTAAGAGAGTGGTTAATATGTTGACTATCAACCATTGTGTGTGTGCGTGTGCGTGTGTGTGTCGCTCAGTCATGTCCGACGCTGCGACCCATGGACTGTAGCCCACCGGGCTCCTCTGTCTATGGGATTTGCAAGGCAAGAATACTGGAGTGGGCTGCCATTTCCTTCTCCAATCAACCATATTAAACGCCCTCCCCCCCAAAAAAAAGACTTCCTCTTGTTGGACTCAAAGCTTTCAGTCTTCATCAATAGTTCTGAAAATAGTTCACATTCTTAAGTGTAAAGAAACTGGAAAAAAAATTTAGATATAAAAATCATTAGGAAACAATTTCTGTGCGTTCTGCTGCGGGAACCTAGCATACTGGATATTTTAAGTTTACCTAGGAGAATCGTGTAAACAGGGAAGTAACAGCAGGTCTTTCCCACTTTTCTGATTCACTTGATCATCCAGGAGAAACCTACAGAATGTTATCCACAAGGTTTCATAGACTTGTAGGACTGGATCCATTTGTTCTTGCCGCCTTGAGAAAGGCTGGGCTTTATACCTGGCAGTCTATTATTCTCCGGTATAGCCTCCTGGCTCTCCCAGCTTGTTCACTTGCTCACTTGCTGGTTGTCCTCTGTGTCAACTGCCAGCAACTCTTTAATTCTTGGCCGTGCAGCTGGTGGGATCTTAGTTCCAACCAGGGAATGAAAGGAATGAACCTGGGCCCTCCACTGGACAATCAGGGAATTCCCCAACTGCCAGCAACTGATAGAAGCAGCTTTCTTTAGGGAGGAGCTATTTTTCCTAACTGCAAATCGTTACACTGTAAGTGGTTACATAAAATAGTTTGTGCTCTTAAAAAACAAGGCTTCTCTAGGACTCCTAGTGCATCGCACCCTCTCCAACTTCCCCAGCCTAGCTCACCTACCCCTGCACTGACCCAAGCTCTGTCCTCCTCTCGTTGATGTCCTCTACCCACTTGTGCCCTCCTCCCCCTTCTCCTTTCCTCCCTCCTATTTGCCCCACTTCCCTTCTCCCCCTACCTGCTGTCCCTTGCCCCAACTGAGGGGCCCAAGTACCTCTGACCCATCCTCTGCCTGCAGTGTGGTGCGTTATGTGAAGCTCCAGAATTGGTCACCATGTCCATTGTGCCCAGATATATTTGAGGCCTACTAGAGTTTCTACATCAGGCCCATCCACCCCACCCAGATAAGATCCTGATGCTGGAAGCACTAACCAACCTGGCATATGAGACTAACATCCATATTTCCCTATAGGAATTCCAAACCTACATTCTCAGCACATACAAGGACTTTACTGCAGCCATGGTCCAAGCCCCTGGACACCTAACATAGGCCAAATAGGTGACATCTGCCTCAATGACCTGGTGCAGCTGTGATAAACTCATGATCACAGAGTCAGTGGTCATCATGAAGAAACTGCTGCAGATGTACCCAGCACAGTATGTGATCATCAAACACTTGGCAAATCTCACAGAGAACATCCAGGTGCCCATGGCGCCTGAGCCAGCATCCTGTGGCTCATGGATGAGTACTGTGAGCATGTTCCTAGGATTACATCTGACATCCTGAGATAAACAGCTAAGTTGTTTAAGCTGCAAGTTGTCATCAACCTGGTGGCCAAGCTTTACCTGACCAACTCTAAGCAGATCTCAACTGCTGACCCTGTCTGTACTGAGTCTGACTAAGTGTAACAAGAACTGTGATATCAGAGACCAAGTTCACTTCACCCAGCAATTTATGGCCCCTTTGGATTAGTGTGGGGCCCTCAGCCACCATGCCAAGGTGCTCTGCCTAGCACCCAAACCAGTCCCAGTCTTGGAATCATCCTTCAAAGACCAGGACCACTTCCTGATGGACTTACTGTCCCATCTGCTCCATGCCATGGTCACAGGCTACCAAGAGCTCCCAGACTGTCCAGAGGAAGCCCCATATCCATCTGTGCACAACTTGGAAGTACCTGAATGGACCACAAGATCAAATCAGTAGAAGAGCAAAGAGAAACCTTTCTGCTCAGATTCTGAGGGGGAGTCAGAGCTCATAGAATCTGCAAGTACTGAAGACCAGGATGAGGCTGAGGCGAGGGGAAGGGCAGCAGGAATGATCAGAGTGAGGAGAATTCTTCTTGGTTGATGGTGATGATTCCAGCAGTAGCTCATTAGAGTCGGAGATGACAGCAGAGTCTGAGGAAGAGCAGGTGAATCCTGCCTCCTAGAGGAAAACTAAAAAACAAACAAAAATCCAGTGGCAAAAGTGCCCCTGCAGCCAATATCTTCCTGCTAGATCTAAAGTACTTCCTCCCCCCCAGTGCCTGGCCGATCTCTCCTCCCATGGTTGTGTCCAGCACTCTGGCTGCTGACCTAGAGGACCTGACCCTCACAGACTCCCCCCTGGTCCCTTCACTCCTGATTTCAGTATCTGCTGTTGGGAGGTAGGAGCTGCTGCCCCTCTTAGCTGGTGTTGGGCTGTTTGTGAGCTACACCCTCAGCAGCCAACCTTTCTCCCAAGACTCTCACGGGGTGGCTGAGCACATCCACTTCATCAATCATCAGCATCCTGAAATTGAACACCTACTGCTCAGAGAATCTGCAACTGCTGTAATGGGCATTAACTTCTGTGACTCAATGTAGGTGGCGAAGCTTCCAGCTTCGAACCCAGATCTGACAGTCTCCATCCAGCCTCAGGGGAGCTGATTGTCCCACCATTAGCTGGGTTGTGTCCCTTGTGGGGCACGTGGTGGGTACAGGTTTGCAGGAAGGACACAGACCAGTGGAAGCCTAGTCCTGCTGACCTTTTAATACTCCGCCCGCTCGAGCTGCCCAGCTGACAGTCAACAGTGAGAAGACAGTGATGGACACCATGCTGGTGATGGATGTGTTGCAGACTCTGACCCAGTGATTCCCAAATGCTGAGAATTTGTTCCCCACCTGTTTCTCCCTCATGAAATCTGGGCTGTTAGCCACCCTCCTCCTCTCTCTCTCTCTCTTTCTCTCTCTCTCTCTCATATCAAACTCCTTCAGCTGGATAGCATCCACTGTGTCCTCTGTCCCTCTGGCATTACCAGGCACCCCCTCTGCCCCAATCCTCCTCCCCATAGGTTCCTTAGTGAGCTGTGCAGAAGGCAATAACAAATGCTTCTTTCAGTCCTATTTTTTTTCTGTAGCTATTATAGTAGCAAAATCTCACTAAAAAGTCTTATGTTTAATGTATGCTAGAAAACACATTATATAATACATATGATGAATATTAAATAGACTTATTGTGATTATTTGCAATATATGTAAATATCAAATCATTAATTTGTACACCTGAAACCAATACAATGTCATACATCAATTATGTTAATACTCTGCTGCTGCTGCTGCTGCGTCGCTTCAGTCGTGTCTGACTCTATGCGACCCCCCAGAAGGCAGCCCACCAGGCTCCCCCATTCCTGGGATTCTCCAGGCAAGAACACTGGAGTGGGTTGCCATTTCCTTCTCCAATGCATGAGAGTGAAAAGTGAAAGTGAAGTCGCTCAGTCTTGTCCAACTCTTAGCGACCACGTGGACTACAGCCCACCAGGCTCCTCAGTCCATGGGATTTTCCAGGCAAGAGTACTGGAGTGGGGTGCTATTGCCTTCTATGATGTTAATACTCAATAACAAATAAATAAAATGGGTATTTCTGGACTACAGTCCAGAACGTTAGATCAGAATATCTAGATGTGAGCCTGAAAGTGAAAGTGTTAGTTGCCCAGTCGTGTCCAACTCTGGGACCCCGTGGACTGTAGCTAGCCCTCCAGGCTCCTATGTCCATGGGATTCTCCAAGCAAGAATACTGGAAGGGGTTGCCATTCCCTTCTCCAGGGGATCTTCTAGACCCAGGGATCGAACCCTGGTTTCCCGCATTGTAGGCAGATTCTTTACTGTCTGAGCCAACAGGGAAGCTCTAGATGTGAGTCTAGATACCTTCATTTTAAAAGTCTCTGACATAATTTTACAACATATTCGAATTTAAACCTGTGAGGTATGCCGTAGATGCCTCTTGTTTTAGTGGAGTACCCCCTTCTCCGCCCTGGGCTCTTTCACATGGGACCAACTCTTCAGAAAGAACCTTCATAAATTGGGATTGACATGCCAGAAGAAACTATGATAGAGTAAGAGAACTGAGATCTTTGGAACCTGTCTATTCTACACTAGCTAGTTTATAACAGTTAACAAAATGAGTACCTACTAAGACACATTCAGGAGAGGCAATCTTGGAAACTCAAAGAAAAGTGGAATTTCTGACCATAAAGGGTTTATAATCTCATAGGAGACAAAGTTACACATTAAAAGTATGTGAGGAGATAGAAAATCTAATCATCCTAATTACTTGGGTAATTGTTTTGACTTTCTTTTCTGTTTTGACTATAGAGAGAGAAGGTCTGAATAGAGTCTTCTAACCTCTAGTCTAGGATTTTCTATTAAATATCTTAAGTGCATCACTATAAACTAGTCTAGACTTTCTAGTCTCTTTTCAAGAAAGTTCTTTTGATTTACATTTTTTTTTTCTCCTTGCAGGGCATGTCTTTTTGAAGGTGAGCACCTATTGCAATTGTGGAGTATGATGCCTGAAAGTGAAAGTCGTTCAGTCTTGTCCGATCTTTGTGACCCCATGGACTATACAGTCCATGGAATTCTCCAGGCCAGAATAATGGAATGAGTAGCATTTCCCTTCTCCAGGAGATATTCCCAACCCAGGGATAGGACCAAGGTCTCCTGCATTGCAGGTGGATTCTTTACCAGCTGAGCCACAAGGGAAGTCAAAACCGTAGTCTATATGGAACTTTAAGGTATGTCTAATTCAGATATCTTGGATCATTTCTCAAATTATTGAAAGATTTTAGAAATTCCATCACTTTGAAATCTCCTACTGCTTTTGCACTCAAAAGTAATATAAGATACCTTTCATTCATTCCTTCCAAGTCATAAACTGAGAGTCATCTACATCTTTGGATACTAAAGATAATTAAAACTTGGTGCCTGTTCTTGTGGAGCACAGCCTAAGGGAAAAGGCAGGTATATAAACGACCATGTGCATTAATTTGGGGGAAAAATTATCTAATCTATCTATCTCTTTACCTCTCTATATAAAATTGCCTTGGAGAATAAATCTTTTAATTTGGGGGGAAAAAACTATCTATCTGTCTATATAGCTATATAAAATCACCTTGGAGAATATATCTTATCCCCTGTGCTTGGCAGATAATGTTAATTTTAGAATGCATAAAAAATGAAATTACTATACTGAAAGTAGTTCCCTATAAGGTGGGAGGAGAGTGAGCACACATTTTAAGCCATGGGGGATATGGGCAGGCAACAGATAAGGCAAGGAATCTTATTTTAGCAGTGGAGAGGTAAAGAACCTATAATGATCTATTCTGTGAAAGGAGTGTGCTCCTTAAATAATCACTATCTGACATGCTTTTTCCATTTGATGACTAGATTAACTGTGACACAATAGGATTTAGGGCATGGATGAGGGAAGGAAGAAGAGCTCTCAGCAGAGGATGGAAATAGGGCTAGAATACAGGGTTGCCTGGCCCCACCAACTAGAGATGTCATTGTGAATGGAAGCACCCATCAAAGAATTTTTAGCGTGGAGTCCTGGGATGTCTTCGTTTGTCACCCCGGACTTCTAGCGACAGCAGGAGTCTCAGATGCTAATTGCCATCACGAGTTCCTAGATTTACACACTGAAAACTATGACATAATCCTGGAGGAATACAAGGAGATTGGGGAAGACAGATCTCTTCAGTCCTGCTGTGAGAGTAGAGATAAGCAAACCCAAAGCAAACCTGACAACTTTCCCTTTAATTGATTTAAATTAGGAATTTCTCCAACTTCCAAACAGTTTTCTAATTAAGTTCGATATGAATGATGGCCCATATTGCAGATGGTTGAAAGGTGAGTTTTCTAAAGTAATAATGAAGCAGGAATGTGATCTACTTTTCTGGAGGTGTAATGCTGTTCAGATGACATCTTTCAACATTTTGGGGAGGTGGTGGTGATTAGCTTATTTCAGGTTTTTAATAAAATAATAAATCCCACTCAAAAATCCTTTCAAATACTAAGGCTCATCTTATAAATAATTTTAATGAGATTTATTTTTATTCATTTTAAAAATTGATATGTGCTCTGAGAAAATATTTGGGATATAGAAAATAGAAAAATAGGGAAAAAATGAATACCCAGAATAACAGATACAGTCACTGATAAAAGTTAACATTTTCAGTATAGTTTTCTCATGCTTTACACTTTAAACTATAAATAATTTTGATATCATATTAAATAATGTATCTATAAAGCATATATCTTTTCATGTAATATAAAACAAATGTTTCCATAATATTACAATATTTTGCAAAGGTGAATTTAACCTTTGAATAGTATTTCTTCATATAAAGCATGCCGTAAGTTATTTGTCCACTACTCTTTTTTCAATTTTAAGCATCATTTCCAAGTATTCAATATTTTGAATAAGGCTACACTATATATCAATATGCATATTTTAACTTTTCATTGTTTTTGCTTTTTGGGGGTTGTTGACCTCTAAGGATTTATTTACAGAAGTAGTTTTTCTTAATATTTGCTCATTTGTCTCGAACACTGAAGCTGGATTTCTATATATTTGATTGATGAGAGGTAGAATATTTCCATGTGTATTTTTCAATCAGTATTTCTTCTCATAAATTGTCTATTCAATTTTTTTTAACATATGAAAACAATGTTATCTACTGTGTGTGTGCTCAGTCACTCAGTTGTGTCCAGCTCTTTGCAACCTCATAGACTGTAGCCCACCAGACTCCCTGTCCACGGAATTTTCCAGCCAAGAAAACTGGAGTGGGTTGCCATTTTCTTCTCTAGGGAAACTTCACGGCTCAGGGATCGACCTTGTGTCTCCTACATTGACAGCATATTCTTTACCACTATGCCATTTTTTTAAATGATATGATTGGGTTTTGGATAGATTTTTCTCAACTGCAACATGCATGAAAACTCACTCTTTGTAGCTATACCATTCAAAAAATTTTAGTAAAATTACCTCAAATTGAACAATAGCAGAAACTCCCTCCAACACACACATATACTCACACTTCTCTTAAGTTCTTGTGGCCGGACCACTTACAAAGTGACCACAACAGACTAACAGGAGAAAAAAAAACTGATTTTAACTTGTGCACACAGAGATCTCATAGAAACAGGAGGTAAATTAAGACATGGCCACTGCAGGCCTATTTTATACTTTTAAGACAAAGAAACAAATTTGTGAGGAATTGACATGACAAAGAAACTAAGACTTTGAGTGATTAATTAGTGAGGGATCTAAACAGAATTTGGGTTTGGGAGTATTAAATTAAAGAAGTAACAAGGTTTGTTTATGCAGGCTTCTCAGCCCTAATGAATTTCCTATCTCTGGTGATAAGGGTGTCCTTCCACCTGCAGACTGAAGGAAGGCACCTTTCATGTAAGAGATTTAGTTCCTGCTTTCAGGGAGACAGGGAGGAGGGTCAAAGTGTCACTTGCATTGGCTGTTTCTTAGGTACCTTTGATTCAAAATAATCAAGATGCCATTAAGCCATATTTTGAGATGGCATGCACTGAGCCTCAGCAACACTCACCCCTTACCCCATTCTCTATACTTCTTTCTCCCTTAAGTAATCTACACAGCATGTTCCATATAGCATTCAGGAAGCGTGGACCCTGACTCTCTTCCAGGGGTATGTAGGTTGATTTTGAGACATGGGGAAAAAACAAAAAAAAGAGGATTTATCTCCTAGACTCTCACTTCTCATTCTTCTCCCTGCAACACTAAACACACACTACTGGCAAGAGGACAATTAGATGTCACTGTTCAGAGATTCTGATTTTCTTTTGAAAACTGCTGTTTTAGAGAAGCTGGTTGGATTCTCTAGGAGAAGAAAGTTTTAAGAAACTGTAAAAGCAACTGACATATGAAACCTCTGGTTAGGGCAATATTTGTGCTTCACAGTCCATCCAAGAGAAATAAATATATAAATAAGCAAATTAAATATATTTATTTTCTTCATAAGGGAGAATACTGAACATTCAGTGAAATCAGTTTTGCACACACGGCTTATCTCTCTGCACTAACTCTTTATTATGATAATTTTCTACAGTGGTTTCAAAGGTTTAGCTTTTTGTTTCTGCTACTGACTAAGATGACTGGTCACTAATAAAAATATCTAAAATAACAGATATTCCTTTATGAGTCAATGCACATGTTCATACCTAGCTAATATAAAAGGGAATTTGCTCTTGGGTAGTTCTATATAAAGTGCATTTTTCTATAAAAAAAACAAAAACAAAAAAGTACAGGTCGTTTTCTTAGCCAATTGCTCTATAAAATTTGAGATGGGTTTCTGAGGCAAAAGGGGAATTAAAATAATTCAATAAGAAAATTATACCTAAAATTTCTATTTTTTAATTCTTAGTAAAATGAAATAAAATGAAAATATAAGATTCAAAATAAATTTGAACTATGAATATAACATGAATTGTTAGTAATGTTATTTTCTCTTGCTAGATAGTAAGTAATTGGGATTCATTTCTCATTCCATTTCTCTTTCAAGCTTCTTTCCTACAGGTATTGCTTCCACAAGGGATATTTATTTTCATTTATTTTCAACCTTCTGACCTTAGCTTCCTTGATAGAAAAATAAGATTAATATTTCCTACTTCACTGCATCTCTGTGAGGATTATAAGAGAATTATATGTAAATTAAATATCAGGATACCTAGCATTTGATAGGTACTCATTAAAATATATTTCTATCAGGTTTATAATTTAAATAATTATAAATTATATATGGCATAATATATAATTTTTCAGTCTTTTTTATAATTGGGGAGATGAGTACCATCTACCACTTTAGTACTTCAGAGAAAATGGTAAAAACCTAAGAAAGACAGTCTCCATTTTGAAAACTTAAAGAAAAGGATTGATTCATTTCCCTCAACAGTGACGTTTTTTTAAGAGAGGATCAATACAGTGAGATGCAGAAGAGAATTTCTCTTCTGATCATTGATGAAAGGAAATATTAGCCATACTTTAAAAATATGTGGCTAGCAAAGAAAATAGGGAATGACATTGTAGGATCCATAGTAAAGAAACAAAATGGTAAGTTGGAGGAAAATGCAGAAGGGCCTCTTAAGGGTGACTCACAAATCATGCCTTTGTTAAGTGTCTGTGTGACTGTGAAACTGTCAGGATTTGTTTAGCTAATCACTCTAACTTGTTAAAATTTTAACCCTGGCTCCTTTTGCAGCATTTCAAGATTCGTAATGTTCCTTTTATTATTTGTTTCTTGTGCTTGAAAAGATGATCTCACATGAATATCTCTTATCATTTAACAACATAAGGGCATTTATTCACTCTCTGACCCACCACCCTCCACTAGTTGAGCTATAGGTTCTTATTCTAGCAGACTGCCTCTGTCCTCTTGTCTTTGACTTGAATTTCTAGATGTATTCCATGATAAGTAAAGCACACAAGTACTGAGGAAATGGACTTGAGTTGAGGAGGAGGAAATGCCATTGGTCATTTTGAGGGAAATGGCAAAATTGTTGAACATTTATAGAAATAATGTGCTAAGAAATTTAGTATTACCTTATTCAGCATTCATTACAGTGTTCCAGTATAATCATTATTTGTATATCCATTATGTAGATGAAGAAATTGTCTTAAAAATATTAGCAATTTATTCAATGTATACAACCAGTATGTTTTCAATAAACCCTGGCTACTCCTGAACATAATGGCTGTGAGATAGCTTAGTGAAGTTTTAAGGAAAAAAACCTACAAGGTTTTTGAGCATCGAAACTCAGGAAATTCATCAACTTCCCCAAGTTTATATTTGTAAGTAAGCGACATAAAGGCATTTGACGACAAACCTATAAATTTGATCTGAAATCTAAATCTAAAATCAGTTCTTGACTTGTTCATAATGTATTTCTTTACATATTTGTCAGTTAATGGGTATGTAAATGATATAAACACAAAATAAAGCTTGGTGTTTCCCCCGTAAGATCAGAGCCTATCAGGAGAAATAAATTTGATATTAAAAAACATCTAAATGAAAGTGAAAGTGGAGAGTTAAAACTTAAAGCTCAATATTCAGAAAATGAAGATCATAGCATTCGGTCCCATCACTTCATGGGAAATAGATGGGGAAACAGGGAAAACAGTGGAAACAGTGTCAGACTTTATTTTGGGGGGCTCCAAAATCACTGCAGATGGTGACTGCAGCCATGAAATTAAAAGACGCTTACTCCTTGGAAGAAAAGTTAGGACCAACCTAGATAGCATATTCAAAAGTAGAAACATTACTTTGCCGACTAAGGTCTGTCTAGTCAAGGCTATGGTTTTTCCTGTGGTCATGTATGGATGTGAGAGTTGGACTGTGAAGAAGGCTGAGAGCCGAAGAATTGATGCTTTTGAACTGTGGTGTTGGAGAAGACTATTGAGAGTCCTTTGGACTTCAAGGAGATCCAACCAGTCCATTCTGAAGGAGATCAGCCCTGGGATTTCTTTGGAAGGAATGATGCTAAAGCTGAAACTCCAGTACTTTGGCCACCTCATGTGAAGAGTTGATTCATTGGAAAAGACTCTGATGCTGGGAGGGATTGGGGGCAGGAGGAGAAGGGAACGACCGAGGATGAGATGGCTGGATGGCATCACTGACTCGATGGACGTGAGTCTGAGTGAACTCCGGGAGTTGGTGATGGACAGGGAGGCCTGGCGTGCTGTGATTCATGGGTTCGCAAACAGTCGGACACGACTGAGTGACTGAACTAAACTGAAAGTATAATATATATAATGATTGTCACCAGATAAGAACAACAGAAATGTTCTGTTTCATCATGAGATGTTCTTATCTTATCACAACTATGATATGAAGTAAGAGAGGAAAGATTTGAAAAACCTGAATGAGAAATGAATAGTCCTCTAGTCACTTTCTAAAGTGGGATTAAGTAAGAAGATGTGTATTAGCAATTTTGAAATCAAAGTCATAATTGATCATACAACCATTCTAGAAGAAGGATGCTCTTAATTTGGCCCATGGTGATATAATAAAACGTTAATAGTTCAGTCTCTATCTGCAAAAATATTTGAGTAATATTAATAATGACTTTTTTGAGGGCGGGGTCATTTGCAGAATCTCAATTCCCCAGCCAGGGACTGAACTTGGGTCACAGCAATGAAAGCCCAGAATCCTAACAACTAGGTCACCAGGAAACATTTAATCATGACTTCTGAAATTTACTTTAGGCTTAATATTTTAACAAAAAATGCCTTGCCTGAGAAATTTTGGAATAAAAACAAAAATAATTGGAATGGTTCTTAATGTGTTTGATATTCTGAACTACTTGGAAGAATCTTTACAATAATTTGCATATTATATTCCATTCAATATAGAAACTACATTAAAAAAATTAATTATATAATGTCTAAGAAATACAGTTTCAATGATTCCCCTACTTGTTAATAGGATGTTTACTCTCTTGATTGTACTAACTTGGTATTTTTAAAAGGATAAATTTGGGGGAGTTATTCACCTATTTAATCCCTGCCTCTTCTACTTACTTGCTTTGTTTGTAAATCTTCTGAAACCATTTTTTCATTTACAAAAAGAGGGTTTATGTTGTGGGGATTAGTGGATTAAATAAAATGTATTCATTAAAAAAGTAGCCTGGTTTCTAGGACCTAGCAAACACTTATGACATGTTCCTTTTCCTTGGATAAAATACCTGCTATTATGTCTGGTTGATTGATAATCATTATTCAGAACTCATGGCCTTCCTGTGAAAGTGAAAGTCACTCAGTCACACCCGACTGTTTGTGACTCCATCCACTATACAGTTCATGGGTTTCTCCAGGCCAGAATACTGGAGTGGGTAGCTGTTCCCTTCTCCAGGGTATCTTTCCAACCCAAGGATCAAACCCACATCTCCCACATTGCATTGCAGGTGGATAGCCTTCCTAAGTCTCCCCAAAATTAATAGATAATAGATAACTAATAGAATATATGTTGCTCTAACTTTTCTTGTGACACCTTAGTCGTCACGTTTGATTTCCAAGCAGGGGCTGAAACACTCTTGAATCTTCCTCTTTTTTCTCTCATTAGCAAATGCCAGAAGAAGTTTCTGTAGTCTTTCCTCACTGTGTCAGCTGTGAACTATAAGATACACTAGTTATAGACTAAACAAAATACACATCAGCAGTGACTTGTAAATAATGAAAGTTATCATTGTCATTAAAGACCAGCTCAGCTGTGAAGCAACTGATTTTAAGTTTAATGAATAAATGAGGCTCTCTGCTAATATTTAACTTTCATTTTCTGACAAGAACATGTAAGGAGTAGCTTTTAAAATTTCACAGGAGAAGAGAGAAATCTGGATATATCTTTTCAGGAAGAGAAAGATAAAACAACTGGGAGAAGAGAGAAAAATTAAATATAGGAACAGAAGGACAAGTGACGAAAAGGAAGATGCTTGTATCAAAAATTTTGGTGACCTGCAAGTCCAGTAGTATTATGATTTGCAAAGATTTAAAAGAGAGAAAACAGGAACTTCTCTGATGGTCTGGTGGCTACAATTCTGTGCTCCCAGTGCAGGGGGGCAGGGTTCTATCCCTGGTCAGGGAATTAGAGCCCACATGCCATAACTAAGAGTTCATACACCACAATTAAGACCCGGCACAGCCAGAAAAGTAAATAAGTGCTTCTAAAAAATAAAATAACATCCTGTTATTTAAAAAGAGAGAGAAAATAATCACTTGGGTGTTCTTAGACTGTTGAGAGATAATGCTTTTAACTGTTCTTTAATGAACTTCTTTGGAAGAGAATCATGTATTTTAGTTTGGTGTAAAAGTAAGTGTGATTTTGCATTGTTGAACTTTGCTTTTTGATATTAGAATACACTCTTAAATAAATGTGGTTGTGTTATAAATCATTTTAATGTGCATTTTTCCCTTGATGTCTTTTTGCTAAGGACTTATTATTCACTGTTTATTTTATATTTATTTTAGACTATAGAAATGATGCTAGGAAAAAAGCAAATTTGAGCAATTTTTTTATTCGAGTTCAAAATGAGCCTTAAAGCCACAGAAACAACTCAAAACATCACCAATACATTTGGCCTAGGAACTGCTAATGAACATACACTGCAATGGAGGTTCAAGATGTTTTGCAAAGGAGACTAGAGCCTTGGAGATAAGGAGCACAGTGGCCGGCCATTGGAAGTTGACAATGACCAAATTGAGAGCAATCATCAAAGCTGATTCTCTTACAACTACACGAAAAGTTTCCAAAGAACTCAGTGTTGACCATTCTGTGGTCATTGTGCATTGGAAGCAAATTGAAAGGTGAAAAAGTTCGATAAGTGGGTGCCTTGTGGAACTGACTGCAAATCAAAAAAACCATCATTTTGAAGTGTCATCTTCTCATATTCTATGCAACAACAATGAACCATTTCTCAGTTGAATTGTGATGTGCAAAAAAAAAAGTGGATTGTATATGACAACAGGCAATGACCAACTCAATAGCTGAACCAAGAAGAAGCCCCAAAGCTCTTCCCAAAGCCAAATTTGCATCAAAAAAAGTCATAGTCACTGTTTGGTGGTCTGCCACCAGTCTGATTCACTACAGCTTTTTGAATCCCAGGGAAACCATTACATCTGAGATGTATGCTCAGCAAATCAATGAGATGCACCAAAAACTACAAACCTGCAGCTGGCATTGATCAACAAAAAGGACAAGTTCTTCTCCATGATGATGCCTGACCCCATGTTGCACAACCAACACTTCAAAGTTGAAAAAGTTGAGCTATGCAGTTTTGCTTCATCTGCCATATTCACCTGATCTCTTGCTAACCTACTGCCACTTCTTTGTCATCTCAACAACTTTTTGCAGGAAAAATGCTTCCATAACCAGCAGGACACAGAAAATGCTTCCCAGGAATCCATCAAATCCTGAATCACAGATTTTTATGCTACAGGAATAAACAAACTTATTTCTTGTTGGCAAATATGTGTTGATTGTAATGGTTCCTATTTTGACTAATAAAGATGTGTTTGAACCTAGTTATAACGATGTAAAATTCATGGTCCGAAACTGCAATTACTTTGTACCAACCAAATAACTCTCAAAATACATATGTGAGTTTATCATCCCAGGTTTAAATGTCATAAGAGCAAGAGGGAAAGAACAGAAGGAACATATATGTAGATGGAACACCTACCTGTTTCTAGGAGTTTGTACCCATGATCATTGTTGTTTAGTCACTAAGTCTTGTCTGACTCTTTTGTGACACTATGGACTGTAGCCCACCAGGCTCCTTGGTTCATGGAATTTCCCAAGCAAGAATTCTGGAGTGGGTTGCCATTTCCTTCTCAAGGGACTCTCCCCAACCCGGGGATCAAACCTGCATCACCTGCTTGGCAGGCAAATTCTTTACCACCTGGGCTTCCCACTAAATGTTTATATATATATATACACATATATAATTTATTTGCTATTTATTTTTCCCTACACTGAGTCTTCATTGCATATGTGGGCTTTCTCCAGTTGCAGCAAGTGGGGACTACTCTCTAGCTGTGGTGCACAGGCTTCTCATAGCAGTGGCTTCTCTTGTTGAGAAGCACAGGCTTCAGTAATCATGGCTTGTGGGCTCAGTAGTTGTGGATCCAGGCTCCAGAGCACAGGCTCAACAGTTGTGGCACATGGGCTAAGTTGCTCCACGGCATGTGGGATCTTCCCAGATCAGGGATCAAACCCATGTCTTCTGCATTGGCAGGCAGATTCTTTACCATTGAGCCACCAGAGATGGACCTCTCCTTTGAGGCAAGTACACTTGAAAGAATTGAGACTCACAGGTATTTGACATAATCTCAAGGTCGCAGGTTAATATATGACCACTAAGGATTAGCATCTAGGTTGACTAGTTTGACTCCTAAATCCATGGTTTTCCACTTCACTGCTTTGCCTCCAAGGTGGAGATTTAGTCTAATTGGTCACTGATTCGCCATATTTCCCTCTCTCTTACAAAGAAATAAGTACTTGCATCCTAGAGATAAAGCACTTACTAAATACATAAATAAGGGAACACTTCCAAACAGGTTTTCAAAACCCAATCATAGTCAAAGAGGATTCTTGTAAGGAAATAAATAACCAGTATACAGGAGATGGTGGGTATCATTCATTGAAACACTGTTCTGGGGAGAGAGGGAAGGACAAGCTTGCCTGACCTAAGAGTTAAATCTCCATTGTTGGAATATATATATCATGTTTAAGGATTCTGACACTGCTGCACATTCAGCTCATGTCATAAACCTCCTTAAGCCAAGATCTGAGAATCTGGCTTCTGCCTAATTAGATAACATTGCTCTTAGGGCAAATGTGAAAGTCACTTTTTCTGATACTTACAGTCATTTGCTTTGCCCTTTTCATTTGCACATAGGTTTTCTTGAACTTTTCCACTGAAATAAGCACTCTTGAGAATGATCTATATTACAGATAAATGCAAAATGTAGATTCTGGGCCTTTAAGGTAGAAGAGCTGAGACTTATCTATGTTGAAGGAAACATCCCTCTTCATAACTTTGTTTCTTACCTTTTCACAGGTAAAAAATATAACAGATTTCCCTCTGGTTCAGAAGGATTCAAAAAAATTCTGATAAGCCTGTGTGATAAGCTTGGCATGCTGCCATCCATGGGGTTGCAAAGAGTCAGGCATGACCTAGTGACTGAACAACAGCAAGCCTGTAGCAATATTATCAAAACAACAGAGCCAATATTTTATTATCAAATTATTTAACAGATTATATTGGTACTTAGATACTTTTTATCCTTTAAAGTAATGCCCTGTGTTAGTCCGGCTTGGTTTAGCTAAGTGTAATTTAGTATGGCTTAGGGCTTCCCTGGTGGCTTAGATGGTAAAGAATCCACCTGCAATGCAGGAGACCCAGGTTTGATCCCTGGATTGAGAAGATCCCCTGAAGAAGGAAATGGCAACCCACTCCACTATTCTTGCCTGGAGAACCCCATGGACAGAGGAGTCTGGTGGGCTACAGTCCATGGGGTCACAAAGAGTTGGAATGAGTGACTAACACTTTCGTTTTACAGTTCTGATTCAAATTCTCCTTCTTCACCAAGGTCTAGTTGCTCTGTGGAGTGTCCACAGCAGTGAGGTGGGGAGGTAGGAAGTAAAGACATGGAATTTCCTATAAAATCTCAAAATAAAAGATGTTTTTACCTTAAAAAGAAAAAATACAGCTTGAAAACTATTAACTTCTTATACTGATCCATTTCAGATATCAAGGAGATACAAATATATACATACAAATATATAATCTATGCATTACATAGCATAGATTATCACTGATTCATTGATATTTGTATAGTGATACAAATTCATTTTATATTTGTATAGTGATACAAATATCACTATATTTGTATCAAGGAGATACAATATATATATATACAAATATATAATTTATGCATTACATAGCATAGATTATCACTGATTCATATAATACTCAATATTATATCATATTAGATTAGATTTTGTTTCAGATGATTTTCAGACTCAGGACCACACTCCTCTTTCATCTCTCTTTATTATATAAGATCTTTCTTATTTTATCCCTCACCACTTCCTTTCTCCTTTAGTAACGATAAGTATGTTTACCATGTTTATGAGTCTATTTCTGTTTTGTATACAGATTCATTTGTACATTTTTTTTTTGGATTCCACATACAGGTGATATCATATAAAATGTGTCTTTGGCTTAGGAGTATGGGTTAATAGATACAAATTATTATACATAAAGTACATAAGCAAAAGGGATTTACTCTGTAGCATAGAGAGCAAGCTCAATATCTTAAAATAACCTTTAATGGAAAATAATCTGAAAAACATGTAACTAAATCATCTTGCTGTATACATAGTATAAAACTATCACCATATTGTTAATAACTGTATTTCAGTTAAAAAAAATTCTTACAAAATATAAGGAAATATATACCCAGTTTTGATATGCCAGCAAATTTATTTTGGGGAGAAAACTAATACAATGTCAGAACTTGCTACAGTCTCTTGGAAGATAAGATTTCATTGCTCTGTTTTTGTTCAAAATATTAATTTATATGATACAGTAACCACTATTGTGTATTAATTTTTTTAATCATTAAATTGTTATTTTACACAAAATCAGTACCCCTTCCAGGCACCAGTATGTAGGAGATGCTGTTTGACATAACCCATGGATGATCTGAACCGTTTCAATGAGTGCTGTTTTCTGAACAACTGGAATGGCTGAGGTTGCTTTTGCTACTAAGGATCTGGCTGCTTCAGGAATTTTTTTAATGTTATTAATTGCAATGTCAGAGCTTCTAGTTATGTAAATATGAATGCTTACTATCAACATCACGATAATGATGCTGGGCTTATTTTTTCCAGGACTAGAAACATTGTCAGTTTTAGATTAATTTTAATAAGAATTAATGGCTCCTTAAATAAATGATTGTTGACAAGCAACACTTTCAGAATCAAGTATTCTCAGATGGGTGTTTGTAACTTGGAGCAACGTCTGTATATATTTATACCAATAGCTCATTAGCTTACTCATATTTTATTTAAAGACTCAGCTTTATGTCATGTTGAGACTTTTTTTGAATACTACTACAGTCAAGGCACTCTACCAGTTATTTGACATCTTTTCAATCAAATTCTTCACTATCAGTGTGGCAGAGAAACTATTGTCCTTATTTTGTATTAGAGAAAATGAAGACTAGTAAAGGCTAAAGCGTCACTGCAGAATATGTGGATTTGGTGAGCAGTTTATTATTATTTTTTGGAGTTGTGCATTTTAGCAGTTGATTATTTATTTCTTCTCCATGATATGCCAGATGCTTTATAAGAAGTCTGTCATTTAACGTCTTCAACCCTGCATGTGGAGATATGCTTTCAATTAAATGGAATGTACCTCTGTCTCTTTTATACACATAGAAACATTATCAGATAATTATCATCATATGATATTATGTTGCATTATGATAATCCTGCAACATGGTTAGGATGTGGGAGGGAAAGAATGCCACATAGTTTTTACAGATATATTTTCTGAGTTATTAACATTCATGGCTTTTATAGCAGATCACAACTCAACATTTGAAAACTTTTTATGCTTGGGATAGTAAATCATAAACAGACATTTTTGAAGGTCCCTCTGGGCACCTAAGAGCACTTCTAGTGGATTGAAAACAACTATATTTGTATGTACTCTAAATTTCTCTAATTTAAGTGACAGGAAAATTGTCAAGGCAGATGTAAAGTCAATCATGCAGCAGTTGGTGATGATGGCCTTTGTCAGAAAGAGGCTCCAAAATCAGAGATTAAATTCATGACCATGTTTTGTTGTTTTGTTTTACAAAATTTCAAAATTTGGGCTCTCAACTAAGAAAATAAATGAGTCTTGTTTATCCATAGCTGTCAGTTTGAACATTCTCCATGGGTGGCTTAGATACTGTCTCAACCAGAGTCCCCATTGTGACAATTAGGTATCACTTTGAACTTGAATTATAGTCTCAGTGGTGAAAAGTCAGAACTTCATCCACTTAACAGTTAATCTTCTTTGTTCTACTCATTCAGTGTTATTAGCCAAGGAGGAACCTTTCTATCCTTGCTGCTTTTCCTTCCTTTCCTGGATACCACCCCCACCACTCACCATACAGACCTACACACATGTACCTGTATGAGCCAGTCTGCAAAGATTCCCCATTTGAAGCTAAAATTTTCATGCATGAAATTCTTTTTTTATTAAATCCCTAGTGCTGTGAGAATCAGAGAATATCCTTAGTCTTTCTCAATTGGAAAAATAAACCTACTACTTTCAAAAAAGGGTGAAGTTTGTTAGAGGAATGTGGTGAGCCTCAAACTAACATTTCATTAATATCATGTGGCAGGTCTAGGGATATGTGCTCTGTATAAATTGACTATATAACCTTCAAAAATTATATTTGGAGTTAGTATCATTAGTTCTTCTCTACAAAGAGGAGATTATTTTTTTAGAAGCTAAGTTAGTTAAATAGTCATTACACCTTGTGTAACAGTGGACCTGAAATTTGGATATAATTCTACGTTATTCCCAAAACACATCTTTCAACTTAAAGCAGCACACTGTAAGATGGTAAATGGAAAAAAAAAAGACAAAGATTTTTCTTTAATTCTCCAGAGTTCAAATGTTCCTATTCAGAATAGGTGGCAGTGCATGTAGAAGGTTCAGACTTCAGGAGAAACAATTATACAAGACACAAGGCCCATTACTATCTTTATAGCTGGGTTATTCTTATACTTCATGTATTTTGGGTGCATACTGCATGACAGCTTCACATACAGACATAGTGAATTATCTGGTAGGTAACAGTTTCAAACATTCTGGATATCCATTGTCTGTTCCCTGAGGTCAGCTCCCTGACCTTCATAATCCTTCCTGGTCTCACAGGCCTGACACACATGGATTTTATCAACAAGACCTCCTTGACCCCTGGAGTCCCACTGGGTACATCAATTGGAGAAATTCAGTGGAGGTTAGAGAATAGAAAGAGACAGAGATTGGGATGTTTATACCTTTGGCTCTCGCCATGCTGGACCCAGTCTTGGAAGCATATAAATGATCCTTTTCCAAAAACCACATCCTTTGTGGAATCTCTACTACAGTTACAGCTGTTTTCAGGTTCCAATAACTCCTCCTCTCTTAAACCTCAGGCCTTAGAATGGCAATACCTTCAGCTATGCCCTCTCCAGTATTCTTGCCTGGAGAATCTCAGGGATGGAGGAGCCTGGTGGGCTGCCATCTATGGTGTCGCACAGAGTCGGACACGACTGAGGCGACTTGGCAGCAGCAGCAGCAACTATGTCTAAATCCAGATAATTATGGATAGACATACTTTGTTCATTTCCGAGGCTTCCCTGGTGGCTCATGTAGTAAAACATCTGCCTGCAATGCAGGAGAGCCAGGTTCTGGGTTTCCTAGGTGGCGCTAGTGGTAAAGAACTCCAGCCAATGCAGGAGACATAAGAGATGTGGGTTCATCCCTGGGTCAGGAAGATCCCCTGGAGAAGGAAATGGCAACCCACTCCAGTATACTTACTTGGAGAATCCCATGGACAGAAGAGCCTGGCGGGCTACAGTCCATAGGGTCACAAAGGGTCGGACTCGACTGAAATGACTTAGCACACACACACTCTTAATAATACCATCTTTATAAATAACTGTTTCAGTAAGCTCTCTTTAATTATTCCATTTGTATATATCATCATTTTCATGCTAGGACCCTGATTCAGTTACTACAGAGGACCTTAGACGCAGCTGAAGAGAAATCTCTGAGACTATATTGTAATCCTAATAAAACTTTAAAAACAAAAAAGATGGCTGAGGTGATCACCACTGAGACAACGGCTTTAGAAAATAATTCTGTGAGGTGTTTTCCTTCTTATCATCATTACAGTGGATAGGCATACATCTTGCTCTCAACTAATAACATGGTTCTTTTTAAACATCTTTTTAAAAATGTAAATCTATATAGAATTTCTCCCTCAGATAAATAGCAGTTCAGTTCAGTCACTCAGTCGTGTCCAACTCTTTGCAACCCCATGAATCGCAGCACGCCAGGCCTCCCTGTCCATCACCAGCTCCCAGAGTTCAGTCAGACTCACGTCCATCAAGTCAGTGATGCCATCCAGCCATCTCATCCTCTGTCATCCCCTTCTCCTCCTGCCCCCAATCCCTCCCAGCATCAGAGTCTTTTCCAATGAGTCAACTCTTCGCATGAGGTGGCCAGAGTACTGGAGTTTCAGCTTTAGCATCATTCCTTCCAAAGAAATCCCAGGGCTGATCTCCTTCAGAATGGACTGGTTGGATCTCCTTGCAGTCCAGGGGACTCTCAGGCTGCGACAGCGCAGGAGCAGCCGAGAGGAGCTGCCCCACGCCCGAGGCCACCGGCAGCGGCCAGGAGGAGCAACCCCACATCCAAGGAGTGGTGGCTGCAGGGGCGCCAGAGGGCCTAGAGGATCTATTCCAGATAAATATATGTAATCCTAATAAATCACAATTTCACATATATCCTAATACATATACAACATGGTATTTTATTTAAGAAAAATTGATCCCAGAAAATAAAAGCAACAATAGAAAAATTCCCAATATCACCAGCATCTCTTACAGAAATTTAAAGGAGATCCAATTAATATTCCAAAGCAACACTTCATCATATACTTTCTTATTTACACTGAGATTATCTCTCTACTCACCACTGCCCAAGCCACTCACTTGCTTCAACAGTAATTCATCATAAAGAATATTCCTTGAATTGAATTTCCAGCTTAGAGACTTTATCTAACTTTTTACACCTCATTCTGTTTCTTCCTGTTTCCCTATTACGTTAGGAGACAGTATATGTTGAACAAATAATCCTATGCAGTTTAGGTTTCAAGGTGTCCTTAGGGAAAGTGAAACTCCTAGTAGACACTCAGAAAGTAATGGGCCTCAAATTAAAAATCAATGCAAAGGAAAAAAATGCTAACAAAAAGAAAACTAAAAACTAAGGGAGACAAATCTATATTCAAAAAGCTCTGAAATCTAAAAATTGATAAAATGAACTTACTTACAAAACAGAAACAGACTCACAGATATAGAAAACAAAATTTTTACCAAAGGCGAAAGGGTGAGGGAGAGATAAATTAGGAGTTTGGGATTAAACTACCCACAATACTGTAGATAAAATAGATAATCAACAAGAATCTACTACTCTATAGCACAATATCTTATAAAAACGTATAATTAAAAAGAATCTTAAAAAGAATAAATACATATATATATACGGGGTTTCCTTGGTGGCTCAGAGCTAAAGAATCTGCCTACAATGAAGGAGACTGGGATTTGATCCCTGGGTCAGTAAGATCCCCTGGAGAAGGAAATAGCACCCCACTCCAGTATTCTTGCCTGGGAAATCCCACGGACAGAGAAGCCTGGTGGATTACAGTCCACGGAGTCATAAAAGAGTTGGACATGACTTAGCAACTAAACAATAATCAACAACACACACACACACATACATATATACATATTCTTTGCTGTATACCTGAAACTAACACAACAGTGTAAATCAACTATATATCAATAAAAATAAACAAACAAAAACAACACAAAAAACACAGACATGGTCATTGACAACATTCTGATAAATGTGTACTATAAATAATCACATATATGTTTGATGTGTAAATAACAAATAAATTTTGCTTTGATCTGTCATTTTTATGCTTCAAAATTAAATTTTTAAAGTTGTTTTAAAATATTCAATAAGGCTTAGTATAATTTACCTGCCAAATTCCTGCTTAGACATTTATGATATTTCAATTTTTAAGCACTCTATCTGCTATTAAAATAAAACATTGGTCCATGTCTGTGATCACTTCTCTGATGGATTACTAGAAAGGACTAAGTCAAGGACTAATATTTAAGTCCTTGATTTACATTGTGGAAGAGATTTCTTGAGAGGTAGAATCAATCCACACTTCCATCAGCAAAAGTGAAACTGAAAGTGAAAGTGTTAGTCAGTGGTAAGTGACCCCATGGACTGTAACCCTGCAGGCTCCTCTGTCTATGGGATTCTCCAGACAAGAATACTGGAGTGGGTAGCCATTCCCTTCTCCAGGAGATCTTCCTGACCCCAGGATCAAACCCAGGTCTCCCGCATTGGAGGCAGATTCTTTATCATCTGAGCCACTGGGGAAGCCCTACTGCTCTATAAAATCTCCAGCTATTTATAAGGTGCCAGTTAAATAAGTAAGAAATGGCATATTGTTGTTTTCATTTGTATTGCTGTGAAGTTTATTATGTATTTCACAGGTTTATTGATCATTTTTTGTACTCATTTAGAAACTTCTCCATTAATACATTTTGCCTATTGTACTATTGACAAACTTTTTGTTAAATTTTATAGTGCTTCAAATTAGGGCATTATTTCTTTCTCATTATTTTTGAATGTTTATATTTTTGTGATTTCTTCTTAAAAGGATATTTTTAGCATTTAACTTTCTACTCAAATATGTTTCTGAAGAATTTGATCATAACTATTATCAATTAATATTATTGTACCCAAATATGTGTGGACTTGTCTGTATATATGTTTTTATAGATGTAATCTTTTTTTCACATATAAACTCTTCATCAAGTGAAGTTTTAATACATAATATGAAAGAATAATATAATGATTTCCAAGTTTCCCCTAAGTTGTAGAATTTTTAGAAGCATTTGTTAGATTGCCTATCAATTTTCCCACTGATTATGATAGTTCTCCCCCTGCTTCTTTAAAAATGATAAATGTTCCTTATCTTCCAAACAGGCTGAAGTACTGTTTGTTTTGTTCCATTGATCAGTTTGGTTTCATGAATTATGTTCAAATTTTTAAAATCATTTTCACTTTTATAGTATGTCCTTAGAGACAATTAGAAAAACAACCCTTAGTCTTCTTATTCACAATATCCTCAATATTTCTGTTCAAGAGGCTATTTTTAATATTTTATAAATTTCCAAAGATACCTTTGAGATTTTGAAGAATTTCCACAGATTAACACAAATATGTAAAAAATGTTAATGATGTTGGCTATTCCCCTGCAGACAGATTTAAGTTTTCTCCATCTATTCATGTGTTCTTATATACCCCTTTTTAAGGTCTGAATCACTTTTTGTACATATTCTGCTACTCAGTTTTTGTCAGAAGTATTCTTAATTTATATGTCATCAATATTCTGAATACTTTTTACAACAGGAAATAATTCAATGCATAAATGAATTCCCCATCTCATTGAAATGGTCAGAATTTCCAAAAAGCTATTAAGGATGTCTGATACCCTACTAATTATTTCTCTTGTTCCCTATTTTAAAAATAATGCCTCTTTAGTAAAGCTGTGCCTCAAATACTGCATTCAATTTCTGAGGATTGTAAGTCCCATGAAAACCCTATTTTTGCATGCTGTGTGCATATACCTTACCCCCTTCCCAAGAAAAAGGGATTTAAAAAAATATTAGTTTATCAGAGGAAATCTATTTTTACCTAATGAAATGCCAAGATGTAATTTATTAACCTAGATGTTATTTTAGTTGTTGGTTTAAGATTAACCTTATTTATCCTTCTATAAGGAAATCAAGGGGAAAAGTTACTATTTGTGAGGAAGGGCAATTGATTTTATAGATGATATCATATTACTCAGTTAAATTACTTCATTTATTACCCAATGCTCTATCAGGTTGCTCTATTGCTCTAACAGATTAATAAATGAACTGATATTAAAATAATATTATATTCCTGGATTTACCTCACTTAATTATTATATAGGGTTAACATTTTGCTAATATGAATTTCTTAAAATTTCTGATGTTTTATTAAGCAATTTTACAACTCTATAAATAAGATTGTACTGAATATTTTGGTGGTTTTATTTTTGTCATAAAATCCATTATAGACAGAAAGATAAATAGAATCCCTTACGTAACATGGTGATAATTGCTTCAATGTTTGAAACTTTCAGAAACAATTCAAGGCTAGAGTTTGTTTCTTAGAAAGTATTTCTTTTATAATCTATTAAAAATCCTTTTTAATTTTTATACATTGCATTTTATTGTTTGACATTGATTGCTAGGTTCCTCCAATCTGTTGCTCCCCCTTGGGTATAATTTCCATTTGGATTCTCTGCAATGTCAGAAGTCTAATCCAGTGTTGTTACATATCAAAAGTAGAGTTAGAGGATAACTTGAGTTCTTTCTATGGGATGAATTGCTTATCCACCATTAATAAACATAGACATAGTTATCTTAAAGAAAAAAAAATAGTTACAAGTATAATGCACTTCATGCTAGAGCTCTTTTTTTTTCCTCCCCCTGAAAATCATTTGTTTTGAATGCTTTTGAGCCTTTGAAACCTTTGAACTTTTAAAATTCACCTGAACCATTGGTTGTGTCTTTACCGTTGGAAACTGTAGTGGGGCCAACAAAGTGGGATTGTGACCCAGGTAAGTATGAAATCTGTGTCCTTCCTGGTATTTATCTGATTGAAGAAAAAATATGTGTTCTCTTTTCACTGGGACTATTTAAGTAGGAAGATACGACCCTAGGAAGGACAGTAGTCATCTTTTCTGGCATAAGAAGAAAGTTTGTCTGCAGAATGAAGCTAAGAAGAGACAAACGATGATGAGAGACAGATGGAGATAAAAATCTTTGAGATATTTATTTCACTTCAGCTTCTGGGCCTCTATTTCCTTTGGTTCTTGCTTTGATTCTATAAATTCCCCTAGTTTTTTCTTAGATACTGTAGTCTATACATTTTGTGTGTATGTGTGTGTGGTTTAAAACTTGGTCAAGTTGGAAATTAGTTACCTGCAATGAAAGACTTAATTTTTGCCATGCAGCCTTTAAATGCTTTGTTAATGAATATTGATACAGATTACACAGATGCATAGTAACGTTACTGGTTTATTCTTTGTGAAATAGACTTTATGCTTTTTGAACAGTGAGATAATCCTTCATCTCCAAGTTTAGTCCATCGTGTCTATTCTCTAAGTCTACTTCAAGATTTGTAAGAGCATTATATAGATGTCTAAACAAACTCATTTTTCCAAAGCAGAGTGATGATAATGGAATTTGGTGAAGAGTTGTTGCTGCTGCTGCTAAGTAGCTTCAGTCGTGTCGGACTCTGTGTGATCCCATAGACGGCAGCCCACCAGGCTGCCCCGTCCCTGGGATTCTCCAGGCAAGAACACTGGAGTGGGTTGCCATTTCCTTCTCCAATGCATGAAAGGGAAAAGTGAAAGTGAAGTCACTCAGTCATGTCTGACTCTTTGCGACCTCATGGACTGCAGCCTACCAGGCTCTTCCATCCATGGGATTTTCCAGGCAATAGTACTGGAGTGGGGTGCCATTGCCTTCTCTGGAAGAGTTGTTAGGGAAGTTTAATTAACAGGCCGGCAGGTGAAATTTCTCAAACACCTGCTGCACTCTTCTTGCAGCTAGTCCTCCCCATCACTCCTGTTATAATATACGTTTCTATGATCCTTTCAATCTGCCCCAAATTCTGGAATATGCAATTTTATTACACTTTGTTTTCATTGAATAAAACACTGGACATTTGTTTAAATGTTTAATTTAAATAAAACCACAGGATATGGCAACCCACTCTAGTATCCTTGTCTTGAAAATCCCAAGGACAGAGAAGCCTGATGGGCTATAGTCCACGGGGTTAAAAAGAGTCAACCTGACTCAGCAAGCACTCAGGCGCACAAATGTGCACGCACGTGCACACACACACACACACACACTGACCTGTAGGGAAGCAAAGTTCCTACTGACCTAACTTATACTCTCAGAATACACTTATTTCATCATTCTCATGAGTAATAATGAAATATTGTAGCTTGCTCTTAATATAGTTAAAAAAATTTCACACAGCAGATTTGCCATTTCAACTTTAGCATGTTTCCACTTTCTCATTGCATTAGGTTAGCGAAACCACAAAACACATGGTCCTTTTTCTTACAATGACACTTTTTAGTGAAGGTGGCATTTGGGTAGTACACCTACCTGCAGTGCTGACAAACTGATCTGCATAGCCCATCCCTTCTTTTAAGGAAGGTGGAAAGAGTCTATTCATCTGTCAGGTCTTAACTTTAAGGTTATTTTCTCTAGAAGTCCTCATGCTGCCACAGACTAGGTTACAATTATAGGTTGTATAGCTGAATAGCATATTCTGAATATGCTTATCTCCAATTAATTACTCAATGCCATATTAGATGATAAGCTCTATATGATCATGGACCATGTATAATTTGTCTATCTAGGGATTCTTATACATAAATGTATGTGCTTTATTTCTATATGAAATAGATCATATCTAGATTTTTTGATAGGGCTAAAAAAAGCCTATTTTGTTAATACAAATAAATAAAAATGAAATAAATACTTTCATTATACTGACTATATTTTGAAAAAAAAGCATGACTTTATGCACATTTATATGATATCACATCAATTCCAAGAAGGTATTTGGGTCTATAAATGGAGCATATACAATATTAATTCTTTTCTAATTAATTTTAGGCAAATACTTGGTAATGGGAACATTAGGGAATGAGTTGTCTCTTGTTATTTCCACTGCAAATGTTAAAAGGGAATCTACAATGCAAATATCCTTTCAGAACTCTGAACTTAGTCCAAATGTTTTCTTTGAGGATGGGGTACAGTGAAAATGCAGACAGAGTGTAAATACCAGGCAGTGAAAAAAATCTTTCCTGACACTTGGTTCTGGAAGCTCAAATGCATGGACATTAGGAAAGAAGAAGGGATTTAAGGGTAAATTCACAGCAAGTCAATTGCTTCTTATGTCTTTCAGTTCATTCATGTGTGAAATAATATCATATCATAAGAAAAATCATTAGAAAATCAGAGAATGGAGCATATGATAAATAAATTTCTGTGCCATATATACACTACCATGTGTAAAATAGATAACTAGTGAGAAGTTGCTGTAAAGCACAGGGAGCTCAGCTCAGTGCTCTTCAATGACCTAGAAGGGTGGGATGAGGGTTTGGGAGGGACGTCAAAGGTGTTGGGGATATATGTATACATATAGCTGATACATTTTGTTGTAGAGCAGAAACTAACAGAGTAGTGTAAAGCAACTATACACCAAATTAAAAAAAAAAATTGTGTCAGGCCAACAAACAAGAGTATGTGTGTGCATGTGTATGTATTTGCATGTGTGTGCATGTGTATGTATTTGCATGTGTGTGCATGTGTATGTATTTGCATGTGTGTGTATGCATGCAGTGCGTAGAATCTAGCAATCTACCTATTCTCTTCTCTATGTATGCTAGTTATGTTTAGAACCACAAAAATTCTGAGGAAGGTATTTCTAGAATTCTAGAGATGATGTCATTCCAAAGGGCCTACTTTGAGATCACAAAGTAAGGAACCCATCTCTAATCTCACATGTAGATAAACATATCTGAGCAGTACAATCTGACAAACATATATTTGCCTGTGTTTGTTTTCCAGTTACTACTCTCTGGACATTAAAAGTTGAAGAAAGTCAGCTTACAAAGCCAATTCACTGAACTGTCAATTTTGCTAAACACAAACAACTTAGTAATTTAATGTCACAGTAATTAGGGCATATTTCAAGACTCTAACCTCATACTGACCCAAGTACTTATCTCAGGGGACTTGGATGTTATAATCTTGCTTAAGGCAATTATCCTAGACCTTCTAGTTCCACCTGTTTCATGGGACTTTTCCTAATTTCTTAAGGCTTGTCTATTATGTCATCACGTCACATTCAGATTCCATTTCTTCAACTTTAGCATACTCTTTTCTACACTGTGTGAACCATATCATCACCATTTCCTACTGTATGAGCTTAACTCTTAAGCCTTCTATCCTCATTTTCTCCATCTCTAATATTTGTATTATGCAAATTTCTCCCTCACATCCAATGAAAACACCTAGGAAACCTGAGGTCATGAATGAACTGTAAGTTTTAGTAACTTGTTTTCTTCTCTTCTGGTTTCATAGATGTAGTAGCGCCACCTGGACAAATCTGTTTCCTTTCAGTTAAAAACCACTCTTCAGCCCCAATTCTACCATGTCTCCTTTGGGATGTGGTGGAGATGGAAGATGGAGGAAAACAAGAGCAGACATACATCAAAGACTCAAAATTCTATTTTAAAAAAATTACAGCTAATCTAGACAATGCAAAAAGGGAAGGCAATGATAAAGATAAACCTGAATTAAACAAAAAACAAAGGAGATGATCAATAAACCTAAAACTCATTCTTTAAAAAGCCTAAAAAAATAGAAAAGCATCTGCTAAATTTATCAAGGATGAAAGAGAGCAAAAACAACTGAACATTATGAATAAAAAAGGACTCTAAATACACGGAGGATCTTTGTAACTCACAGAAGATTTCTGAACATAGCAATGAACATAACATTGATAATCATTTTTAAAGTGCATATTTTCTCTAAAATTACAAAAAAATTTCATGAATAGTGCCAATTTTTAAAAATATCAGTATATTGATAATTACTAAAGAAAAGTAATAGGTAAAAATAAATCTCTGTTGCTCAGTAGTGCCTGACTCTTTGCGACCCCATGGACAGTAGCCTGCACCAAACTTCTCCATCCATGGGATTTTCTAGGCAAGAGTACTGGAGTGGGTTGTCGTTCCCTTCTCCAGGGAATCTTCCCAACCCAAGGATCGAACCCAGGTCTCCCACATTGTAGACAGATGCTTTACCGTCTGAGCCACCAGGGAAGTCCCCAAAAAAATCCCAACAAATAACACTAAATCCAAATTGCCTGATAGGTAATAAACCTAAGCAAAATAATCTGAAGCTTCTACTACTGTACATTTTTCCATATTACTATTATCAGCTACAACTGAAAACCCAGATATAGAATACAGGCATTAGTCATAATGAAGTATTTGGGGGTGGGGTAGGTTTGCATATTAAAATAAGGATTCAGCTTAATTCATTTATATTAACTGGTTGATAATTACTTTTACCATGAAATCCAGGCTTACACATCCCAAATCAACAAAAACAAAACTTCCTGCATTCCAGAGAAAGTTCAGTGAAGCATTATTTCAAACTTCACAGTAATTACATTTCAATAAATCATTTAAGAGAGCTTCCCTAGTGGCTCAGTTGGTAAAGAATCCGCCTACTATGTGGGAGACATGGATTTGATCCCTGGGTTGGGAAAATCCTCTGGAGGAGGGTATGGCAACCCATTCCAGTATTCTTGCCTGGAGAATCCCCATGGACAAAGGAGCTTTGGCAGGCTACAGTTCATGAGGTGGCAAAGAGTCGGACACAACTGAGCGACTAAGCAGAGCACAGCAGAGCAAATCATTTAAGAGAAGAGAAAATAATGAAATGGCATTATCCCCAAGAGAAGGGAGTAGGTGCTATTGTAAAACATATCCAAAGGAATGTAGGAAACAGAGGAAGAATATGAAGGACACTAAATGGAGATGGATTCAAAGAAAATTTTCAGAGAGGAGCTCTGTTTGTCTGAAGAGATAAGTAGGAATTTGCAAGTTAGAGAAAAGAAAAGCTTTGCAGAAAATGTTTAGACAGAGAAATAGGATATGCTGAAGATAAGAAAAGCATGAAAAAGTATGATTTTTGAGGAGTAAGTGAAACACACCTTAAGTGTTGCTTTCAAAAACTCCTTAATTATCACAATACTTGCTATATGTGTTCTCTGTAAATTCAAGCATTGAAGTCCTAGTCTTCCCTAATGGAACTGTATTTGGGCATAGGGTCTTGGAATAATTAAAGTTATAATGGGTTACAAGAGAGGCCCTGGCAGAGCGGGATAAATTGGGACCTTGGGATAGACAGATACACACTACTATGTATCAAATAGGTAACTAATGAGAACCTACTGTATAGCACAGTGTGGGGGAGTGGGCACGAAGAAGGTACAATCTGTAGGACATATATTAACTTAACCTTAATAATGCATTCCAATATACAGTAGGTACAGACAAATACTGTTTGGTTTCATGAGGTACCTAGAAGAGTAAAATTCTTTTTTTTATTTTAATTTTAATTAATTTATTTTTTTTAATTTTATTTTTACTTTATTTTACTTTACAATACTGTATTGGTTTTGCCATACATTGACATGAATCCACCACGGGTGTATACAAGCTCCCAGTCCTGAATCCCCCTCCCACCTCCCACCCCATATCATCTCTCTGGATCATCCCCATGCACCAGCCCCAAGCATCCTGTATCCTGTATCGAACATAGTAAAATTCTTAGTGTCAGAGAGTACATTGGTAGATGCCAGGGACTGGGATCAGGGGAAGAAGGGGAATGGGGGCTTAGTGTTTAATGGGGACAGAGTTTCAATTTAGGAAGGCAAAAAATTGGGGAAATAGATGATGATGATGAGACTTGCACAACAACGTGAATGTATTAGTGCCACTGAAGTCTACAGCTATATATGGTTAAAACAGTATGTTTTATTTATATGATTTTTACCATAATCTGAAAAAAAAAAAATAGTGAGGTCTTAATCTGGCAGGATTAGTGTCTCTGTAAGAGGAAGAGAAATAAGCACTCCACCTCTCTCCACAGTGTAAGGACCATGAGTACGTGGCTACTTGCAAGTCCAGAGAAGAGAAGGCAGGTTGACACCTACATTGCCAGCACCTTGGATTTCCCAGCCTCCAGAACTGTGAGAAATTAATTTCTGTTACTTAAGCCACCCAACCTCTGGTGTTTTAGTGTGGCACCTTGAACAGACTAATAACCCCTCTCAAGACTGTAATAGGTGAAGAGATATGGGGAAAATAACTCAAATGACCCTATGTCCAGATGAATCAGAAAAGAAGAGGCATCAGGCTTGAGGAGATGGGAGATGCTTGATAGGGTCCACATAATATTAAAGCTGGGAGGATTCTTAGGGATCTCATTTTCAACTGCTTCGTTTTACACTGAAAGAAATGAGGACCTGGCTTTGCCCAAGGTTATAGTTGCAGCTAGTGACAGAGGCCTGGAAGAGATTTTCCTGGTATATGCAGTGGCTCATTCCTCAGAGAGAACCTAGCAGTTGTGGTTTCATCTTTGCTAAGAATAATTCCACTATCCTCCATGCTCACATAAACTCCTTTCCCAATTCATTCTTCCTGGTGCAGCCTGATGCCTTCACTGAAGCAGCTGATTAATTACCAAGAACCATCAAACCCTGCAGTGACATCCCTTAGGCAAAGGCTGCTTCTCTTCCTGAAATGCCAATCTCAGTGAAGGTCTGAGGTACCCCATGTTTTCTGACATTCTCAGCAGTGGGGCCCCTCTGCCTGGGGCTGACTCAGTGCAAAGAGGGTCTGCTTTAACAAACAAGACGCTGCTTCCCCACCAGCAGGCCTGCTGTTGCTCTTGTTTTCAATTCTCCAAAGGCGAGATCCTGCATATGCTCACCTACCGCTGCCTCAGCACAGGATCAAATAGATGAATGAGTGAGTGGGAGGAGCAGGAGCCAGTGGAATTGAAGAACAGAGCTGGCACTAAGCCAGTCAGGCCAAAGAGAAAGACAAGTACTGTATCATAAAGAAAATGGAAAACCCGGGCTGAAGCCACCATCCTAAGGACAGAGTTTCTGTTTCTACTGTGCCCCTAGGCAAGGTCACAAGCAGTCAGAAAACACAGCTTTGCAATCAAATCTGAATATCACTTTACAGTCCTCAAATTCATAAAGATTAAACTAGTAATAATGGCACCATCTGATAATGAGAAGTATACAAGAAGATGCCTTTAATCCAGGTATTTATGAATATGCCCAATTTTGCCCCCTGGATGTTGTACCATTTAGAAATATTCATGAAAGACCTTTAAAAATGTCTACATATTTTGTATAACAATTAAAAACCAGCATTAGGAATCTGGACATACATGAGAAAATGAAGACCTAGGTGTACTATGACAGTCATGAAAATGTGCTGCTTACATAGCCTGCTGTGGATAGGAAGATTCCAGCTGCTACCCTTCTGTAGTCAGTCTCCACCAAGTTTGCACCACTTCATGTGGGCTGCTTTAAGCCAATGATATTTCAAATATGGTGGGATTATTAAGGAGTTATCTGGTGAGATGAATTCCTTCACCGACTGATTTTAGCTTGAGGGCTCCCCTGTGACCTGGCTGAAACTTTCTTTGAACTGTGCTGAAGTCTGAGATTTTTCCTGACATAATTAACCCTCCTTTTGTTCTCATTTCACAAGAGTCAGATCTGTACTTTATTCTGAAGATTCTCCTTACCTTTCCTACACCCCCAATAAAACTTTTGCTGGTCTAATCCCGTCTTGTCTATTTCTTGGGAACACAAAGTAGTGCATATAAGAATATTCAAAGGCAGTTCAGGGACCTAATCAAACTTAAATGCTTTTTCAGGGCAAAGGAGGCTGTAAACAAAATACAAAGACAACGTATTGAATGGGAGAAAATATTTGAAAATGATGCAATCAAGGGTTTAATCTCCAAAATATACAAATAGCTCATATAATGCAATATCAAAAAACAACCAACCAAATCAAAAAATGGGCAGAAAATCTAAACAGACATTTTCCCAAAGAAGACATTCAGATATCCAACAGGGACATGAAAATTCACTCAATATTGCTAATTATTAGAGAAATGCAAATCAAAATTAAAACAAAATATCACCTCACATCAGTCAGAATGACTATTATCAAAAAGTCTACAAATAATAAATGCTGGAGAGGGTGTAGGAAAAAGAAAACTCATCTACACCATTGGTAAAAATGTAAGTTGGTATACCTACTATGAAAAACAGTATAGAGGAGCCTTAAAAAACTAAAAATACAGCTACCATATGATCCAGCAATCCCACTCCTGGGTATAGATCCAGAAAAGACAGAAACTCTAATTTAAAAAGAAAAGATATAAGCATCTGAATGCAGAGTTTCAAAGAATACGAGGAGAGATAAGAAAGCCTTCCTCAGTGATCAATGCAAAGAAACAGAGGAAAACAACATAATGGGAAAGACTAGAGATCTCTTCAAGAAATTCGGAGATACCAAGGGAATATTTCATGCAAAGATGGGCTTGACAAAGGACAGAAATGTTATGGACCTAACAGAAGCAGAAGATATTAAGAAGAGGTGGCAAGAATACACAGAAGAACTGTACAAAAAGGATATTCATCACCCAGATAATTACCATGGTGTGATCACTCACCTAGAGCCAGACATCCTTGAATGTGAAGTCAAGTGGGCCTTAGAAAGCATCACTACAAACAAAGCTAGTGGAGGTGATGGAATTTCAGTGGAGTTATTTCAAATCCTGAAAGATGATGCTGTGAAAGTGCTGCACTCAATATGCCAGCAAATTTGGAAAACTCATCAGTGGCCAAAGGACTGGAAAAGGTCAGTCTTCATTCCAATCCCAAAGAAAAGCAATGTCAAAGAATGCTCAGACTACCACACAATTGCATTCATCTCACACGCGAGTAAAGTAATGCTCAAAATTCTCTAAGCCAGGCTTCAGCAATACGTGAACCGTGAACTTCCAGATGTTCAAGCTGGTTTTAGAAAAGGCAGAGGAACCAGAGATCAAATTGCCAACATCCACTGGATCATCAAAAAAGCAAGAGAGTTCCAGAAAAACATCTATTTCTGTTTTATTGACTGTGCCAAAGCCTTTGACTGTGTGGATCACAATAAACTATGGAAAATTCTGAAAGAGATGGGAATACCAGACCACCTGACCTGCCTCTTGAGAAACCTATATTCAGGTCAGGAAGCAACAGTTAGAACTGGACATGGAACAACAGACTGGTTCCATATAGGAAAAGGAGTACTTCAAGGCTGTATATTGTCACCCTGCTTATTTAACTTATATGCAGAGTACCATGAGAAACGCTGGGCTGGAAGAAGCACAAGCTGGAATCAAGATTGCCTGGAGAAATATCAATAACCTCAGATATGCAGATGACACCACCCTTATGGCAGGAAGTGAAGAACTAAAAAGCCTCTTGGTGAAAGTGAAAGAGGAGAGTGAGAAAGTTGGCTTAAAGCTCAACATTCAGAAAACGAAGATCATGGCATCCGGTCTCATCACTTCATGGCAAATAGATGGGGAAACAGTGGAATCAATGTCAGATTTTATTTTTTTGGGCTCCAAAATCACTGCAGATGGTGACTGCAGCCATGAAATTAAAAGACGCTTACTCCTTTGAAGGAAAGCTGTGACAAACCTAGCCAGCATATTAAAAAACAGAGACATTACTTTGCCAACAAGGTCCGTCTAGTCAAGGCTATGGTTTTTCTAGTGGTCATGTATGGATATGCGAATTGGACTGTGAAGAAAGCTGAGCGCCGAAGAATTTATGCTTTTGAACTGTGGTGTTGGAGAAGACTCTTGAGAGTCCCTTGGACTGCAAGGAGATCCAACCAGTTCATTCTAAAGGAAATCAGTCCTGGGTGTTCGTTGGAAGGACTGATGCTGAAACTGAAGCTCCAATACTTTGGCCACCTCATACAAAGAGTTGACTCATTGGAAAAGACCCAGATGCTGGGAGGGATTGGGGGCAGGAGGAAAAGGAGAAGACAGAGAATGAGATGGCTGGATGGCATCACCAACTCGATGGACATGAGTCTGAGTGAACTCCAGGAGCTGGTGATGGACAGGGATGCCTGGCGTGCTGTGATTCATGGGATCACAAAGAGTTGGACACAACTGAGCAACTGAACTGAACTGAACTGAACTGAATGTTCATATCAGCACTATTTACAATAAGCAAGACATGGAAATAATACATGTCTATTAATAGGCAATCAATTTAAGAAGATGTAAAGAAAAAAATGTATGGTATTCAGTTGCTTTATACATGTCCTACTCTTTGTGATCCTATGGACCGTAGTCTGCCAGGCTCCTCTGTCCATGGGATTCTCCAGGCACGAATACTGGAGTGGGCTGCCATGCCCTCCTCCATGGATCTTCCTGACCTAGAAAAAAGAACCCAGGTCATCTACATCTCCTGCATCGGCAGGCGGGTTCTTTAGCACTAGTACTGTGATCTTCCTAAGTGGCTCAGGGGTAAAGAATTTGCCTGTAAATAATCTGCTCCTGCAGGAGCTTCAGGAAATTCAGGCTTGATTCCAGGATCAGGAAGATCCCCTGAAGGAGGGCATGGCAACCCACTCTAGTATTCTTGCCTGGAGAACTCTCATGGAAAGAGGAGCCTAGTGGGCTACATCCACAGGGTCACAAAGAGTCAGGCATGACTTAAGTGATTTAGCATGCACATACATATATAAGATCAAAGCAGTCAATCCTAAAGGAAATCAACTCTGAATGCTAATGCTGCTGCTGATGCTGAGTTGCTTCAGTTGTATCCGACTCTGTGTGACCCAATGGACGGCAGCCCACCAGGCTCCCCCATCCCTGGGATTCTCCAGGCAAGAACACTGGAGTGGGTTGCCATTTCCTTCTCCAATGCATGAAAGTTAAAAGTGAAAGTGAAGTCACTCTTGCAACCCCATGGACTGCAGCCTAGCAGGCTCCTCTGTCCATGGGATTTTACAGGCAAGAGTACTGGAGTGGGGTGCCATTGCCTTCTCCCAACTCTGAATATTCATCCAATATTCATTGGAAAGTATAATGCTGAAGCTGAAGCTGCAAAACTTTGGCCACCTGATGCCAAGAGTTAATTCATTGAAAAAGTTCCTGGTGTTGGGAAAGACTGAAAGCAAAAGGAGAAGGGGTGGCAGAGGATGAGATGATTGGATAGCATCACTGACTCAATGGAAATGAATTGGTATACTCTAGGAGACAGTAAAAGACAGTGAAGCCTAGAAGTTATGCCAGTGCTGCAGTCCATGGAGTTGAACATGACTTAGCAACTGGCTAACCGTGCTGGCTATGGGCCCTCTTTTTTCCCTGGGTGCCATTTGCAATTTCCCTGTGCATGGTATGCAGTTTTCCACTTGGTTTTTGTCACTTAATTTCCAAAGTTTTTCAATATCTCATGATCGTTGCTCATGCTTAGGGCATAAGAATGTGTTGTAGGACTGCAGTCTGTTTACATAACCATCTGCTCCTGGCTGGTGACTGAGCCTGTTTCTAATCCTGACAGTAACCAGGACTGTGGTCCTTCCTGAGGCTTCCTGGCAGCTTGGACTTCGAGCCTGTGAGCAGCCCCATGGTGGGGTGCTGAAGGTAGAGGAGCATTTTGAGTTTGGAAGCTTTTTTCAATTTTAGAACTCTTTCATAATTTAAGTGTGTACATTTTGTTTGGTTACATAAATAACATGTAAAAGTTTCAGATAATCCAGAACAAAACAGAAAGTCTCTTCACTATTACCTCCCCTCCACAGCTCCCAGTGCCTGCCTGTGAGTCACCATCATCAACAAACAGGCGGCTTCCTTCCAGTCCCTTTTCAGCACCTTTACACTCTTACATGGTTTCTTGGTGGCTCAGCCGGTAAAGTATCTGCCTGCAGTGTGGGAGTCCCAGGCTTGATCCCTGGGTTGGGAAGATCCCCTGGAGAAGGAAATGGCAACCCACTCCAGGACTCTTGCCTGGAAAATTCCATGGATGGAGGACCCTGGTAGGCTACAGCTCATAGCGTCACAAAGAATCGGACACGACTGAGCGATTTCACTTTCACACTCTTACACATGTCTTTTATGTATGTTAGACCTTGTTATACATTGTGTTCTGTAAACTTTCCTCTTATCAAACAATGTATCCTGTCCAAGAGTCAGAGATCTAGCTACCACATTCTTTTTTAAAATAGCTGCATAGTTTTTATAATGCGGTATTATATTTCACTGAATATTTTATTTATTCACCTTTTCTAAAGATTTGGGCTGTTTTCTAATTTTAATGCTGCTGTGAATGTTGATGGACTTAAATTCAGGCTCACATATAGAATTTCTACAGAAAGGATTCCTGGAAATGAAACTGCTGACTCAGTGGTCATGTACACAAAATTGTGATAGCTACTTCCAAATTATCTTCCCAAACAAGCTGTTTTCTTAAAAAAAGAAATAAAAAGCTTCGTTGGTTACAAAAAGTAATGTTCTTGGAAAAAAACGTAAAGCATTGAAACAAAACCAGCAAGGAAATTTAAAAGTTCCTTTAATTTTCCTTTAAAAAGTCCTCATAATTTCATCACCCAAGAATGACAGGTATTAACATACAATCTATTTATTTGAGTCATTTTACTGCACAGATATATACATATGATTTTTAATGAAAATGTGGCCCTAATGTATAGTCTTTTTAGAAACCTACTTTTTGCAGTTAACTGTATATCACAAAGATCTTTTCAAGTCACTAAAGAGTCTTCTATGGCGATATTCTAGGTTGTTAATGTGGTTTAGGGACAAGAGGAGAAAAGCTTAAGTGGACGGAGTGAAACTAAAAAGAGTTTTTTAAAAAAACAAAACAAAACTGTGCTAGACAGCTGATAAGCCATGTGTAGGATATGTTCACCTGAACTATTTACATAGAAGAATTATTCTACAACCCTGGTTCTTAGATATATTTGAAACCTAATAAAGACATCTTTCCAGCAATGTGTATGATCACATAATTTGAATATAGTTTCAGGTGTTCATGTCCCTTCTCTCCCCACTAGAAAAAATTCCTTGTCTACAGCATCATTTTAAATCATGGTTGCCCTGAATGCCTCAATGCAGCTAGAGCACAGCTCACCTAACCAGGGTGTTAAGGTTATGGACTTTTGAGTCAGGCTGCTGCTGCTAAGTTGCTTCAGTCATGTCCGACTCTGTGAAACCCCACAGAAGGCAGCCCATCAGGCTCCACCATCCCTGGGATTCTCCAGGCAAGAATGCTGGAGTGGGTTGTCATTTCCTTCATCAATGCATGGAAGTGAAAAGTGAAAGTGAAGTGGCTCAGTTGTGTCTGACTCTTCCCGACCTCATGGACTGCAGCCTACCAGGCTCCTCCGTCCATGGGGTTTTCCAGGCAAGAGTACTGCACACCCCATCAAATCCTGGCTCCATTACATGCTCTTCAGTCCCCCTGCCTGTTCCCTCACTTGTAAAATCCAGACAATAATAGGCCAATTCTCGGGTTGTTGGGAGGTTTAAAGAGTTCATTCATGTGCATAAAATGTTTAAACCAGAGTCAGGCACGTGGTAAGTGCTAATTAAATGTCAACTCTTATTATTTCCAGCATTTGGCTTTTGTAGAATTTCTAACTCTAATCTTCCCACACTTCCATGGTGACTTCCCAGGGATAAATTCCTAGATGTGGAATAGCTGTGTGCATTAGCATACTTATAAGATTTTGGATACATAATGCAAAGCTCCTCTATAAAGATTCAGATTCAGTCATTATTTCTGGACTGGGTTTCCAGTGGTAAACAAATGGATGAAAATCTCTGCCTTTGTGGTTTACATTAGAAACTGGAATCGACAGAAAACAAAATTTTAAAAAGTGACCCACCAGTAGTATGGAAGAAGTGAAGCAGGGATGGTTGTTGAGATTGCAGTTCCGAAGGGACAGGAGGTTGAAGGGGAGAAGAACGTTCCCAGCAGAGGGAGTATGGAGGGCTAGGGGCAGAATCCTGTCTTGTGTGCCTGAGGGGAACCTGGAGGACAGGAGGGCAGAGCTGGAAGTATCAGGGACATCTCACTAAGTAGGTCATCAAAGACACACTGTCAACAAGCGAAATCACAGACGGGAACTCTGGTAAAAATCCCTCCCAAACAGGAGGAGAAGCTGTTCTCAGCCTTGACCCCATGTGGCAGCAGACCACCACCAGCCTCCATTCTACACTTAGATTTGTCTCCTCTCATTTATAACTATTTCAGTTCCAAGTCTGGTTCTTCCCAAGCTCTCACAGCTGCCTAGTTTAGCAGTGGTTCTGCAGTTGGAGGAAGTGAGTAGAAATTCCAGGCCATTGTTTACATCATGGTGTCCCCAAGATGAATGTGTGTGTGTGTGTGTGACAAAATGCATACGATTGAAACCTACTGTGTTAACCATTTTAAGTATACAGTTCAGGGATATTAAATAGATGGATAATGTTTCATCAATACCCTTTATCTCCTTAACTCTTTTCATCTTGTAAAACAGAAACTCTAGACATATTAAACAATAACTCACCATTGCTTTCTGCCCCTAACAACCAACCTTCTATTTTCTGTCTCTTTGGCTACTTTAAATATCTCATATAGTGGAATCACATGGTATTTGCGTTTTTGTGGTTGGCCTTTTTCACCTGGTGTAATGTTCTCAAAGTTCATCCATGTTGTAGCAAACATCCAAATTTCCTTCTTTTCTAAGGCTGAATAATACTCCATTGTGTAATGGTGAATTTCTAAGCAGAACTGAGGTGCCAAGAAGTGTTTAAAGCAGCATTAGTACACCAAGATACTGATTCCAAGAAGAAAAATTCACCAACAACATAGCCTTGTATTTGAATCAGCTCACAATGTAATTAAGTTTCTCCATAAGTGGTGGGGGACTCCTTGACAATTATATGAAACTTGTAAGAAACCGGCATATAGGTTTCTCAAGAGGCAGGTCAGGTGGTCTGGTATTCCCATCTTTTTCAGAATTTTCCATAGTTTATTGTGGTCCACACAGTCAAAGGCTTTGGCATAGTCAATAAAACAGAAATAGATGTTTTTCTGGAACTCTCTTGCTTTTTTGATGATCCAGCAGATGTTGGCAATTTGATCTCTGGTTCCTCTGCCTTTTCTAAAACCAGCTTGAACATCTGGAAGTTCACTGTTCACGTATTGCTGAAGCCTGGCTTGAAGAATTTTGAGCATTACTTTACTAGCGTGTGAAGTGAAGTCGGTCAGTCATGTCCGACTCTTTGTGACCCCCGTGGACTGTAGTCTACCAGGCTCCTCCATCCATGGGATTCTCCAGGCAAGAATACTGAAGTGGGTTGCCATTTCCTTCTCCAGGGGATCTTCCCAACTCAGGATCGAACCCAGGTCTCCCACATTGCAGGCAGATGCTTTAACCTCTGCGCCACCAGGGAAGCCCAGGTGAGCGCAATTGTGCGGTAGTTTGAGTATTCTTTGGCATTACCTTTCTTTGGGATTGGAATGAAAACTGACCTTTTCCAGTCCTGTGGCCACTGCTGAGTTTTCCAAATTGGCTGGCATATTGAGTGCAGCACTTTCACAGCATCATCTTTTAGGATTTGAAATAGCTCCACTGGACTTCCATCACCTCCACTAGCTTTGTTCGTAGTGATGCTTTCTAAGGCCCACTTGACCTCACATTCCAGGATGTCTGGCTCCAGGTGAGTGATCACACCATAGTGATTATCTGGGTCGTGAATATCTTTTTTGCATAGTTCTTCTGTGTGTTCTTGCCACCTCTTAATATCTTCTGTTTCTATTAGGTCCACACCATTTCTGTCCTTTTCGAACCTATCTTTACATGAAGTGTTCCCTTGATATCTCTAATTTTCTTGAAGAGATCTCTAGTCTTTCCCATTCTGTTGTTTTCCTCTATTTCTTTGCATTGATCACTGATGAAGATTTTCTTATCTCTCCTTGCTATTCTTTGGAACTTATTTAATTCTTGTCCATAGTTCATCAGGCACCATGTCTACCAGATCTAAACACTTGAATCTATTTGTCACTTCTACCATATAATAGTAAGGGATTTGATTTAAGTCATTCCTGAATAGTCTAGTGGTTTTCCCTACTTTCTTCCATTTAAGTCTGAATTTGGCAATAAGGAGTTCATGGTCTGAGCCACAGTCAGCTCCCGGTCTTGTTTTTGCTGACTGTATATAGCTTCTCCATCTTTGGCTGCAAAAAATATAATCAATCTGATTTTGGTATTGACCATCTGGTGATGTCCATGTGTAGAGTCTTCTCTTGGGTTGTTGGAAGAGGGTGTTGGCTATGACCAATGCATTCTCTTGGCAAAACTCTATTAGCCTTTGCCCTGCTTCATTCTGTACTCCAAGGCCAAATTTGCCTGTTACACTAGGTATTTCTTGATTTTTTACTTTTGCATTCCAGTCCCCTATAATGAAAAGGACATCTTTTTTGGGTGTTAGTTCCAGAAGGTCTTGTAGGTCTTCATAGAACTGTTCAACTTGAGCTTCTTCAGTATTACTGGTCAGGGCATAGACCTGAATTACCATGATATTGAATGGTCTGCCTTGGAAATGAACAGAGATCATTCTGTTGTTTTTGAGATTGCATCCAAGTACTGCATTTCAGACTGTTTTGACTGTGATGGCTACTCCATTTCTTCTAAGGGATTTTTGCCCTCAGTAGTAGATATAATGGTCACCTGAGTTAAATTCGCCCATTCCAGGTTTTTTTCATATTACAGTCCATGTAATATAATGGACTGCATTCTTCTAATGGACATTCTACTGCAACTTTTGAGACAAGAATTAAATAAGTTCTCCTACAGTCTTCTTTAAGCACAACCAGATATACTGATGTTTCACTTTCCATGTAATATAATGGACTGTAATAATAAACCCCAGTACATGGGGTTGCAAAGAGTCAAATATGACTTAGCAACTACACAACAGCAACAACAATAAATTTGTATTCAATGCCTCACTCCACATTTCAGCTGTCTGCAAATAGAAGCCTCATTCTTTTAACTTGATCAAGAAAGGCTCTATCTCATACCCTTATATCCTGTTGGGTTCCCTTGGTTTGCAGTGTCTACCCTATAGAATAACCCTAGTTGTCCTCTGGTATAGGATTGGAACTGGTTACAACAGAACTTAGATGTGGAAAGGGGCCTGGAAAGGGGCCTGAAATGTTAAGATCTCCTTAGAAAGAGAGGGAGAGAGAGTAGGGTTGAATACTAAAGATGAGTCCACTGAATGTGGAAGAAGAGTCAATAAGGAGATTCTGATCAAGAAGTTGAACTCAAGCTTGCCACATTTCCCATGATGAGTCACATCATATCAGAAGGCTAATATTCCATTCATATCTCTCCCTGTTCCCTAACTGGTTTACTTCTGGCTGCCTGTGATGCTCACTGGTGTGAATATTCTGAGAGAAGCACAAAGCTGATATATATACTCTCCAATGCCATTTCTTTGCAGGAAGAGAATAAAGCAGGGATTCCAAGCCTTCAGGATCTAATGCCTATGATCTGAAGTGGAGCTGATGTAATAATAATAGAAATAAAGTGCATAAAAAATGTAATGCACTTGAGTCATCATAAACCCCCCCCACCCCCGAAAAACCTGTCTTCCATGAGACTGACCCATAGTGCCAGAAAAGTTGGAGACCACTATTATAAAGGACACACTCTTCTTCAAACAAATCTACCATTATTTATGGGACACATAGAATACCTCAGTGATGAGCATCCTCTTTGGCCCTTGCAAAAATTCACAGACATTCTACTGCAACTTTTGAGACAAGAATTAAATAAGTTCTCCTACAGTCTTCTTTAAGCACAACCAGATATACTGATGTTTCACTTTACATTTGTCCAATCTGGCTAATGCAGAGATATCTCTGGCCATACTTCCCCACAACTCCTGACACAGGAATCTTCCATCCCTGGCAGAAAACTTTGTTGGAAGATTCCTTTTCAAATAACACCAAATTGATATTCATATTCTGAGATACATACACTTCTGTCCTCGTCCCTTCCCCCTCCTCCTGCCCTCCTCTCCCTCCTCCTTTTCTTCCCCTCCCTCCATTCTCCTCCACCTCTTCTTTCCCCTCCCCACCTCTTCTTCCTCCTCCTCTTCCTCTTGATCTCCTCCTCCCCCTCTTCCCTATCCTTGTTCCTCTTTTTCTCTCTCCTCCTCTTCACCCCCCCATCCTCCTCCTCTTCTCCCCCCTCCTCTCTGGTCACCTGTGTGGCAGAGCCAGGGACGCCCTGACTCTGTGCCCCTCTCTCACAGCCAGCTGCTGCCCTGCAGCCCCAAGATTGCTTTGATTACAGTAGTTTTGTAGTAAGTTTTGACATCAGGAAGTGTGAGTTCCCCAGCTTTGTTCTGCTTTTTCAAGATTATTTTGGCTATATGGATACCCCTTGAGATTTCATATGAGTTGTAGATGGGATTTTCGATTTCAGAATCCCAATGATGTTTTTTAGAGATAGAGATTGCAGTGACTACATAGATAACATTTGATATTGTTGACACTTGAAGATATTAAGTATTTCAATCCATGAACATAGGATGTATTTCCATTTACTTATGTATTTTTAATTTCTTACAGCAGTGTTTTGTAGTTTTCACTGTATAAGTCTTTCGCCTGCTTGGTTAAGTTAATTACAAGGTATTTTACTTTTGATGCTATTACAAACAAAATTTTCATAATGTCCTTTTAAGATTTTTCATTGATAGTGTGTAGAAATGCAGCTGGTTTTTGTATGTTAATTTTTCACCTGCTATTTTTCTGGAATCATTAACTCTGACAGTTTTGATTTTGTGTTATGGAATCTTTAACGTTTTCTACAGAGAAGGTTGTACCTTCTGTAGATATTATTTTACTACTTTTCCAATTTTGATGCCCTGTATTTCTTTTACTAGCTAGAAAAATGTGGGCCTCCTTGTCTTATTCCTAAACTTAAAGGAGATGCTTTCAGTATTTCACTTTTGAGCATAATGTTTGATGTGGGGTTTACAACATATACAGCCTTTATTATGTTGAGGTACTATTCTTTTCCTAGAAGTTTGAGTGGTTTTTTTTTTTCTTTTTTTTTAATAATGAAAAGGTGTTGAATTTTGTCAAATTTTTCTTCATGGGCAGTTGAGATGAGTGTGTGAGCGTGCACGTGTGTGTGTGTTTCCCACTTTGTTGTGTTAAGCAGTGTATTTCATTGATCAATGTTATGTTGATCCAAACTTGCATTTCAGGAATAAATCCCACTTATGGTGTATAGTTCTTTTAATATGCTGCTGAATTCAGTTTTCTAGTATTTTGTTGAGGATTTTCCCATAAATATTTATAGGTGAAATTGGTGTGGCAGCTTTTTTTTTTTAATTTTTATTTTTACTTTATTTTACTTTACAATACTGTATTGGTTTTGCCATACATTTTTTTCTTGTTTGCTCTGTAGTGTCTTTGACTTTAGTATCAGAGTAATGGTGGCCTCATAGAATGACTTAGGAAGTGGTCCCTCCTCCTCAATTATTTTGAAAAACTTCTTGAAATGTTTGATAGAATTCACTAGTGAAGTCATCAGATCTGGAGCTTTGCTTTGTTGGAAGATTTTTGACTACTGACTCAGTCTCCTTTAGTCATAGGCTATTCAGATTTTCTATTTCTCCATGATTTAGTCTTGGTAGGTTTTGTGTTTGTAAGTAATTTGCCCATTTCATCTAGGTCATCCTATTTGTTGGCATACAGTTGTTCAATGTATAACTTACCCTCATGATTTCTGTAGAATTGGTGGTAATGTCCTCACTTTCATTTTAGTAACTTGAGTTTCTTTTTTTCCAGTTCACCTAACTAAAGTTTTTATCAGTTTTGATCTTTTAAAGAACCAGATTTTAATCTCATTATTTTTCTCTATTCTCTAATATTTAATTCCTTTCTTCTTCTAGTTTTGGGTTTAGTTTGTTCTCATTTAAGTTCCTTAAGTTGTAAAGTTATGCTCTTGATTTGAGATCTTTTTAAAAATGTGTTTATAGATATACATTTCCCAGTTGGGACTGCATTTGCTGCATTATAGTTTTTATATATTGTTTTTGTTTTCATTCAGTTTCATTCAGCTGAGTGATTTATCTTGTGATATCATCTTTGATCCATTGGCTATTTAAGAATGTGTTTAATTTTAGCATAGTTGGGAATCTTCTACTTTTTTTTTTTGTTACAATTTCTAATTTTATTCCATTGTGGTCAGGGAAAGTACTTTGTATGATAATTATTTCTGTGGTTTAATATATGGTCTAACCTGGAAAATATCCCGGTACACATGAGAAGAATGTATATGCTGCTGTTGGTGTGTATAGTGTGCTATACAAAACTATACACAAATAGTTTATTGTATCTATTTCCTTCTGTCTACTTGCTCTATCCATTATTTCTCTCTTCAACTCTGTCAGTTTTGTTTCATTTATTTTGATTGTTATTAGAAATTTAAATGTAACTTATAGCAAGAGGATATATCAAACTTCTATTAATATGTAATGTCCCACTTTGTCTCTTGTAAACCTTTTTTAATTTAAAGTCTATTTTGTCCAATATTGGTATAACCACCTCTGCTCTCTCTTGGTAACTATTTACATGGAAAATCTTTTTTATTCTTTCACCTTCAGTCAGTCAGTGCCTTTTCATCTAAAGTGAGTCTCTTATGGAGAGAACAACCTTATAGTTGGATCATGTTTTTATCCATTTTGCAAATCTTTTGATTGGAGAGTTAAAGCTATTTACATTTAAGAATGATTACTTGTAAGAACTTTCCGTCCTCTTGATTTCTCTTAATTTAATAACTTTGTTTTCCACTTCTTATATTACTGTCTTCCTTAGCATTCAGTTGATTTTTTTTTGTACTGAAATGTTTAAATTCCTTTCTCATTCCCTTTTGTTTATATTCTATAGCTATTTTCTTTGTGGATACCATGGGGATTATGTTTAACATATTAACGTTATAACACTCTAATTTGAATTTATACCAGCTTAACTTCAGTCATATGCAAAACTCTGTTCTTTACAGCTCCATCCCCACCAATGCTGTTGTTGATATCAGAGAACTACACCTTTATACATTGTATGCCCCAAATAACATAAGCTAATAATTTTTGATGCATTAGTCTCCTGAACAACTTAGAATAAAAAGTAGAGTTACAAGTCATTGTTAAAATAATATTAACTTTTATAATTGCCCATGTATTTAGCTTTATTGGGATCTTTGTTTCATCATATGGTTTCAAATTACTGTCTAGCATCATAGCATTTCACCCTATAGGACTCCATTGAGTGTTTCTTGCAGAACAGGTCTAGTAGTAACAAACTCCCTTGCTTTTATATGGAACTATCTTAATTTTTCTCTCACTGTTTTTTTAATTATTATTTTACTTTAACATCAAACATTTAAAGAACCTCAGTATACATGAAAACATGCTAAGCACTTAACAAAATTACTAAGGTATAGTCCCTGACTTGAGAAATACACAGTCAAGCAATTTAATTCTGCTGAGTGGACACAAACAGCAAACCCTCCAACTCCAGGCATTTTCTGAACCAGATACACCTATGATGTTCATTAAATTCTCCTCTATTTGTGGTATAATACTGGTAAAGTATGTGTAGAGAAAGAAACTTGAAAATAATAAATATGACCAATTAAGTGTAGAATGATAAAGATTCAGGGAGAAATGAACTGTCTTTCCATCCTCTTAATTACTTTCTCAAAAAATGTTTTCACTATCTTGGTACTAATGATCTACTAATTAATCAGAAAAGAAAAAGGAAAGATAAGAGCTAGCAGCTCAGAACTGAGGTCAAGGAAATAGTGCAGAAACAAATTATAAGGGAGAAGGAAAGAATTTGGCAAGTTAAAAAAGCCAAAATAATTGTTTACTGTTTTGTTGTTTAGTCTCTAAGTCATGTCTGACTCTTTGCGACCCCATGAACTATCAGGCTTCTCTGTCCATGGGATTTCCCAGGCAAGAATACTGGAGTGGGTTGCTATTTCCTTCTCGCACCTCTCTCACTTTTGAAGGATAGTTTTGGCAACTATAGGATTCTTAGTTACAGGGTTTGAGTTTTTTCTTCTTTTTTTAAGCAATTTGAGTGAATGGGCACACTACCTTTCTGATGAGAAATCTTCTATTATTGAGGATCCTTTATATGCATTGGAGAAGACAATGGCACCCCACTCCAGTCCTCTTGCCTGGAAAATCCTGTGAACGAAGGAGCCTGGTAGGCAGCAGTCCATGGGCTCGCGAAGAGTCAGACACGACTGAGCGACTTCCCTTTCACTTTTCACTTTCATGCATTGGAGAAGGAAATGGCAACCCACTCCAGTGTTCTTGCCTGGAGAATACCAGAGATGGGGGAGCCTGGTGGGCTGCCGTCTATGGGATCACACAGAGTCGGACACGACTGAAGTGACTTAGCAGTAGCAGTAGCAGTTTATATGCATTGAATAGTTTCTCTCATTCTGCTTTCAAGATCTCTTTATCTTCGACTTTTGATAGTTTGCTTATATGTCTTGGTGTAGGTCTTTGAGTTCACTTTACTTGGAGTTTTTTTTCTTTTTTCCTTTTTCTTTGGTAAGTACCATCTTCCCATTCTCCTCTGCTTCTCTCCAAAGTGTCAGCATACCCTGGAGAGGAGCTTTTACATGTCTGGTTACCTAGTTTCTGTAGCTGCAGCCAAGGGACTTTTCTTGATCATCTGGCTCTGGAGGCTGAAGGGCTTGCGTTTTCGGTCCAACGCAGCTGTAACAATCAGAGAGAGACTTCTGGACAGATTGCCACCCCTAGAGCACTGCGTGGATAGCAGACTGAAACACACACCCCCACCCCCTCCCCGTCCGTATTTCTGAGAGACAGATCTACTTGCTTGTCTTGGAGCTTTGGCTTAAAGGGCAGGCTTCCGGTTTGGCACATTTCAAGGGGCCTATGGAATTGCTCCCAGGGTGCAATCTTCGAGTTCCCCCTCTGCCTAGCTCTAGCTCACCAATAAAATATGTGTGCTGCTGCTCCTGCTAAGTCGCTTCAGTCGTGTCTGATTCTGTGCGACTCCATAGATGGCAGCCCACCAGGCTCTCCCATCCCTGGGATTCTCCAGGCAAGAACACTGGAGTGGGTTGCCATTTCTTTTGCTTTACGGCAAAAGTGCTATCATCTGCTATGGAAGTCAAATTATCATAATAATTCTCAAAATAAGTTGTACAAAACACACACATATTGCTTGTTGTTTATACTAAAACAACTGGAAATATGTGTAACAGCCAGAGTTGAGATGTGATAAACATCATTGAATTAATATGCATATTCTGTCAAATATTATTGAGAGTCTTAAAATAATGTCTTGTATCACTAAAAAAGGGAATTTGATAAACCTTGATAATAGAACATTTAAAAAAAAACATTCAGGGATTTCCCTGTGGTCCAGTATCTAAGACTTTGTGCTCCCAATGCAGGGGGCCTAGATTAGGGAACAGGATCCTGCATTCTGCAGTGAGGACTGAAGCTCCCATGTGCCTCAACTAAGACCCAGCACAGCCAAATAAATGAATAATTTAAAAAACAAACAAAAAATTCAGCCAATAATTAAAGCATATGTTAATTATCTTAAGTATGTCAAGGCATTTCCTAGGATTAGTATTCCATCAAACATACTTTAGAAAACAATGTTACAGTAACATTTCATAAATGCAAACATTTTTATGCCAGCCTAGTATTATGGTAATAAAACTTACTTTTCCATGTATAGATAGGAACTTACACATCAGCTTAAGCTATGTCCTTATCCTCATAACATGTTCTCCCCTCCCCAGGATCCAACATAGATCCTTGCATGCAGCAAGAGCTCAGTAAATCTTTCCTTCCATGGGTGGACCCAATTCTAATTCCTAACTATGCCTTCTTTGTTGTAAAATCAGCATTAAGAAATAATAAAATTATTCAGGAGACACAGCATTCTTACAAAATATATTTCTCCTTCTAACTGTTCTTATAGTTTGTGTATCTAATACTTGGTAAAATTGAACATTGAGAAACTGCAGGGAAATGAGCCTTCTCCTGGCATTGTTGAAACTGGGTAATAATCTCAGAAAACATTCAGATATGTACATGAGGGCTTCCTTGGTGGTCCAGTGGTTAAGAATCTACCTTGCAATGCAAGGGACACCAGTTTGTCCCATGTCTGGGAAGATCCCACATGCCATGGAGCAACTAAGCTGTGCGTCACCACTATTGAGGCTGTGAGCTGCAACTACTGAGCCCATATATTGCAACTACTGAAGCCTGTGCATGACCCTGTGCTCCACAACTAGAGAGTGGCTCCCACTTGCCTCAACTAAAGAAAACCCACATCAGCAACAAAGACTCATCACAGCCAAAAACTAAATAATGGACATGATTTAAATAAGCCCCATGATTGAAATATGTGTATCAGAAAAAAGATATGTGATAATGCCATAAAATACTTGCATCATAAATCAGAATTTATAGTGATTTGAGTGGTAATTCAGTGAAAACAAAAATGAGAAGTGCTATTCTATAAATGCAGCTTCCCATTGACTTATAATGCCTACTTTTTCTGGCTTTCTGTCTTTATATATCTATCATTTATATCATTTATGTAAGTGGCCTGAGACACTCTAATAAGCACAAATCAACACTGCCCCTGTTTTCCGGAACTCCCAACCTTTTAACCCATTACAAACTTTAATATGTAAAAATAAACCTGACAGAACCAAACATGTTCCTGTTTAAAAGATTTAATTATTTCAGCAATATGGTATTTATTTGTCCCAGTAACCATTAAGAGAAACTAGATATTTCTTTTGCTAATATAGCATGAACAACACTGAACGATGACATTTGGAAAATAATTAACATTTCCACAGTTAATGTCTTTTCACATATCATGAGGCTCATGCCTCTTGATCTGCCCTCATGATGTGTGGGATCCTTATTTTATAACAGATGTACCATTGCCTAACAACTGCCTTCTGTTATTCCACTTTTACAATTCAGATTATGCATGTCACAAATGCAGAGGCTGGAGACAGGGTTATAGAAACAACTATTTATGACAGTCCTCTATAAAGGTATCATATTTTTATTTAAAAATGAATAAAGAATGTTTATGTCACAACCAGGAATCAGATTAATTTACCCATCATGCTTAATAAATACTTTAAAACAAACATTGCCAAAAAGCTAGTCATTTCCCAATTTAATATCCAATTTCATGTTACTGTCTTGTTCCTTTTGAATAATTTACAAGAATTCTATTATCTGCTAATAACAGAATCTGTAATTTTCCATGTTTGATAAAATCATTCAATATTAACTATTTTTGCTAAGGATCTTTCAATTCTGTTCTTTTAATAATTTATTTTTTAATTGAATTTTTTTGGTCATAGTTGGAAGAGAAACTGCACATTGCCCTGTTCTACAGATTCTTATAATCTGTAAACAATTGGCCAGGACTCTGTTTATCAGAGATCAATTTCAGTTGCTAGATTGATTGTCTATATTATACATATGACAGGGCTGTCTTTTTCTATTCACTTTTACTTTAACAAATGTGTGGGTGCTGTTGGGTTGGCCAGAAACTTTGTTTGGGTTGAAAAACCTGAATGAATTTTTCGGTGAACCCAGTATATAAAAATTGCTGTTAGGTTCTTAGTACACTGTAGTGAACAAAACAAAATTAGCTTCCTATGCTCATGAGGCTTATATTTGGGAGACATAAAAATATAATTACAACTTGGAATATATTCACAGAAAAGAAGAAGCATAAAAAGAAAATGGGAGTGGCCTTTTCAGATTAAAGCAATCTGGTGCTTTGTTGGTAACATGTGAGAGTTGGTAATGTGAGAGTTGGTAATATGAGAGAGAAAGTCATGTGAAAGTGCTTGGGGTGAAAAAGAATGTGATTTCTTGAAAGAGTTTGAAGTTCTCTGTGTTCTGAGAGCTGTGACCGAGGAGGATCATGGCAGGAAGGGAAGTGGAGAGGGAGAAGGGTCTTGTAGATGCCACCGTGGCGTATTCAGATAAAACTTGAATTCCCTCAGGAACCTGCGTTTTCCCTCTTCATGTTATGCTGAAATGTTACCATTACTAAACTCCTAAATTAAGTGGTCTCTCTGAATGGATTCTAACTGGCATCTTGCCTGTGTGAACACTGTGATGTGATAGGTAGCAGTCTTCTCATGTGCTTTGAAGGTCTGTACTTCATGTTGACTCAGGGTATGTCAGACCATGGTAGCTATGGCATAAAATAGGGCTCTTTTCACTTAGAAAGCTAAGTGTTTCTATAACATTTCTTAGAAGAAATATGTATTAATCTAAGGTTTACTTTTAGGAATTCTGTACCTTGGTATGTATCTATTCATGAGTATGCATACATAAAATTATTATGTAAAAAATAATCATATCAGCCTAAAGGGGCTGAAGTAAGGATAAATTAAGATTATATGTGTAATTACTTGGCTCAGCCCTGAACTTAGCTAAATTATTCAGTAAATATTTCTTTTATCTTTAAGGCCAGATGCTGGATTAGACATTTTATTTGTATTTTATATAATGACTCAGATGGTAAAGAATCTGCCTGCAATGCAGAAGACCTGAGTTCAACCCCTGGGTTGGGAAGATCCCCTGAAGAAGGGAATGGCTACCCACTCCAGTATTCTTGACTGGAGAATCCCATGAACAGAGGAGCCTGGCAGGCTATAGTCCATGGGGTCACACAGAGTTGGATATGACTGAGCGAATAACACTTTCACTTAATGCTGTAAATTTGTTTTACTTTCTCCACATAAGAATGGATTATATCAAATTATTATCAAATTTCACAGGTAACATCCTTTTATTGATAGCAATTTTTAAAAATAATTTTATTGGCGTATAGTTGCTTTACAATATTGTATTAGTTTCTACTGAACAGCAAAGTAAATCAGTTATATGTGTGTATATGTATATATATCCTCTCTTAGATTTTTTTTCCATTTAGGTCACCACAGAGCATTGAGTAGAATTCTCTGTAGGTTAGGTTAGACAGTAGGTTCTCATTCAGTTCAGTTCAGTCGCTCAGTCATGTCTGACTCTGCAACCCCATGGACTGCAGCACACCAGGCCTCCCTGTCCATCACCAATTCCCAGAGTTTACTCAAACTCATGTCGCATTGGGTGGCCAAAGTACTGGAGTTTCAGCTTCAGCATCAGTCCTTCCAATGAATATTCAGGACTGATTTCCTTTAGGAGGGACTGGTTGGATCTACTTGCTGTCCAAGGGACTCTCAAGAGTCTTCTCCAACACCATAGTTCAAAAGTTTCAGCTCATTAGGTTCTCATTAGTTATCTATTTTATACATACTAATGTATATATTCAACCCTATCTCCCATTCCTCCCACTTCCTCTCTCCCCCCTTTGTATACATAAGTTTGTTCTCTACATCTGTATCTGTATTTCTGCTTTGTAGATAAATTCATCTGCACCAAATTTCTAGCTTCCACACATAAGCAATATTATGCTGTATTTGTTTGTCTTTTTCTGACTTACTTCACTCTGTGTAATAGTTTCTAGGTCTGTCCACACCTATGCAGATGGAACTGTTTTTGTTCTTTTTTATGGTTGAGTAATAGTCCATCATTTACATGTCCATTCAGTCGCTCAGTCATGTCTGACTCTTTGCAACCCCACAGACTGCAGCATGCCAGGCTTCCCTGTCCATCACCAACTTCTGGAGCTTGCTCAAACTCATGTTCATCGAGTCCATGATGCCATCCAACCATCTCATCCTCTGTGGTCCCCTTCTCCTACTGCCTTCTATCTTTCCTAGTGTCAGGGTCTTTTCCAATAAATCAGTACTTTGCATCTCATGGCCAAAGTATTGGAGCTTCAGCATCATTCCTTCCAATGAATATTCAGGACTGATTTCCTTTAGGATGGACTGGTTTGATCCTTGTTGTTGAAGGGACTCTCAAGAATCTTCTCCAGCACCACAGTTCAAAAGCATCAATTCTTCAGTGCTCAGCTTTCTTTATGGTCCCAACTCTCACATCTATATATGACTACTGGGAAACCATAGCTTTGAGTAGACCTTTGTTGGCAAAGTAATGTCTCTGGTTTTTAATATGCTGTCTAGGTTGGTCATAGCTTTTCTTCCAAGGAGCAAGAGTCTTTTAATTTCAGTCACCATCCCCAGTGATTTTGGAGCCCCAGAAAATAAAATCTGTCACTGTTTCCATTATTTCTTCATGTATTTGCCATGAAGTGATGGGATCAGATGCTGTGACATTAGTGTTTTAAATGTTGAGTTTTAAGCCAACATTTTCACTTTTCTCTTTCACTTTCATCAAGAGGCTCTTAAATCCTTTTCACTTTCTGACATAAAGGTGGTGTCATCTGCATATCTAAAGTTATTGGCATTTCTCCTGGCAATCTTGATTCCAGCATGTGCTTCATCCAGTCCAGCATTTTGCATGATGTACTCTGCGTATAAGTAAAATAAACAGGGTGACAGTATATAGCGTTGACGTACTCTTTTCTCAACTTGGAACCAGTCCAGTTCTCACCGTTGCTTTTTGACGTGCATATAGATTTCTCAGGAGGCAGGTTAAACATACCAAATATGAACACACCAGACCACCTTACCTGCCTCCTGTTTACATGTACTGCATCTTTAGTCATTCCTCTGCTGATGGACATTTACATTGCTTCCATGTTCTGGATACTAAAAATAGTGCTGCAATGAACATTGGGGTGCGTGTATCTTTTTGAATTATGGTTTTCTGCGGGTATATTCCCAGGAGTGTATTGCTGGGTCCTATTAGTTCTATTTTTAGTTTTTTGAAGATCCTCCATACTATTCTCCATGGTGGGTGTACCAATTTACATTACAACCAATAGTGTAGGAGGATTCCCTATTATCCACATCCTCTCCAGCTTTTGTTTGTACATTTTTTTTGATGATGGCCATTCTTACTGTAGTGAGGTGATACCACATTGTTCTTTTGTTTTGCTTTTCTCTAATAGTTAGTGATATTGAGCATCTTTTCATGTGTTTGTTGACCATGTCTTTGTCTTTTTTGAGAAATGTCTATTTATATTTAGATCTTCTGCATTTTTCTTTTTTTGCTATTGAGCTGTATCAGCTGTTTGTATATTTTGGAGATTAACTTCTTGTCAGTGGCTTCATTTGCAAATATTGGGTTGGCCCAAAAGTTCATTCATTCCACTGTAACATCTGATGAAAAACCTGAATGAGTATTTTGACTAACCTAATATTTTCTCTCATTCTGAGGGTTGTCTTTCATCTCATTTATGTTTTCCTTTGCTGTGCAAAAGCTTGTAAGTTTAATTAGGCCCCATTTGTTTATTTTGTTTTTATTTCCATTACTCTAGGAGGTGGGTCAAAAAAAGTCTTGCTGTGATGTATGTTAGTGTTCTGCCTGTCTTTTCATCTAAGAGTTTATACTGTCAGCCTCACATTTATGTCTTTATTCCATTTTGAGTTTATTTTTGTGTGTGTCATTAGGGAGTGTTCTAATTCCATTCCTCTTCATGGAGCTGTCCAGTTTTCCTAGCACCACTTTTTGAAGACTGTCTTTTCTCCACTGTGTGTTCCTGCCTCCTTTGTCATAGATTAGATGAGCGAAGGTGTGTGGGTTTATCTCTGCTCTCTATCTTGCTCTACTGAGCTGTATTTCTGTTTTTGTGCCAGGAACAAATATTGTCTTGATTACTGTAACTTCGTAATGTCGTCTGAAGTCATGGAGCCTGATTCCTCCAGCTGTTTTTCTTTCTCAAGATTGCTTTGATTATTTCAGGGTCTTTTGTGTTTTCATACAAATTGAAAATATTTTGTTCTAATTCTGTGAAAAATGCCGTTGGTAATTTGATAGAGATTGCATTGAATCTGTAGATTGCCTTGAGTAATATAGTCATTTTCACAGTATCGATTCTTCCAATCCAAGAACATAGTATGTCTCTCCATTTGTTTGTGTTGTCTTTGATTTCTTTCATTAGTATCCTACAAGTTTTCTGAGTACAAGTCTTTCGTCTCCTTAGGTAGGTTTATCCCCGGTATTTTATTCTTTTTGTTTTAATGGTAAATGGGATTGTGTCCTTAATTTCTAATTATATTATAGGAATGCAAGAGATTTCTATGTATTAGTTTTGTGTCCTGCAGCTTTACCAAATTCATTGGTTAGCTCTAGTAGTTTTCTGGTAGCTTCTTTAGGATTTTCTGTGTGTAGAATCATGTCATCTGCAAACAGTGACAGTTTTACTTCTTTTTCAATTTGGATTCCTTTTATTTCTTTTTCTTCTGTGATTGCCATGGCTACGATGCCAAAAACTCTGTTAAATAGTAGTGATGAGTGTGTCTTCTTCCTGATCTTAGAGGAAATACTTTGTTTTTCACCACTGGGAATGATATTTGCTATGCATTTGTCACATATGCCCTTTATTATGTTGAGGTTTGTTCTTTCTATGGCCATTTTCTGCAGAGTTTTCTTTGGGACATAAATGGGTTTTGAATTTTGTCAAAAGCTTTCCCTGTCTCTGTTGACATGATCATATGATTTATTTTTCAATTTGTTAATATGGTATACCACTTTGATTACATACATTGAAGAATCCATGCATCCCTGGGATAAAGCCCACTTGACCATGGTGTATGGCCCTTTTAATGTATTGTTGGGTTATGTTTGCTAGTATTTCATTGAGCATTTTTGTGTCTGTGTTCATCAGTGATATTGACCTGTAATCTCCTTTTTTGTGATAGATTTGTCTGGTTTTGGTGTCAGGGTGATGATGGCCTCAAAGAATGAGGTTTGGAGTGTTCCTCCCTCTGCAGTCTTTTTGGAATAGTTTGAGAAGGAAATGCTTTAATTTTTTTTTATTGAAGTATAGTTGATTTATGGTATTTAAGGTGTAGATCATAGTGATTCAGTTACACTATATATGTATTTTTTCAGATCCTTTTCTATTATAGGTTATTACAAGATATTGAATATAGTTACCTAGGTCATACAGTAGCTCTTTGTTGGTTATCTATTTTAAATATTATAGTATTTATATGTGGATCTCAAACTCCTAATTTATCCCACCCCTCCTGTTTCCTTTTGTATGTAGAAATTTCTTTTCTATCTCATGAGTCTATTTCTGTTTTGTAAATAAAATCATTTGTATCAGTGTTTTCAGATTCCAGATATAAGTGGAATCATATTGTATTTGTCTGATTTACTTCCCTTAGTATAATCTCTAGTTCATCCATGTTTCTGAAGATGGCATTATTTCATTCTGTTTTATGCCTGAGTAATATTCCATTATATGTTATATATTAGAGAATTTTGTTTGTTGGGAGTTTAATCACTGATTCAGTTACAGTACTGGTAATTGGTTTGTTCATATTTTCTATTTGTTCTTCATTCAGTCTTAGGAGATGGTACCTTTCTAAGAATTTGTCTACTTTATCAGGTTGTCCACTTTATCATCATATAGTTGCTTGTAGTTATCTAATGTAATCCTTTGTATTTCTTCACTGTTGCTTATACCTTCTCCTTTTTCATTTCTGACTTTATTTATTGGGGTCCTCCCTTTTTTCTTGATGAGTCTGGCTAAAGGTTTATCATTTTTATCTTTCAAAGAACCAGCTTTTTGTTCAATTGATCTTTTCCATTGTTTTATCTCTATTCCATTTATTTCTGCTCTGATTTTTATGATTTCATTCTTACTAGTAAATTGAGTCTTGCTTTTTCTTTCATTAGGTACAAGCTGGAATCAAGATTGCTGGGAGAAATATCAATAATCTCAGATATGCAGATGATACCACCCTTATGGCAGAAAGTGAAGAGGAAATAAGCCTTTTGATGAAAGTGAAAGAGGAGAGTGAAAAAGTTGGCTTAAAGCTCAACATTCAGAAAACTCAGATCATCTGATCCCATCACTTCATGGCAAATAGATGGGGAAACAGTGTCAGACTTTATTTTGGGGGGCTCCAAAATCACTGCAGATGATGATCACAGCCATGAAATTAAAAGACGCTTACTCCTTGGAAGGAAAGTTATGACCAACCTAGATAGTATATTCAAAAGCAGAGATATTACTTTGCCAACAAATGTCTGTCTAGTCAAAGCTATGGTTTTTCCAGTGGTCATGTATGGATGTGAGAGTTGGACTGTGAAGAAAGCTGAGCACCGAAGAAGTGATGCTTTTGAACTGTGGTGTTGGAGAAGACTCTTCAGAGTCTGTTGGACTACAAGGAGATCCAAACAGTCCATTCTAAAGGAGATCAGTCCTGGGTGTACATTGGAAGGACTGATGCTAAAGCTGAAACTCCAGTACTTTGGCCACCTCATGCGAAGAGTTGACTCATTGGAAAAGACTTTGATGCTGGGAGGGATTGGGGGCAGGAGGAGAAGGGGATGACTGAGGATGAGATGGCTGGATAGCATCACTGACTCAATGGACATAAGTTTGAGTGAACTCTGGGAGTTGGTGATGGACAGGGAGGCCTGACAAGCTGTGATTCATGGGGTCACAGAGACATGACTGAGTGACAGAACTGAACTGAATTTAGGTAAAAGGTTAGGTTTTTTATGGGGAATAGATGGGGAAACAGTGGAAACAGTGGCAGACTTTATTTTTGGGGGCTCCAAAATCACTGCAGATGGTGATTGCAGCCATGAAATTAAAAGAAGCTTACTCCTTGGAAGGAAAGTTATAACCAACGTAGATAGCATATTCAAAAGCAGAGACATTACTTTGCCAACAAAGGTCCATCTAGTCAAGGCTATGGTTTTTCCAGTAGTCATGTATGGGTGTGAGAGTTGGATTGTGAAGAAAGCTGAGCACCGAAGAAGTGATGTTTTTGAACTGTAGTGTTGGAGAAGACTCTTGACAGTCCCTTGGACTGCAAAGAGATCCAACCAGTCCATTCTGAAGGAGATCAACCCTGGGATTTCTTTGGAAGAAATGATGCTAAAGCTGAAACTCCAGTACTTTGGCCACCTCATGTGAAGAGTTGACTCATTGGAAAAGACTCTGATGCTGGGAGAGATTGGGGACAGGAGGAAAAGGGGACGACAGAGGATGAGATGGCCAGATGGCATCACTGACCCGATGGACGTGAGTTTGAGTGAACTCCAGGAGTTGGTGATGGACAGGGAGGCCTGGCGTGCTGTGATTCATGGGTTCACAAAGAGTTGGACACAACTGAGCAACTGAACTGAACTAGGTTGTTTATTTGAGATTTTTCTTACTGCTTGTACTACTGTAAACTTTCCTCTTACATTGCAATTGCTGCATCCTGTACTGTTTTTTAATTATTTTATTTTATTTTTAAGTTGAAGGTCTTAGAAGGGCTTCCCTGGTGGCTAATATGATAAAGAATTTGCCTGCAATTCAGGAGGTCTGGGTTCAGTCCCTTGGTCAGGAAGATCCTTTGGAGAAAGGAATGGCTACACTTCAGTATTCTTGACTGGAGAATTCCATGGAAAGAGGAGCCTGGAAGGCTACATACAATCTATGGGGTTGCAAAGGGTGGGACACAACTGAGTGACTAATATACTTTCATAGTTGATTTATAATACAATGTTTCAGGTGTACAGAAAAATGATTCAGCTTTTCTCCTCTTCAAATTCTGTTCCATTATAGTTTCTTACAAGATACTGAATATAGTTCCTTATGCTATACAGTATGTCTTTGTTGGTTATATGTTTTATATATAGTAATGTGTATCTCAGAGAAGGCAATGGCACCCCACTCCAGTACTCTTGCCTGGAAACTCCTATGGATGGAGGAGCCTGGTGGCTGCAGTCCATGGGGTCGCTGAGAGTTGGACACGACTCAGTGACTTCATTTCCACTTTTCACTTTCATGCATTGGAGAAGGAAATGGAAACCCACTCCACTGTTCTTGCCTGGAGAATCCCAGGGACAGCAGAGCCTGGTGGGCTGTCATCTATGGGGTCGCACAGAGTCAGACATGACTGAAGCAACTTAGCAGCAGCAACAGCAATGTGTATCTATTAATCTGAAATTCCTAGTTTATCCCTTCACATCCTTTTCCCCCTTTGGTAACCATAAGTTTGTGTTCTTTGTCTGTGAGTCTATTGCTGTTTTGTAAATAAGTTGATGTGTATTATTATTTAGATTCCACATATAAGTGATAACATATATTTGTCTTTCTGACTTTTTTCACTTAGTATGATAATCTCTAGATCCATCCTTGTTGTTGCTGCAAATGGCATTATTTCATTCTTTTTGAGGCTGAGTAATATCTCATAAATACATGCATATACATATACCATCTTCTTATTGAGCTGCATTCATTTAAATGATTTGACCTGTTAATTTCTTCTTAAAAGTCTTAATCTTCCAGAACAGTGCTGTCCAATAGAACTTTCTGCAAGGGTGGAAATATCCTCTATATACTATCCTATATATAGCCACTAGCCACATATGGCTACTAAGTACATGAAATATGACTATTGTGACTGAGGAACTGAATTTTGTTTTAATTACCTTTAATTAAGGAGACCAGTCCTGGGTGTTCATTGGAAGGACTGATGCTGAGGCTGAAACTCCGATACTTTGGCCACCTCATGCAAAGAGTTGACTCATTGGGAAAGACCCTGATTCTAGGAGGGATTGGGGGCAGGAGGAGAAGGGGATGGCAGAGGATGAGATGGCTGAATGGTATCACCAACTCATTGCACATGAGTTTGGGTGAACCCTGGGAGTTGGTGATGGACAGGGAGGCCTGGCGTACTGCAATTCATGGGGTCAAAAAGGGTCAGACATGACTGAGCAACTGAACTGAACTTACATTTGACTAGTCATACGTTGCTAGTCTACATCTACTTCTGCTTTATTGACTACACCAAAGCTCAGAAGGCTGAGCGCCAAAGAATTGATGCTTTTGAACTGTGATGTTGGAGAAGACTCTTGAGGGTCCCTTGGACTGCAAGGAGATACAACCAGTCCATTCTGAAGGAGATCAGCCCTGGGATTTCTTTGGAAGGAATGATGCTGAAGCTGAAACTCCAGTACTTTGGCCACCTCATGCAAAGAGTTGACTCATTGGAAAAAACTTTGATGCTGGGAGGGATTGGGGGCAGGAGGAGAAGGGGATGACCGAGGATGAGGTGGCTGGATGGCATCACTGACTCGATGGACGTGAATCTGAGTGAACTCCGGGAGTTGGTGATGGACAGGGAGGCCTGGCGTGCTGCGATTCATGGGGTCGCAAAGAGTCAGACATGACTGAGTGAGTGTACTGAACTGAACTGAACTGATGTTGCTAGTCTACATCTACTTCTGCTTTATTGACTACGCCAAAGCGTTTGACTGTGTGGATCACAACAAACTGTGGGAAATTCTTCAAGAGATGGGAATACCAGACCACCTGACCAGCCTCCTGATAAATCTGTATGCAGGTCAAGAAGCAACAATTAGAACAGGACATAGAACAACAGAGTGGTTCCAAGTCAGGAAAGGAGTACGTCAAAGCTGTGTATTGTCACCCTGCTTATTTATCAAAATCCATCTAGTCAAAGGTATGGTTTTCCAATAGTCATGTATGGATGTGAGAGTTGGACTATAAAGCTGAGCACCGAAGAATTGATGCTTTTGAAATGTGGTGTTGGAGAAGACTCTTGAGAGTCCCTTGGACTGCAAGGAGATCCAACCAGTCCATCCTAAAGGAAATCAGTCCTGAATATTCATTGGAAGGACTGATGGTGAAGCTAAAACTCCCAATATTTTGGCCACCTGATACGAAGAACTGACTCATTGGAAAATACCCTCACACTAGGAAAGATTGAAGGCAGGAGGAGAAGTGGATGACAGAGGATGAGATAGTTGGATGGCATCACCAACTCAATGGACATGATTTTGAGTAAGCTCTGGGAGTTGGTGATGGACAGGGAAGCCTGGCATGCTGCAGTCCATGGGGTCACAAAGAGTCAGATACGACTGAGTGACTGAACTGAACTGATGTTACTAGTGGTTGCTATATGGACAGAATAGTTCTAGAGTTACATCTGAACTTAAAAAAAAAAAAAAAGCCCAATATTAGTGGCACCCTTGTTAATGAACTTTAATGTTCTTAACTACATTCTTCAGGATATATGCAAGCAAACATTTCCAAAATAGTGAAGGTAGATCTAAATGAGCTCTAAAAGGCTAAACGTAAAAGACTAAATAGCTTCTTTCTTTTGGGGGGTTTCTTTTTTTTTTTTAACATTGGAGTATAGTTGCCTTACATTTTCTGTTCATTTCTTGCTGTATAACAATGTGAATTAGTCATATGGATACATACATACGTGTACATACATACAAGACCCTGATGCTGGGAAAGATTAATGGCAGAAGGGAATGACAAAGGACAAGATGGTTGGATGGCATCACTGATTCAGTTGATATGAGTTTGGGCAAGCTCTGGGAGATGAAGGACAGGGAGGCCTGGTGTGCTGCAGTCCATGGGGTCACAAAGAGTCGGACATGATGGAGCAACTGAATTGATTCATACATATATATACATATATGTATGAGTGCATATGTATACATTAGTGCATATGGATACATATATATACATATATATGTACATACATATTCTTTTCTTTCATTCCCTTCCCATTTAGGTTACCACAGAGCATTGATAGAGTTCCCTGTGCTATACAGTATGCTCTCATTATTTTATACATAGTGGTATATATATGTCAGTCCCAATCTCCCAGTTCATCCCACCTCCCATCCCATAGGTTTTGGATTGTCATGTTTTCATTTGTCTCTAAGGTGTTTTTTGTTTGTTTGTTTGTTTGTTTGTTTGTTTTTTAGTACTTTCTTCATTGATTTCTTCAGTGATCCATTGGCTGATTCCTTTTTTTAGTAGCATACTGTTTAGACTCCATGTGTTTGTGTGGGTTTTTTATTTTTTGAAAGTTTTTCTTATAGTTGATTTCTAGTGCCATAATGTTGTGGCCATAAAAGATGCTTGAAATGATTTCAACTTTTCTTAAACTTACCTAAGGTTGCTTTGGCCCAATATATGGTCTATCCAGGGGAATATTTCATGTGCACTTGAAAATAATATGTATTCTGTTACTTTAGTGTTGCATGCTTTATAAATTTCAATTAAGTCTGTTTGGTTGGATGTGTTATTTAAGGCCTGTGTTTCCTTACTGCTTCTCTGGATGATCTGTCCATTGATATAAATGCAGTGTTAAGTTCCCTACTATTATTGTGTTACTGTTGGTGTCTCCTTTTATGTTTAGCATATCTGCCTTATATATTGAGGTATTTCTATATTGAGTGCATGTATATTTACAGTTATTATATATATGTTCTTTTTGGAATGATCCCTTGATGATTGTCTTGTATCCTTCTTTGTCTCTTATAACAGTCTTTATTTTAAAGTCTATTTTGCCTGACATAAGTATTGATACTCCAGTTTTTTTTTTAATTTCCATTTGTGTGAAATAACTTTTCCATCCTTTTACTTTTCAGTCTGTATGTGTCTCTAGACATGAAGTGAGTTTCCTATAGGCAGCATATATATGGGGCTTATTTTTGTATCCATTAAGCCAGTCTGTGTCTCTTGATTGAGCATTTAAATCATTTAAATTTAAGGCAATTATATTTATCTCTCTAGATAGATAGATAGATAGATAGATAGATATTCTTACCGCTCCCTTGTTAATTGTTTCAAATTTGTTTTTGTAGATATTTTTCCTTTCCTCTTCCCTTCTTATTTTATGACTATCAATAATGTTATGCTTCAATTTCTTTTTTGTGTGTATGTGTTATAGTTTGGTTTTTGTGGTTACCATGAGGTTTTTGTATAGCAGAGTATGTGTGTATGTATTTACGTGTGTCTCGTAACTGTTTGTCATGAATACAAATGGTTTTACTACTTTTATCTTTTAACCTCCCTACTCACTGTGTGAATGATTTCCCACCTTTACTGTATGTTTACCTTTACTGGTGAACTTTTTCCTTCCATAATTAGTTTTTAATTATGGCCTTTTCTTTTTTCACCTAGAGAATTTCCTTTAATGTTTGTGGTAAAGCTGGTTTGGTGGTGCTGAATTCTTTTAGCTTTCTCTTATCTGCAAAGCTTCTGATTTTTCCATCAATTCTGAATGAGACTCATGCTAGGTAGAGCATTTTTAGTTGTAGATTTTTCCTTTTCATTACTTTAGATATATTGTGCCACTCTCTTCTGGCCTTCAGAGTTTTTGCTGAAAAATTAGCTGATGGACTTAGGGAGTTCCTTTGTATGTTATTAATACTTGTTACTTTTTCCTTGCTGCTTTTATTGTTCTCTTTAATTTTTGTCAATTTGATTACAATGTGTCTTTGTGTATTCCTCTGTGAGTTAATCCTGTATGGGGCTCTCTGTGCATCGTAGACTTGGGTGACTAAAAAGTCACTTCCTTTCCCAGTTAGGGAAGTTTTCAGGTACTATCTTTTCAAATATTTCCTTGGGCCCTTTCTCTCTTCTTCTGGGACCATTATAGTGTGAATATTAGTGTGCTTAATGTTGTCCCAAAGGTCTCTTAAATTGTCCTCATTTCTTTTCATTCTTATTTCTTTTTCTCTTCAGCATCAGTGATTTCCACTACTGTTCTTCTGGCTCACGGACACATTTTTCAGAATCATTTAATCTACTATTGATTCCTTCTAGTGCATTTTCATTTAAGATATTGTATTCTTCATCTCTACTCAGTGGTTCTTTCTATTATTACTTTGTTAAAAAATTATAACATACATCTGGCATCCATTTTCCTCCCTAGTTCTTTGATCATCTTTGCAATTATTAATATGAAGTCTTTTTTGTGTAGATTGTCTGTCTCTACTTCATGTAGTTTTTCTGGAGTTTTGTATTTTCCTTTGTCTAGACCATAATCTTCTGCTACCTCATGTTGTCCAAGTTACTGTTTGTATTCTTATGTTTGTAGTAGGTTAGTTATGTTTCTCAATCTTGGGACATGGCCCTCTGTAGGAAGCATCTTATGTATCCCAGCAGTGCACTCCCCTCTCTTCACCCAAGCTGTATGCTCTAGGGGTTCCTCCAAGAGGGCTGCATGCACCTTTCTCTTATAGGGGACTGACTATGTGGGTGGTCTTTTGTTGGCCCCTGGTCTGGTTGGTTGCCAGGTCCTCCTGCCTTGTGTGAATCTTCTGGCTGCTGTTTAGCAAGCAGAGTCTTTCAATGAGGTAGCTGGTTTTGGAATCCTAGGGAGCCCTGGGGCTAGTACTGGCTTACTGGTGGTTGGAGTTAGGGTACTGAAGAATCTGGGGCTGTTGCCCACCCCTGGCAGGTTAAGCCAAGCCCTGGGGTTAGGTAGACTACTGGCAGGCAGAGCTGTTTCTTAGAGTCTGGTTTCAGGGCCCAGGAATCCTAGAGCTCATTTCAGATCATTGACAGGTGGAGGGCAGCGTTTATTAACATAGTCGGGCATGTGATCCAGGGTGTCCCAAATGTTACAATGACCTGTTAGTGGCCAGGGTCTGGACCCAGCTGGTCCCAGTATAGGGTCTGGCATGCATTGTGCAGTCATAGTTTTCTTACTTCTGGTGTCCATCCCTGGTTGGTGAGGTTGGTCTAGAGGCTTGTGCAGGCTTACCAGTGGGAAGGTCAGTGTCTGTCCACTGGCAGATAAAGCTGGATCATGGATCTTTGGTGGGCTTGGCACTGTCTAGTGCCATGTTCAGGGGTGGCTCTGGGGTTAGTCTTTAGGAAGCTTGTCTGCTGATGGGTGGGGATGTATCCCTGTCCAGTGGTTAGTTGTTTGGCTTGAGGCACCAAAGAACAGGCACCTGCAGACTGTTGGGTGCTGCTGCTACTGGGTGGTGCTAGGTGTTGGCAAAAATGATCCAAGATGTCAGCTGCGAGCATCAGCAGTGTTCATGTGGCTGAATGTTCCTCATATATTCGACATCAGTGTCTATGTCCCCAAGGTGAGCTAGTTTCTCCCAATTCTCCAGGAGACTCTCCAAGACCAACAGGTAGGTCTGGCCCAGGCTCCTATCAAATTATTGCTTTTGCCCTTGGTCCCAGTGCAAGTGAGATTTTGTGTCCTTTCTTTAACACATTATTGATTGGGGAATTTTTGTAGCAACTAACACCTGTGGACAGTGATTTGTTATGTAAGTGAATATTGAAATGCCTCTGGTCAGCAATGTTTGGGTAATGAAAGATATATTAATATATGTCTGATCAATAAATTGTAAGAATGAAGTCTTTATTTCCTCCAGTCCCATGGCACTCTTGTAGTTAAGCCTCACTTGCTATCAAGATCAGATGCTCTGAGAACCTGTCTTCCTATTGCCAGAACTGAGATCTCAGGAGCCTGACAGGAAGCTCAGAACTCCTTCTATAACAAAACAAGTATTCTCCAGTTTGTTGGTCATTCACCTGGGGAACATGGGATTTAATTTTATCAGGAGTCCACCACTTCTATCTGTCTCGTTGTGGTTCCTTCTTTATGTCTTCAGTTGTGGAACATCTTTTCTGGTAGGTTCCAGTCTCCTTCATCACAGGTGGGTTTTGCAGACAGTTGTGATTTTGATATACTCATGAGAGGAAACGAGCTTAGGTCTTTCTATTCTTGGCCACCGTCTTGGCCACCTCTCCCTCTAAATTTTTAATTTTATTTAACTGTCATTACTTTAAATTAAAATATCCCCATGTAGTGCTGTCACACTAGAGAGTGTGTGTATGACTTTAAGTTCAAACTATTTTGGAGATAGAGTCACCACATAGGAAACAGCTACTCTGTCACTGGGGTGTGTGTGCCATGTGCTTGGTCATGTCTGACTGTTTTTCACCCTGTGGACTGTAGCCCACCAGGCTCTCTGGGCATGGGATTTGCCAGGCAAGAATACTGGACTGGGTTGCCGTTTCATCCTCCAGGGCGTCTTCCTGACCCAGGAATTGAACTTGTGCCTCCTGTGTCTCCTGCATTGGCAAGTGGATTTTTTTTTTTTTTAAACTGAGTCACTGGGGAAGCTCCTCAGTAGGATATCTATTATGATCTTCCTTGTTTTGAAAGCCAACATGTGCCTTATATAATTTATTCAAATTACTTTTAGCACGATTCTCTGAAACCACATAAAGAAAGTGAAATCCTTTGATGTTACAGCTTTCCAAAGTAATTTCTTTGCCTAATACTTCACTATCCTGTACAAGTAGTCCTGTTTTCATCAAGCATTTTGTTAGTTTACATTGGACGCTAGGAGGCTTTTGCTTTTAATCAGGTAGATATGGATTGGAAACTCAGCTTCTCCATTTGCTCAAAATATATTCTTGTAAAAATTAACCCAGGATTTGTCAAATATGTATAATAACAATAACTCTCTTGCATTTTGTTAATGGTGGTGGTCTGGCTGCTGAGTCATGGTTGAAACTCATGAAGCCCATGGACTGTAGCTTGCCAGCTTCCTCTGTCCATGTTATTTCCCAAGCAAGAATATTAGAGTGGGTTGCCATTTCCTCCTCCAGGGGATTTTCCTGACCCAGGGATCAAATCTGTGTCTCTTGCACTGCAGGCAGATTCTTTACCAACTGAGCCACTATCACACTGATTGGTATGTAGCCACTAGTGAAATTTTAGTTCTTTCCTACTTATACTGGGTTGACCAAAAAGTTCTGACAGAAAAACCCAAATGAACTTTTTGGTCAACCCAGTAATACTCTCCAGTTCTGTTCTGTCCCTCTTAAAGTTTGATACATGAGTTTGAACTTAGCATTCTTGTATGTATAAGAATTTGACCATGGGCTCACAGGATAACTTTCTAAATACAGACATACTTTGTCTTATTGTGCTTCACAGTGAATGTTTTTACAAATTGAAGATCTGTGACAATCCTGAGTCAAGCAAATCTACTGATGTAATTTTTCCAATAGCATTTGCTTCCTTCAAGTCTCTGTGTCACATTTCATTGATTTTTAGCAATATTTCAAACTCTACTAGCTAAAAGATTATGACTAGCTGAAGGTTCAGATGATAGCATTTTTTTTCAGTAAAGTATTTTTTAATTAAAGTATGTACATTGTTTTTTCAGCATAACGATTTTGCCTACTTAATAGACCACAGTCTGGTGAAAACACAACTTTTTTATGCACTAGGAAACTAAAACATTTGTGACTCACTTTATTGTGATATTCACTTTACTGCAGTGGTATGGAACTGAATCCTCTGTCTCCAGGGTATGCCTATATGTGACTTGACACATTGATATCATTTTAGAAGTATTTAGTAGTTCTTTTCTCTTCAGCAAGAACAATAGAGAATTATTTTGGTAACAAGTTTGATATTTCTAAACTTTCACTGACAACAGGCTTTGCAGGATTTATTGAAGTCATCTTGTCTACTGCATTCTTGAGTTACTTGTTCCTGACTGCAATAATTTGTTATCTACAGGATTCCCACTGTTACTGTGGGGGGAAAAAAGCAGTTTTATATCAATACAACATAGACGTCTTATTCATTTGCTCCCCCAAAAATTGTTCATTACTTTTAAGAGGAAAGAATGGCTGAAAAATGTGTAGGCTTCCATTGATGGTCTTTTTAAAACTACAGGCTGCTCCACTGGAATATAGACTACACATCAAAACAGGAATAGAGGAAATTTTTTTGAAGTGAAGGACAAACATATTTTGAGCCACATTTGTGAAAGTACTGCTAGTTTAAACATGCTAAATAAGGAGTATGGATGGATAGATAATAGACAAATTAAATATATATAAAATATATATACCATATATATGTATATATATATACTAAAAAATGCATGAGTTTTCTAATTTATACAAAGAGAATTGAGGACTTTGTGCAGGAATGGGTACTTAGGGTGTGGGGTAATGATGGAAGGAACATAATGTTTTTCTTCACTAAATTACCTTTGAACCCTTGTTCAAAATGAATTGACCAAATATAAATGGCTTTGTATTTGGACCCTTTGAATGTTCCATTGATCTTTCAATGTTGACATTAACACCACTTTTTATACTGTTTTATATTATGTCTTCACTGAACATCAGGTCCCCTAAATGTGTTGCTCTTTTTCAAAGCTGAATTGGATATTGTAGGTTCTTTGCATTCCCATATGAATTTTAGGATCGGGTTTTTTTTTTTTTTTTTAATTTTCTTAAAAAAAAAAACAAAACATTGTTGAGACTTTAAGATTGTTTGACTGTTTCACGACTATAAGGACAGTTGACATATTGAGTCTTCTGTGAACATGGTATACTTATGCATTAATTGTTTTTTTAAATCTTCCTAAAAATGCTTTGTTTACATAATATCCCCAATCTTTTGAGCCTCCCCAGCCACCCACCCAACCCCGCTAGGTCATCACAGAGTAATGAGCTGAGTTTCCTGTGCTACACAGCAGCTTCCAATTAGCTAACTCTTTTACATTTGATACTGTATATATGTCAGTTCAGTTCAGTTCAGTAGCTTAGTCGTGTCCTATTATTTGCGACCCTATGAATCACAGCACACCAGACCTCCCCGTCCATCACCAACTCCCGGAGTTCACTGAAACTCATGTCCATCGCGGTGATGCCATCCAGCCATCTCATCCTCTGTTGTCCCCTTCTCTTCCTGCCCCCAATACCCCCCAGCATCAGGGTCTCTTCTGATGAGTCAACTCTTTGCATCAGGTGGCCAAGGTACTGGAGTTTCAGCTTCAGCATCAGTCCTTCCAATGAACACCCAACAATGATCTCTTTAGGATGGACTGGTTGGATCTCCTTGCAGTCCAAGGGACTCTCAAGAGTCTTCTCCAACACCACAGTTCAAAAGCATCAATTCTTCGGCACTCAGCTTTCTTCACAGTCCAACTCTCACATCCATACATGATCACTGGAAAAAGCTTAGCCTTGACTAGACGGACCTTTGATGGCAAAGTAATATCTCTGCTTTGGAATATGCTGTCTAGGTTGGTCATAACTTTCCTTCCAAGGAGTAAGTGTCTATTAATTTCATGGCTGCAATCACCATCTGCATTGATTTTGGAGCCAAAAAAAATAAAGTCTGACACTGTTTCCACTTTTTCCACTTTTTCCCCATCTATTTCCCATTAAGTGATGGGACCAGATGCCATGTTCTTAGTTTTCTGAATGTCGAGATTTATGCAAACTTTTTACTCTCCTCTTTCACTTTCACCAAGAGGCTCTTTAGTTCCTCTTCACTTCCTGCCATAAGGGTGGTGTCATCTGCATATCTGAAGTTATTGATATTTCTCCAGGCAATCTTGATTCCAGCTTGTGCTTCTTCAGCCCAGCGTTTCTCATGATGTACTCTGCATATAAATTAAATAAGCAGGTTGACAATATACAGCCTTGACATACTCCTTTTCTTATTTGGAACCAGTCTGTTGTTCCATGTCCAGTTCTAACTGTTGTTTTCTTGACCTGCATACAGGTTTCTCAAGAGGCAGGTCAGGTGGTCTGGTATTCCCATCTCTTGAAGAATTTTCCACAGTGTATTGTGATCCACACATCCAAAGGCTTTGGCATAGTCAGTAAAGCAGAAATAGATGTTTTTCTGGAACACTCTTGCTTTTTCCATGATCCAGCGGATATTGGCAGTTTGATCTCTGGTTCCTCTGCCTTTTCTAAAACTAGCTTGAACATCTAGAAGTTCACGGTTCACGTATTGCTGAAGTCTGGCTTGGAGAATTTTGAGCATTACTTTACTAGCATGTGCTGCTGCTGCTGCTAAGTCGCTTCAGTCTTGTCCGACTCTGTGTGACCCCATAGACAGCAGCCCACCAGGCGCCCCCATCCCTGGGATTCTCCAGGCAAGAACACTGGAGTGAGTTGCCATTTCCTTCTCCAACACATGGAAGTGAAAAGTGAAAATAAAGTCACTCAGTCGTGTCCGACTCCTAGCGATCTGATGAACTGCAGCCTTCCAGGCTCCTCCGTCCGTGGGATTTTCCAGGCAAGAGTACTGGAGTGGGGTGCCATCGTGAGATGAGTGCAATTGTGCGGTAGTTTGAACATTCTTTGGCATTGCCTTCTTTGGGATTGGAATGAAAACTGACCTTTTCCAGTCCTGTGGCCACTGCTGAGTTTTCCAAATTTGCTGGCATATTGAGTGCAGCACTTTCACAACATCATCTTTCAGGATTTGAAACAGCTCAACTGGAATTCCATCACCTCCACTAGCTTTGTTCATAGTGATGCTTTCTAAGGCCCACCTGACTTCACACTCCAGGATGTCTGGCTCTAGGTGACTGATCACATCATTGTGATTATCTGGGTTGTGATCTTTTTTGTATAGTTCTCCTGTGTATTCTTGCCACCTCTTCTTAATATCTTCTGCTTCTGTTAGGTCCATACCATTTTTGTCCTTTTTTGAGCCCATCTTTGCATGAAATGTTCCCTTGGTATCTCTAATTTTCTTAAAGAGATCTCTAGTCTTTCCCATTCTGTTGTTTTCCTCTATTTCTTTGCATTGATCGCTGAAGAAGGCTTTATCTCTCCTTGCTATTCTTTGGAACTCTGCACTCAGATGCCTATATCTTTTCTTTTCTCCTTTGCTTTTTGCTTATCTTTTTTTCACAGCTATTTGTAAGGCCTCCCCAGACAGCCATTTTACTTTTTTGCATTTCTTTTTCTTGGGTATGGTCTTGATCCGTCTCCTGTACAATATCACAAACCTCAGTTCATAGTTCATCAGGCACTCTATCTATCAGATTTAGTCCCTTAAATCTATTTCTCACTTCCACTATATAATCATAAGGGATTTGATTTAGGTCATACCTGAATGGTCTACTGGTTTTCCCTACTTTCTTCCATATAAGTCTGAATTTGGCAATAAGGAGTTCATGATCTGAGCCACAGTCTGCTCCCGCTCTTGTTTTTTCTGACTGTCTAGAGCTTCTCCATCTTTGGCTGCAAAGAATATAATCAATCTGATTTCGGTTTGACCATCTGGTGATGTCCATGTGTAGAGTCTTCTCTTGTGTTGTTGGAAGAGGGTGTTTGCTATGACCAGTGCATTTTCTTGGCAAAACTCTGTTAGTCTTTGCCCTGCTTCATTCTGTACTCCAAGGCCAAATTTGCCTGTTACTCCAGGTGTTTCTTGACTTCCTACTTTTGCATTCCAGTCCCCTATAATGAAAGGGACATCTCCTTTGATAATGTTAGTTTTAAAAGATCTTGTAGGTCTTCATAGAACCGTTCAACTTCATTTTCATCAGCATTACTGGTTGGGGCATAGGTTTGGATTACCATGATATTGAATGGTTTGCCTTGAAAACGAACAGAGATCATTGTGTCGTTTTTGAGATTGCATCCAGGTACTGCATTTCGGACTCTGTTGTTGACCATGATGACTACTCCATTCCTTCTAAGGGATTCTTGCCCACAGTAATAGATATAATGGTCTTCTGAGTTAAATTCACCCATTCCAGTCCATTTTAGTTTGCTGATTCCTAGAATGCCGATTGTCACTCTTGCCATCTCCTGTTTGACCACATCCAATTTGCCTTGATTCATGGATCTGACATTCCTGGTCCTATGCAGTATTGCTCTTTACTGCATAGGGCCTTGTTTCTATCACCAGTCACATCCACAACTGGGTATTGTATTTGCTTTGGCTCCATCCCTGTCAGTAGTACCCTCAATTCATCCCACCCTCTTCTTCCCTCCTCCTGTGTCCACCTGTCTGTTCTCACAAGGTCCTACTGTACAGCACAGAGAAAAAAGTGTTCAGTATCCTATGGTAAGCCATAATGGAAAAGAATATTTAGAAAAGAATTATATATGTATATAGCAGTCAGTTTGCTGTACAGGAGTAATTAACACATTATAAATCAACTATACTTCAATTAAAAAATGCTTTGTAATTTTCAGTAAAAAAAAGTGATTTTTCAGTTTTATTTCTGAATGTTTCATATACTTGATATAATTGTAAAGTTTAGTTTTATTTTAAATTTCTGGTATTTCTTTACCAGTATAATAATATACAACTGATTTTCGTGTATTTATCTTCTGTATTATAATGTTGCTAAATTCACTTATTCATCCTAGAACTAGCTTTTATAGATTCTGTAGGAATTTCTTTTTGTAAGATTATGCTATTAATAAAAACTTGTTTTTCATACTTACTAGTCCTGATGAGTTTTAATTCTTTTTTCATATCTTATTTCACTGACTAGAATCTGAGTACAGTGTTGAATAGAACTGGTGAGACAGTCCAATCTTGCTTCATTGCTGATCTTAGCAGCAAAGCATTCAGTCCTTAACTATTATCTGGAGGTAGGTTTTAGAATGCATTTTATTTGGTTCAGGAGATTTCTCATTATTCCTATTTTATTGCAATATTCTGTCAGGGATAGATGTTAGATTTTGTTGAGTGCTTTTTCTGCATCAAGATATTATTCCATTTTATCTCTTTCATTGGCTTATGAGCTGTATTTATATTTCCTTTTATTTCAGTGTTTTATTAGGGATTGTCATATAATTATTTAAATGATTAGAGTCTACCTTTTAGTCAAAGTATACTACTTCATATATAGTACAATGTCCTTACAAGAGTATATTATTTCTCTGTGAAGTGAACTCATTCAGTCATGTCTGACTCTTTGAGACCCCTTGGACTGTAGCATGCCTGGCTCCTCCATCCATTGGATTTTCCAGGCAAGAATACTGTAGTGGGTTGCCATTTCCTTCTCCAGGGGATCTTCCTTGTAGCCCCTTGCAAAGATTTGTGCTGTGTGTCACACATATTAGTCATTATACATTAAAACACAACAACATGTTATTATTAGGTTTGCATTATAGAGTTAATTTTCTTTTACATAAATTTAAACAGATTCTTAGAATTTACCCATTTTGGTTCCTATTTCTAATGCTCTTTTTCATTTGTGTGTATCCAGATTTCCATCTGATATCATGTTCTCCTGCTTGTAGGATATACTTTGTCTTTTGTTTTAGTGTAGTTCTGCTTGTAATAAATTAATATTTAGGTCTGAAATATTTTATCTTCATTTAAAAAATATTTTCTCTGGCTATAGAATTGTAGGTTAGCAGGTGGTGTTTATGTGTGTGTTTTCCTTTAGCACTTTAAATTTATTGCTTCCTCCATCCCCACCCCTCGCCTTTTTTTTTTTTTTCCTGGCCTTGTTCCTGAAAGTATTGGATTGGCCATAAAGTCAATTTTCGTTTTCCCCTAACATCTTATGGAAAAACCCGAGTGAACTTTTTGGTCAACCAAATAATATGCTTTTCTTCTTTTCTTTATTTTTCTTCTTTTCTTTATTTTTCTCTTTTCTCTGGTTGCTTTTATAATTTTTTTTTCTTTACACTGGTGTTATGTAACATGTTTACAATTTGCTTTCATGTCGTTTTCTTCATGTGTCTTAGTTCATTGACTGTCTTTAATCTGTATGTTTGTAGTTTTCATCAAAGTTGAAAAATTTCAGCCATTATTTCTACAATTTTTTTGTGTGTGTTTCTCTCCCTTCCCTTTTCTTCAGGAATACTAATTACATCTATATAATAGGCCAACTGAGGTTAATTCACAGTTCACTGGTTCCATGTTCATTTTTGTCCATTGTTTTTATGTATCATTTTAGATAATTTCTATTATGCCTTCAACTTCAGTAATCCTTTTTCTGTGGTGACTCATATGCCCTTAAACCATTCCTTGTATTTTCATCTTGCATTTAAAATTTTCATCTTTAGGGGTTTTTCTTGGGTCATTTTATCTTCTGTGTCTCCACATATCATTTTAATATTTTCCTCTACCTTCTTAAATATATGAAATATAGGTCTGTTAGTTGGTTTAATGTCTTTGTCTACTAAATATATACTCTGTAGTTTTGGGTCAGTTTTAATTGATTAAATTTTCTCATCAAGAGTTGTAGTTTCTTGATATTTTATTGGATTCCAGACACTGTAAATTTTACTTTTTTGGCATGGTGTGGCTATTTTTATATTTCTAAAAATATTTTGTCTGGGATGCAGTTAAGATATGTGGAAACAGTTTTATCCTATTAGGTATTGCTTTTTAAAAAAATATTTTAATTGGAGGCTAATTACTTTACAGTATTGTAGTGGTTTTTGCCATACGTTGACATGAGTCAGCCATGGGTGTACATGTGTTCCCCATCCTGAACCCCCCTCCCACTTCCCTCCCCATCCCATCCCTCAGGGTCATCCCAGTACACCAGCCCTGAGCGCCTTGTCTCATGCATTGAATCTGGACTGGTGATCTGTTTCACATATGATAATATACATGTTTCAACACTATTCTCTCAAAATCATCCCACCCTCACCTTCTCCTACAGAGTCCAACAGACTGTTCTATACAGCTGTGTCTCTTTTGTTGTCTCGCATATAGGGTCATCGTTACCATCTTTCTAAACTCCATATATATGTGTTAGTATACTGTATTGGTGTTTTTCTTTCTGACTTACTTCACTCTGTATAATAGGCTCCAGTTTCATCCACCACATTAGAACTGATTCAAATGTATTCTCTTTAATGGCTGAGTAATATTCCATTGTGTATATGTACCACAACTTTTTATCCACTTGTCTGCCAATGGACATCTGTGTTGCTTCCATGTCCTGGCTATTATAAATAGTGCTGCGATGAACATTGGGGTACACGTGTCTCTTTCAATTCTGGTTTCCTTAGTGTGTATGCCCAGCAGTGGGATTGCTGGGTTATATGGCAGTTTCTATTAGGTATTGCTTTTAAAACTTTGTTGAGACTAACATAGCATTTCCTCTAGGATGAAATGTGCTTCATTAGTGAGCCAAAACCCTTCTGAGTGTGTTTCCTGATGCATCACACTTATGAGGGATTTCTCTCTGCCTTGTAGGAATAGGAAACATTCCCAGCTATGGGTGACCATCAAGGATTTTTTTTTTCTTCTCTCATACTTTCATATTATTCTTCCCCTTGTCCTAGGTAATTTCTACATATGTATTCTTGCTCAGTTTCCAGTAAGACTTGAAACAGGCCTTCTGCAAATATACACCATTCTAAGTGCAGCTTTTAGATCTCCAGTATTTTTTTCCTAAAGTTTCTAGTCACTCTGGCCTGTCTAGTAGATTTTATGCTCCATCTATTCATATCATGGATTTCTCTACTTTCTTTCTGGTTTCTCCTTCTCTGAGACAAGGCCTGGAAGCTCACTTCAGTCAGTAAACTGAGGCCAATGCTGGGCTTAGTTTTCTGATTCTCAAGAACACTACACTGTCCTTCATTGCCTAAATGAAGGGTGTATATTTATAAAATCTGAGTATATAGGTATTTACAAGACTCTTGAACCAGTGGTCTTAACATACTGTAAACATGGACATTAAACCCTGCCCTGACCTAGGCCATAAATCACTTTAAGAATTCCTATTTGAAATCCAGGCTTGACATGCTTGGTCCCAGGTACAGCAGGGAGCCCCTCTGGAGCCCACATTTAGGGAGTGAAGGGCTCTTGGAAGGCCTGTCTTCCTGGGCTTTCAGTCTGGTTGGTGGAAAGTGGAGGTCTGCACAGGCTTAGATCTTTGAACTGAGGACTGGCCATCCCAGGGGGACCTCCTCCAGGTAGGAGGACTAAGGAGTCTCACATCTTGCCATTAGCTAAAAGGAGCAAGGCTGGGAGAAGGCAAAGAGCCCATAGGCCGTCTTAGAAGTTGCCCTGTAAAAACTCAGAGCTGAATGGTGGCAACATAGTTCCCAAGAGGGAATAATGACAGGTGGAATGTACCCATCAGGAAGGAGCTTTCTGACTGTGTTACTGGTAACTGTCTTATTCAGATGTCTTTGGTCCTCAAACATCTCAGGACGTGTGTTGAAGTCTCTGGAATGTCTGCCTATGTGTGTGTACAGACAGACATACATACATGTGTGTGTGTATGGCAAAACCAATACAGAATTGTAAAATAAAAAATAAAAATAAATTTAAAAAAAGAAATATTACTGATAATTACTAGATTAAGCAAATTCTAGCCCCCAGATATTTTCAGTAATATTCTGAAACCTCTTTGCATCAGCAATCAAAAAATGACATTGAATTAGTTTCAAAAGAGCATACTTATGAAAAATACTATTTATTTCCAAACAACCTATTAGTTGCTTTAGACCATGTTTTATTTAAAGTTTACAGTGTGATGTTTTCATTTAGGTATACATTGTGAAATGATCATCATAATCAGACAGTAAAGAATATGCCTGCAATGTGGGAGATGCAAGTTTGATCCCTGGGTTGGGAGGATCCCCTGGAGAAGGGAATGGCTACCCACTCCAATATTCTTGCCTGGAGTATTTCATGGACAGACGAGCCTGATGGGTTTCAGTCCATGGGGTCACAAAGAGTTGTACACAACCTAGTGACTTAACACATTCACACTTTTTTTTAATGATCACCATAATCAAGCTAATTAGCATATTCATCTCCAACCATTTGATGTGCAGTTGTTTTATATATTTTTATATATATTTATAGTTTTTTTTTCCAAAAAGGAGAATAGAAAATTGAAGAAATAATTGTGATTCAGTTTACACTAAAATGTTCTCTAAAATGTATAACAATCTGAAGACCTGCACAAAGTGAAGAAATAGCTGGAAAAAAATCGCTTCAGGCAATGCTTTCTATCTCATAATAAGCTAAATTAAAAGAAATCAAAATTAGATCAGTTATTAAATAAGATAATAGGAAATGGTTAGCTATGGAAAGAGAGCTGACACAGCTCAGGAAAGATGAGAAAGAAAATTTTATAAATGGAAATAAGGGCTAACCTAGAAGCCATCAATGTATAGATAGGAGAGAATCCCATGAAGAAAATATATAATGGAAGGTAAAAAATGAGAACAAGTCAAAAATGTGAATGAAGAAAATGATAAAAAGAATTTGAAAAAAGGAATAGAAAAAGCAACAATAGTCACTCCCATTACACTAGCAAAAGAAAACCAAAACAATGGAACATAGACATACACACTCAGTGCTACTAAATGCAGCCCAAGGAAACTTTCCCAAATTAAGATGTAAACTTTCATATTGAAAGAGCAGTTGGAATATGGTCTATTTTCATAAGACACATTGTAGCAGAATTGCTAAATTTTGAAAAAATAGAATATCTTCTGCTCATTCAAGCAAAAACTTCAAATCACTTCAGGAAAAGACTGATATCAGATTTAAAAGAAACACTTTATTTCAAGAAAAATCAGTTTGATATATTTAAAGAACTGAAGGAATGAAAGTGAAAAGCAAGGATTTTATATCCAGCTCAACTGATCACAAATAATGATCACTGGATAAATGTCAAGAAAAGAAATGCATTCAAAGAGCATTATTTCTATGGATGCTTCTCAATGAGCTATTAGATTTTAAAAAATAATTTGAGAAATGCCAGCCAATAAGAAATTTGAGAAATTTCAACATTAAGACAGGTGACTGGAATATTTAACCAGGTAAAAATACACAAAAACAAACAATGGTCAAACAATAAAAAAGGTATGTGGATTTCAATACATGTTTGTTTATGGAACAGAGTTAGTCTAGACCATCCTATAACTAAACTGTTATTTAAGAGAATCTTATATTCAAAAATTAAATGCAATATAGTGCATAGATTCATATAAAAGGGGAAGTTATGAAAACACACAACAAAGAAAATTAAACTTGATCTATTTGATGAGGGAACTGCTATTAAGGAAAATGTCTTCACACTGGCTGCAAAAGTATGGGTAAGAAATATCCAGGCCAAATAGCTGGGGAAAAGCATTCCTGGCAGAAAAAGCAAGCAGTTCAGACTTGAAATGTAACATGTGGCAACTTTAAGGAAAAGAGAAAATATATAAAGGGGAGAGTGACATGGGATTTTAGTGAAGAGAGATACTAGCCAAGTTTATAGAAGTCTTGAAAACAACATTAGGGAGTGTACAGTTTAGGAATTAGCACTAGTGGTAAAGAATCTTCCTGCCAATGCAGGAAGTACAGTTTCTATCCCTGGGTCAGGAATATCCCCTGGAGAAGGAAATGGCAACCCACTCCAGTATTCTTGCCTGGAAAATTCCATGGATAGAGGAGCCCACTGGGCTACAGTCCATGGGGCCACAAAAAGTGATAACTGAGCACAGATCACTCTAGCTACTCTGATTCTCTGAAAAATATAAAAGCTTTTAGCAAGGGAGTAGCAGAATTAGTTCCATTATGGTAACACTGGGTAGATACACTATATTAAACTGCACATTGGGAGGGACAACATTTTTGGTAGGAAGTTCAATGATAAGGATGCTTCAGAAATCCTTGCATGAGATCATGGAGACTTGGAACAGTGGCACTTTGAGTAGAGATTAGATTAACTTTTTAAAGAGATATTTAATAAAAGAGTCCATTCAACTTAGCAAAAAAAATTAGGTTTGAAAGGTAATGAATATAAGCACTTAAAAAAAGAAAAAAAGGACCATTTCTCTGTGATTGAAAAGTTGTTGAAAAACAAAGATAGCTGACTATCCACTTAAACCCTGTGATATTTATCAGGACTACATATTCAAAGACCCCAAGTTATCTGGAGAATCCAAGTTGACATATAGTATGTGGTATTACTGAATCTGCTCCTTCAAACCTGATATACTTCAAATGTCACTGATTAGATTAAATCTGACTCTTAGTTTCCTTAATGATGAAAATTTAACTGGTATACCTCCAGATTTAGTCCCTTGATTACTAATAGGGATAAAAAAAATTTTTTTCTTGTCTAATTCAGAAATCTCTTCTTCTGAGAATTTAATCTATTGGAACATCTACTCATTGGCTATTGCATCCCAGTGCCTGGTATATATCCTTTTACATAATATATGTTCAATAAAAATTTATTGAATTAATCCATGCACAGAAGTAGATTATATCATGGGCTTCCCAAGTAACTCAGAAGGTAAAAATTATATTATACAAAACAATAAAGATATAATACCATGAATATTAATCATATTAATGGTAATCATAATCAATTATATGTAGTTTTTTATTGCATCTGTAATGAATTGTAAATATATCGCCTATAGTTCTGTTATATCAAAAATTCAAAATGGGCTAAAATCAAGGATATGTTCATTTGGGAAGATATAGAAGATACTGCATTTCCTGCTCCCTGGAATATTCAGTTCAGTTCAGTTGCTCAGTCATGTCTGACTCTTTGAAACCCCATGAACCACAGCATGCAGGCGTCCCTGTCCATCACCAACTCCTAGAGTTTACTCAAACTCATGTCCATTGAGTCAGTGATGCCATCCAACCATCTCATCCTCTGTCATCCCCTTCTCCTCCCTTCAATCTTTCCCAGCACCAGTGTCTTTTACAATATGTCAGTTGTTTGCATCAGGTGGCCAAATTATTGGAGTTTCAGCTTCAACATCAGTCCTTCCAATGGATATTTAGGACTAATTTCCTTTAGGATGGACTGCTTGGATCTCCTTGCTGGCCAAGGGACTCTCAAGAGTCTTCTCCAACACCACAGTTCAAAATCATTTCTTTGATGCTCAGCTTTCTTTGAGTCCAACTCTCACAATCATACATGACTACTGGAAAAAGCATAGCTTTGACTAGATGGACCTTTGTTGGGAAAGTAATGTCTCTGCTTTTTAATATGCTGTCTAGGTTGGTGATAACTTTTCTACAAGGAGTAAGTGTCTTTTAATTTCATGACAGCAATCACAATAGCTGTGATTTTTGGAACCCCAAAGTTAAGTCTTTCACTGTTTTCATTGTCTCCCCATCTATTTGCCATGAGGTGATAGGACCAGATGCCATGATCTTAGTTTTCTGAATGTTGAGCTTTAAGCCAACGTTTTCACTCTCCTCTTTCAGTTTCATCAAGTGGCTCTTTAGTTCTTCTCTGGTTCAGTTCAGTCACTCAGTCGTGTCCAGCTCTTTGTGACCCCATGAATTACAGCACGTCAGGCCTCCCTGTCCATCACAAACTCCCAGAGTTCACTCAAACTCATGTCCATCGAGTCAGTGATGCCATCCAGCCATCTCATCCTCTGTTGTCCCCTTCTCCTCCTGCCACCAATCCCTCCCAGCATCAGAGTCTTTTCCAATGAGTCAACTCTTCACATGAGGTGGCCAAAGTATTGGAGTTTCAGCTTTAGCATCAGTCTTTCCAAAGAAACCCAGGACTGATATCTTTAAGAATGGACTGGTTGGATCTCCTTGCAGTCCAAGGGGCTCTTCAGAGTCTTCTCCAACACCACAGTTCAAAAGCATCAATTCTTTGGTGCTCAGTTTTCTTCACATTCCAACTCTCACATCCATACATGACCACTGGAAAAACCATAGTCTTGACTAGACAGACCTTTGTTGACAAAGTAATGTCTCTGCTTTTTAATATGCTATCTAGGTTGGTCATAACTTTCCTTCCAAGGAGTAAGTGTCTTTTAATTTCATGGCTGCAGTCACCATCTGCAGTGATTTTGGAGCCCAGAAAAATAAAGTCTGCCACTGTTTCCCCATCTATTTGCCATGAAGTGATGGGACCAGATGCCATGATTTTAGTTTTCTGAGTGTTGAGCTTTAAGCCAACTTTTTCACTCTCCACTTTCACTTTCATCAAGAGGCTTTTTAGTACCTCTCCACTTTCTACCATAAGGGTAGTGTCATCTGCATATCTGAGGTTATTGATATTTCTCCCGGCAATCTTGATTCCAGCTTGTGCTTCTTCCAGCCCAGCGTTTCTCATGATGTACTCTGTATATAAGTTAAATAAGCAGGATGACAATATACAGCCCTGAGGTACTCCTTTCCCTATTTGGAACCAGTCTGTTGTTCCATGTCCAGTTCTAACTGTTGCTTCTTGACCAGCATAGAGATTTCTCAGGAGGTAGGTCAGGTGGTCTGATATTCCCCTCTCTTGAAGAACTTTCCAGTTTATTTTGATCCACACAGTCAAATGCTTTGGCATAGTCAACAAAGCAGAAATTGCTGGTTTTAGAAAAGGCAGAGGAACCAGAGATCAAATTGCCAACATCCACTGGATCATCAAAAAAGCAAGAGTGTTCCAGAAAAACATCTATTTCTGCTTTATTGACTACACCAAAGCCTTTAACTGCATGGATCACAATAAACTGTGGAAAATTCTGAAAGAGATGGGAATACCAGACCACCTGACCTGCCTCTTGAGAAACCTGTATGCGGGTCAGGAAGCAACAGTTAGAACTAGACATGGAAAAACAGACTGGTTCCAAATAGGGAAAGGAGTATGCCAAGGCTATATACTGTCACCCTGCTTATTTAACTTATATGCAGAGTACATCATGAGAAACGCTGGACTGGAAGAAGCACAAGCTGGAATCAAAATTGCCAGGAGAAATATCAATAACCTCAGATATGCAGATGACACCACCCTTATGGCAGAAAGTGAAGAGGAACTAAAGAGCCTCTTGATGAAAGTGAAAGTGGAGAGTGAAAAAGTTGGCTTAAAGCTCATCGTTCAGAAAACTAAGATCATGGCATCCTGTCTCATCACTTCATGGCAAATAGATGGGGAAACAGTGGTAGACTTTATTTTTGGGGGTTCCAAAAACACACCAGATGGTGATTGTAGCCATGAAATTAAAAGATGCTTACTCTTTGGAAGGAAAGCTATGACCAACATAGACAGCATATTAAAAAGCAGAGATGTTACTTTGTCAACAAAGGTCCATCTAGTTAACGCTATGGTTTTTCCAGTGGTCACTTATGGATGTGAGACTTGGACTGTGAATAAAGCTGAGTGCCGAAGAATTGCTGCTTTTGAACTGTGGTGTTGAAGACTCTTGAGAGTCCCTTGGACTGCAAGGCAATCTAACCAATCCATCCTAAAGGAAATCAGTCCTGGGAGTTCATTGGAAGGACTGATATTGAAGCTGAAACTCCAATACTTTAGCCACCCCATTCGAAGAGCTGTCACATTTGAAAAGATTCTGATGCAGGGAAAGATTGAGGGCAGGAGGAGAAGGGGACGACGGAGGATGAGATGGTTGGATGACATCACTGATTCAATGGATATAGGTTTTGGTGAACTCTGGGAGTTGGTGATGGACAGGGAGGCCTGGTGTCATGTGGTTCATGGGGTCGCAAAGGGGCAGACAACTCTGCAACTGAACTGAACTGGGATGTCTTTCTAGAACTGTCTCACTTATGATGATCCAATCGATGTTGGCAATTTGATCTCTGTTTCCTCTGCCTTTTCTAAATCCAGGTTGAACATCTGGAAGTTCATGGTTCGTGTACTGTTGAAGGCTGGCTTGGAGAACTTTGAGTATTACTTTGCTAGCATGTGAGATGAGTGCAGTTGTGTGGTAGTTTGAGCATTCTTTGGCATTGCTTTTGTTAGGGATTGCAATGAAAACTGACCTTTTCCAGTCCTTTGGCCACTGCTGTGTTTTCCAAATTTGCTGCCATATTTGTGTAGCACTTTCACAGGATCATCTTTTGGGATTTGAAATAGCTCAACTGGAATTCCATCACCTCCACTAGCTTTGTTCATAGTGATGCTTTCTGAGACCCACTTGACTTCTCATTCCAGGATGTCTGGTTCTAGGTGAGTTGGTCACACCGTGATTATCTGGGTCATGAAGATCTTTTCTGTATAGTTCTTCTGTGTATTCTTGCCACCTCTTCTTAATATCTTCTGCTCTGTTAGGTCCATGACATTTCTGTCCTTTATTGTTCCCATCTTTGCATGAAATATTCCCTTGATATCTCTGATTTTCTTAACGACATCTCTAGTCTTTCCCATTCTGTTGTTTTCCTGTATTTCTTTGCACTGATCACTGAGGAAGGCTTTCTTATCTTGATATTTTTGGGAACTGTGCATTTAAATCGGTATATCTTTACTTTTCTCCTTTGCTTTTTGCTTCTCTTCTTTTCACAGCTTTTTGTAAAAGCTTCTCAGACAAACATTTTGCCTTTTTGTATTTCTTTTTCTTTGGGTTGTTCTTGATCCCTGCCTCCCGTACAATGTCACGAACCTCCGTACACAGTCTTCAGATACTCTATCAAATCTAATCCCTTGAATCTATTTCTCACTTCCACTGTATAATTGTAGACCTGAATGGTCTAATGATTTCCCCTACTTTCTTCAATTTAAGTCTGAATTTGGCAGTAAGAAGTTTATGATCTGAGCCACAGTCAGCTCCAGCTCTGGTTTTTTTCTGACTGTGTAGAGCTTTTTCATCTTTGGCTGCAAAGAATATAATCAATCTGATTTCGATGTTGACCATCTGGTGAGGTCGATATGTAGAGTCTTCTCTTGGGTTGTTGGAAGAGGGTGTTTGCTATGACCAGTGCATTCTCTCGGCAAAACTCTATTAGCCTTTGCCCTGCTTCATTCTATACTCCCAAGGCTAAATTTGCCTGTTACTCCAGGTATTTCTTGGCTTCCTACTTTTGCATTGCAGTTCCCTATAATGAAAAGGACATCTTTTTTGGGTGTTAGTTCAAGGTCTTGTAGGTCTTCATAGAACCATTCAACTTCAGCTTCTTCAGCATTACTGGGTGGGGCATACTTGGATTTACTGTGATATTGAATGGTTTGCCTTGGATGGATAGAAATCATTCTGTCATTTTTGAGGTTGCATCCAAGTACTACATTTTGGACTCTTGTTGACTATGATGGTTAGTCCATTTCTTCTAAGGGAGTCTTGCCCTCAATAGTAGATATAATAATTCACCCATTCCAGTCCATTTTAGTTCGCTGATTCCTAAAATGTTGATGTTCACTCCTGCCATCTGCTGTTTGACCACTTCCAATTTGCCTAGATTCATGGACCTAACTCCAATACTTTGGTTACCTGATGCAAAGAACCAGCTCATTTGAAAAGACCCCGATGCTGGGAAAGATTGAGGGCAGGAGGAGAAGTGTATGACAGAGGATAAGATGGTTGGATGGCATCGCCAACTCAATGGACATGAGTTTGAGTAAACTCCTGGAGTTGGTGATGCACAGGGAGGCCTGTCGTGCTGCAGTCCATGGGGTCGCAGAGTCAGACATGACTGAGTGAGTGAACTGGACTGACTGATGGATCTAACATTTTAGGTTCCTATGCAATATTGTTCTTTACAGCATCAGACTCAGTTCCATCACCAGTCACATCCACAACTGAGTATTGTTTTTGCTTTGGCTCTGTCTCTTCATTGTTCCTGGAGGTATTTCTCCACTGATCTCCAGTAGCATATTGTGCACCTACCAACCTGGGGAGTTGATCTTTCAGTGTCATATCTTTTTGCCTTTTCATACTGTTCATGGGGTTCTCAGGACAGGAATACTGACATGGTTTGACATTCCCTTCTCCAGTGGACCACATTTTGTCAGAACTCTCCACCATCACCCATCTGACTTGGGTGGCCCTACATGGCATGGCTCATAGTTTCATTGAGTTAGACTAGCCTGTGGTCCTTGTGATCTTTTGGATATTGGCAGATTTCAATTTATTGCAGATGTGTGACTGATACCCATGTTTTCTTCTTGGCTGTCAGTTAAGGACCATTCCCAGCTTCTAGCAGTCACTGCATCCCTTGAATCACAGCTCTTTTCCTCCCTGTTGAAAGCCAGCAATAGTCAAGTCCTTCTCAAGTCACATCTCCCTCTGACCCTTCTTCTTTTGTTAAGTATCTCTCTGACCAGAGTCAGAGAACTTTCTTAACATTATTCATTTGATTAAATTTGGCCCATCATTATGATAAAGAATAAGCTCTCCATCTCAAGGTCTGTATTCAAGCCATATCTTCAAAGCCCTTTTCACAAAGATAATACATATTCAGGTTTTAGGACTTAGGGAATTGATATTTTTGAGAGCCATTTTTCTGCCAACTCACCATACCTATAAAAACTCCATAAATTTCTTCATAATGAGAACTAGATACACTTTACTCGACAAAACTCACAAGACTTCTTTTCCCTCCAGCACTGAAAGAAAATAACTTTTTTAAAAGATGGATGTAGGTGCTAGATTTCATGAAAAATATATACTATATGTTTAAACAGTTAAATCATTGTCAGAGTAAAATGTAAATATTACAAGAGCTCTGGAATCCTGAGAAAAAGAGGAAGCAGATTCAGAATCTTCTTTCTGGTACCTTAGCTTGAATGATAAAGTGAGTTTACACAAATGCACAATTCTGATTGTTTTCTCTCATTTCCTTCTTCTATTCTACTTTTTAAGCTGGATTTCTCCTTAGTTTGGGCTTCCCTGGTAGCTCAGCTGGTGAGGAATCTTCCTGTAATGCAGGAGACCTGGGTTCAATACCTGGGTTGGGAAGAGCCTCTAGAGAAGGGAATAGCTACCCTCTAGTATTCTTGCCTGAAGAATTCCATGGGCAGAGGAGCCTGGCAGGCTATAGTCCATGAGGTCACAAAGAGTCAGGCACAACTGAGTGACTTTCACTTTGTCCCAACTTCCATCTCTACATCTACTTTCCCAGAGATGAATGAGATGTAGATATGACACCATTACACCAACTGAAAACTGATAATTCATCAACTTTATCCCTGAGGTCTCTAGAGTCACATCAGTCTTGTATCATATAAACCAACAGCATCTTCACCACTCTAAGTGTCTTCCTGACTAACATTCACTTCAAAGGGCTTGAACAATTATTCTAATTGCTCAAAGCTTGGAGATGTGTAACCACAGCATGCAAGGTCTTTCTGGTAAAGCCTCTGCAAACCTTTACAGGTATACTGGCCAGGATGGAAAAAAGCACCTTCTATTCATTTCCTACAACTGCTATAACACAGCAGCACAAACTGATGGCTTAAAACAACAGAAATGTATTTTCTTATGCTTCTGAGAGCTAAACTCTGAAATCAAGGTGTTGGCAGTTATCATTTTTAAGTATATGTGAAAGAGGAGCTTCCATGTCTCCCTCATAGCTTCCAGTCATGGCCAGTGATCCTTGGAGTTCCTTGGCTGGTAAATGCATCACTTCAGTCTCTGCCTCCATGTTGACATAGCCTTCTCCCTATGTCTCTATGTCCTCACATGGATTGAATTTTTTTTTTTTTTAAATAAATGCTCCATCAATTTTTTGGCTGTGTCACAGGTCATGTGGGATCATAGTTCCCTGACCAGGGATTGAACCCATGTCCCATACAGTAGGAGTGCAGAGTCTTAACCACTTGACCACCAGAGAAGTCCCTGGACTGAATTCTTATGGGGCACCACTCCTATTGGAATAGAGACCCACCCTGCTCTACAACTTAATCTTAATTTAAATAATTATATCTGCACCAGTTCTCTTTACAAACAAGTTCACATTCTGAACTCCTGGGAGTGAGGATGTCAACATATCTTTCTTAGGGGGCAATTCAACTCAAACACATTTCTATCTGTATGTAAAAAGCATTCCCCCCAAATCTTACAGGGTCAAATTGGAGGACAACACCTGAAAAAGCGATTAATCTTTACAAAATGCAAGGTGAAATTAAATAGGTCCTTGGCTTCAAGAAGAAAAGGTTATTTTTGAACAGCAGTTCTTTAATGCAGTGCTTATATTTTATTAATAATTAATAAATGATTAATGCAGATTGCTTTCTTCCAAATAAATTATCAGAATGTGTTATAACAGATGTGAATAAATCATAGGCTCTAGTTCATGAGTTGTCTGCACAAATGTCAGGAGTATAATACATTATATTTAAATATTAGTTATGTGCCTGAAATATGGGTGAGGACTCAGTCATAATATGTTAACCCGTTTCCATCAACGAGCTCTTAATTATTGAAAACCAGCATGTTCTGAAATGATTTTCTAGATGTTTATTGTTTAAAGCATGTATTGATGCTGCTTTAATTTTCTCCTTTCCCTTTAGTGGTATAAAATTAAATTGTTAAAAATACCATTTATAACAGAGATGGTCTTATCAGCAATAGAGTTACAAATGTTATCATACTGCATTTTTTCTCTCTATTAAGAAATGGAATTGCTTATTCAAATGATTTTAAATCATTCACTTAATGGAAGTAGTTTTTACGTGATAAAAACAAAGTAGTAGTATGATCGGCATGTAATTATCATTGCCATCATCATCATCATCATCAATGCTATTTATTGACTTCTGGCTTTGTGCCAGGCATTGTGAACAGTGTTCTAAAAAATGTCATTCCAACCTCAAAGTAATCTTAGGAATGAGCTAGTATTATACTTCCCAGTTTACACATGAGAAGACTGAGTTAGAGATGTTAAAAAATTAACTTCTCTAGCACACAGTTAATAGGTTAAGATCCAAGATGCAAATTCAGAAGTCTCAGTTCACACATTACACTCTTAATCTCTTCTTTCCCAGAAGGTGCTCTGTGTATGCTAAGCCACTTCAGTTGTGTCAGACTCTTTGTGACCCAGTGGACTGTAGTCCATCAAGCTCCTCTGTCCATGGGATTCTCCAGGTAAGAATACTGGAGTGGGTTGGGTTGCCATTTCCTTCTCCAGGGGATCTTCCTGACCCAGCGACTGAACTCATGTCTCTTTATGTCTCCTGCATTGGCAGGTGTATTCTTTACCACTAGTGCCACCTGGGAAAGACAAGAGGTTCTAGGATTCACACAAAAACAAAAAACTTAGAAGAGTCCTGCTGTTTGAACTTAGTAATTTATTAAAACTCTTGGGATTTGATGTCCCTCACTTGTAATCAGAAGCTACTAAGGATAATGACGTTTGTAAGGTGTACAATCATTTTAGTGTTGTACACATATTAACTCATTTAACCTTCAAAATAACAGTACTGGAGGTTTGCTACTCTTTCTCTACACATAAGAAAACTGAGACTAAGTAATATTTTCAGTGTTATTCAGTAATAGTTGTACTAAAATGTGAAACTAAATTCTGATTCTAAAACCTCTGCTCCCAATAACTGTACTCTGGATATTCTAGAAGGCAGAGTCATCACATAAAATAGGTGTTGGTTATCTTTTATATGTTTTGATCTAAAATAATATTTCTCTTGTGTGTTTCAAGCTCCCTCTCCTATATTTCATCATAAGTTTAATTCAAGTTGCAGGTTTCTTTAAGGTTATCCCAATAGCCTAAATCTTAAGTGACTAAGCTATAATGTCTTAGCTACCTTGCTCCATTCTTAATCTCATCTCATCATTTAACCCTTGTCCTTGAATCTGCTATTTAATGTAACTTCACCTATAACATCTTAAAATACCTTATCCTTATTCTTTCTTCTTTTTTTGAGAAAAAAGATTTAACTCTTATTCCACCACCCAGAGGCAATTACTTTCTTAAAATTTGGGTGTTTATCCTTCTGGTATTTTTTTTTTTAATCCTAAATACTGTTAGTTGACTTAGTTTACAGAAAGATCATAGATACATATATTTTATCTTGCTTTATCCACATAACAATGTGTGGATATTTTCCTATGTGATTTGTTATATTTCTGTTTTAACTGATTATTTTTAAAATTATAGTTGATTTACAATGTTGTGTTAGTTTCAGGAGTACAACACAGTGATTCATTTAAACACATATAACTTTTTCAGATTATTTTCCCTTGGGTTGTTACAAAATACTGAGTATAGCTCTCTGTGCTATACAGTAGGTCCTTATTGGCTATCTGTTTTACATATAGTAGTGTGTATATCAAATTCCTAATTCATCCCTCCCACCCCCTTTTCCCCTTTAGTAACTATAAGTTTGCTTTCTATGTCTGTGGGTTTATTTCTGTTTTGTAAGTATGTTCATTTGTATCTTTTTTAAAGATTCTGTACGTAAGTGATATCATGATATTTGTCTTGATCTGGCTTACTTCACATAGTATGATAATCTCCAGGTCCATCCATGTTGCTGCAAATGGTGTTATTTCATTATTTTTAATGGTTGAGTAATATTCCATTGTGTATATATACCACATCTTTATCCATTCCTTTGCTGATGGACATTTAAATTGCTTCTGTGTCTTGGCTATTGTAAATAGTGCTGCAACAAACACTGGGGTTCGTGTATCTTTTTGAATTAGTTTTCTCCAGATATATGTCCAAGTGTGAGATTGCTGGATCATATGGCAGTTCTACTTTTAGTTTAAGGAACTTCCATATTGTTCTCCATAGTGGCCGCACCAATTTACATTCCCACCAACAATGTAGGAGGATTCTCTTTCCTCCACACCCTCTCCAGCATTTATTGTTTGTAGATATTTTTGATAATGGCCATTCTGACCAGTGCAAGGTGAATCTTCATTGTAGTTTTGATTTCTGTTCCTCTAATAAGCAGTGATGTTGAGAATTTTTCATATGCCTGTTGGTCTCTGTGCATCTTCTTTGGAGAAATGTGTATTTACATATCTGCTCATTTTTTAATTGAGTCATATATATATATATATGAGAGAGAGATTGAGAGAGAGAGAGCTGTGTGAGCTATTTGTATATTTTGGAAATTAATCCTTATTGGTTGGTTTGTTTGCAAATACTGATATTTTCTCCCATTCTGTAGACTGTCTTTTTGTTTACGGTTTCCTTTGTTGTGAAAAAGCTTTTAAGTTTAATTAGGTCCCATTTGTTTATCTTTGTTTTTATTTCCATTATTCTAGGAGATGGATCCAAAAAGATATTGCTGTGATTTATGACAGAGTGTTCTGTCTATGTTTCCCTCTACGAGTTTTATAGTATCTGGCCTTACATTTAGGTCTTTAATGCATTTTGACTTTATTTTTGTAGAATTGGTGTTAGAGAATGTTCTAATCTCATTGTTTTACATGTGCTGGCTATCCAGTTTTCCCAAAACCACTTATTTAAAAGACTCTCTTCTCCAGTGTATATTCTTGCCTCTTTTCTTGTAGATTATTTGACCATAGTTCCTTGTTTCGTATTCTTAATCTCATTTTATCATTTAACTTTTTCCCTTGGATCTGATATTTGGCCTAATTTATAACTTCTACCATTTTTACTTCCACTTGTGAAAATGTAAGCCTTTCTAACTAAATTGTATCAGAATGTTTTAGGTAAACATGATTTTTTTGTTCAAGTTTTAATTCCCAATTCCAAAGACAAAACTTTTAGCACATTCTTATTCTCAAAACAGCATATTAAGCACAATATGCATTCCCGAGTGCATACTCAGTTGTGTCTGACTCTTTGCGACCCCATGGAACTATAGCCTGCTAGGCTTCTCTGTCCATGGGATTCTTGAGGCAAGAATATTGGAGTGGGTTGCCATTCCCTTCTTCAGGGGATCTTCCAGACTCAGGGATTGAACCTGGGTCTCTCATATTGCAGGCAGAGTCTTTACCATCTGAGTCATCAAGGAAGCAGTTACACATAGAGAAGAAAGACTCTATGGTACTGTAAACCAAAGGCATATTTGAATGTTGCTTCTACCACCTCCTGAATCCCAAATGAAGTTAGCCATGGGGATTATCCTAAGTAGGAACAAGAATGACAGGATTCACTACTCTGCATGATTTGGCTAGGGACTCAACCAACCTTTGAATCAGTGATGCAACCAGCCATGACCTCCCCTGACCACAGCATCCACAGGACTTCCTGGGATGTCCATAGGTTTTGGTTGCCTCTTTGTTTCATCAGAATTCAACAACAGTACTCTTTAGAAGAGTGGCTCAAATCTAGCACTAGGGGAAGTAAGTCCATCTAGACAGTTGGTTCCAAGTACACAACGAGGGAATTTCCCACAATCAAAGAATGTGAGGAGAAGTGGAACCACCACGTCTTTCTGATGTAACTGTGTCAGATTTAGCTGCCACTGCATTAACTTCATGGTTCCACTTCCCCTCATGCCCTTTGACCTGTGAGGACTGGGCTTCCTTCACCATTTTTCACAGATGCCCTAACTCCACCTCGGTTTCCAAAAGATATAATTACAAGTGTTTGACCTACAGTCTATTTCCAATTATTCAGGCTGCACTAGAAGAACCTTTAGTCTACCTTGATATAGTTGAGATTGTTAGAGATACAGTACCCGGATAATTGGTATGTTTACCCCCTTCTCAAGCAGCCAAGCAATCCTTCAAATATCACTAAAAGCCAAAGGCTTTATTATACTCACAATTTACATCTTTATTCCATTTATCCTTCAGCAGTTCTGTATGCTCCTGCTTAGAGCCTATGAGAGCATTATAATGACTAAAGGAAGGACTCTTGTTCAATTGTTTTGGTGACTTCTACAAATATCACATGCTTACCTACCTGGCCAGGCCATATACGCTATTACTACTAATAACAAACAATATCTGTGATGTTTTCTATCATTTCCTACATGTTGTTAAGCACATTGTTCAGTCTTTATAAAGGACAAAATAATAACTATCTCTAAGTGTTGAGAGAATAGGAGTTAATTCATTTCAAAGGGATGGAAATAAACCTAGAAAGGGTAAGAAATTCATAGCTGGTTGTACCTCTAGTAAGAATAGCAGCTGAATATCAGGTCCAACAATGTTAACTCCAAGTTTGTGCTTTAGAGAAGTGGCTATGGGCAACATTTTTCCAATCAATGCAAGTTGGGGATTATCAGGCACCTTTAAGCAAATCTCAGAAGACAGGATATAGGTTTTCAATCTTAAAGTGACTTAATGATTGCCTGGAGGGCTCCTTAAAGACTTCCTAATTCTGATTCTTTTGGGGGTTGAAGTCTAGGAATGTGCCTTTTAATTTGGCTGTCTTTTCTTTGAAGGTCCAAGCCCTAGAGAGAGAATTATAGTTTCTGTCCATTGTTTGAGACAAATTTGCTCAATGAAAGTCAAATTCCAGATGGTGAGCTGGCCTACTAAGAGCAATCAAGGTCACTTTCCTACCAAGATTTTAAAATAGAAAAAATAAATAGGGAAGCGAGGCTTTCTAACATATTAAGCCAAGAGAGAAATTGCATATTAAAAGGGAACATTCATTCTTTCACTCAGTAAATACTAACTCTAGGCAGAGATTATCCTACATGTTTGGCTTACTATAGGGGTTTCATGGAAATTGCAATCAAAGGAATAACAGAAAAGAGTCAATATCTGTAAAGTGGTAGGAGAGCTCTAATAGAGGGTACACGGTGTGTCTTAAGATCCAAGAGCTGCAAGAAAGGAATATCACCAAGGCACCACCTTGGATATACATACTGTGGACTGGCCCAGAATCTGTGGTGTGCTATCTGGTGAAGGTATATACTCCATTACCTTGAGGCAAACCCTGGACATTAGAAGAGAGATGCTCTTACTGGTCATATAAGATTCTTTAAATACCACAGTATAAAGCAAGCTCTGAGAAATGTCAGATCTGGTTTTGCATCGCAGCCTGTAATGGTTGTGCTGCTGCTGCTGCTGCTAAGTCGCTTCAGTCGTGTCCGACTCTTGCGACCCCATAGACGGCAGCCCACCAGGCTCCCCTGTCCCTGGGATTCTCTAGGCAAGAACTCTGGAGTGGGTTGCCATTGCCTTCTCCAATGCATGAAAGTGAAAAGTCAAAGTGAAGTCTCTCAGTCGTGTCCGACTCTTAGCGACCCCGTGGACTGCAGCCCACCAGGCTCCTCCGTCCATGGGATTTTTCAGGCAAGAGTACTGGAGTGGGGTGCCATTGCCTTCTCTGAATGGTTGTGCAACCTTGTTCAATTTAATTAATTTCTCTTGAGCTGCAATTTTCTTCTTTGTATAATATGGGTAATAACATTATTTATCACCGAGAGTTTTTTTTATCTCATTTAATCATTTCTTCAAAGTATATAGAATAGAACTTTGAAATTAAAGAGAAAATAGGGCCAAGAATAAACCCAATTTTCTTTTACCTCTGTATTAACCTCTTAAATTGCCTCATTTAATCTCACGGTCTTAAATAACATTACTATCCTGGTGAATCCCTCGAGCTTTAGATCAAATATTCAACTTACTATATAAGATCTCATCATGGGCACTTAATAAGTATCTTTTAAGTGATCTAGTCCCCCCCGCCCCAATCTTTTAAATTTTATTACTTCATATTGCTTATCTCTGAATTATTAACATCTCAGAAAATAGGACCATAATTCAGAAACAATAAATTTAATCCTGATTCGTCTGTTTTAATCTGACACTGTATCCAGTCCTTCTACAATTACTGTTAGTTCAGCTTTAAAATGTCTTCCAAATGTCACCACTTTCCTCTGGCTCTGTGTCCCGTCCAAGCTACCATCATCTCCTGCCTGGTCCACTAACACGGCTTCCCAATTAATGTCCCTATTTCAGCTCTTGACACTAGATATGATTGCTCCCTGTGTTCACAAACAAAGTTATCATTATTTCATAATATTCAGTCATGTTACCATCCTATTCAAAATCTCCCAATGCTTTCAGATTAAAATTAAAATAAAATCCATTTTGTTTATGCTAACCTACATTTCCAATATTATCATCCCCTTGCCCATTTCTCTGACTTTACTAAGCTAACCATATCTCTATATACCCAGTGTTTCTTGCCATTTTTCCAACAGGACAGGAACAAAGGTGTTTATTTCTACCAGAATAACTTCCTACTTGGGGCTCTCTCTGCTTTGACCTTTCATATCATTCATGTCTCTTTCTATATGCCCTACCCCACTAACCACCCTACAGAACATATTTTCCATCTGTTATATTCTTTTATCCAGCTACATTTTTAAATTATACTTACCATTGCTGTTAGCTAAATTTCTATTCGTTAAATTCATATGTCTTCTGTTTTTCTCATTATAAGCTCAAGAATTAAAATAATAATGCCTTCTTGGTTTCTGCTCTGTTTTCAGATATCTATAAATGCTCTAGCATGTACACAGTAGGTACTTTGATAATGTTGAATTTAAGACATGAAAGTGTCAGACATAAAAAAAGTACTCAGTAGATAGTATAGTAACACAAAAAGCAATGGATTAAGTTTATAGCTTCTGCTCCAACTTCTTCACCCTGGCTGTATTAAACTGCTTCTTGTTTTTCAAAAGCACTGTGACTTTTTGAGTCTCTGTCTTTTTTTTTTTTTTTCCAGTCTTAATTGACTCTGTTACAATACTGCTTCTGTCTTATGTTTTGGTTTTATGGCCTCGAGGCATGTGCATCTTAGTTCCCCAAGCAGAGATTGAACTTGCACCTCCTACATTGAAAGGTAAAGTTTTAACCCCTGGACCACCAGGAAGTCCCTCTCCTTGTCTTTGAATGAGCTATTCCCTCAGCTCAAACTATGGAAGAGACTTACAAATTATGTAAGTGTTCATGGTTCAGATGAAATATCTTCTACTCTGGATATCTTTCCATAGAATCTTTTCCTTCTGTACCATTAAATAAGGTTTGTTTGTTTGTTTTTTTCACAGCATCATGAACATACATGTTTTCTTTAAAGCCCTTCTTGTCCTTTTAAAAAATATGTATTCTAATAACCTCTGAGCTTCTAATGGAAATGAGTAATCTTTTTGTATTGTATTCAAATAGGATTTCTGGTCATGTCACCTCCCAACTGGATGACTACAGGCAATTCTTTAAACCCCTTATGTACCTCACTTTCCAAATTTATATTAATAATACAAAGAAGATATTTGTAAATGTCTCATGGAATTGTTCTGAAGTTTAATTTAGAAATGCAGTAAAGCTCAACATTCAGAAAATGAAGATCATGGTATCCGGTCCCATCACTTCATGGGAAATAGATGGGAAAACAGTGGAAACAGTGGCTGACTTTATTTCTCTGGGCTCTAAAATCACTGCAGATGGTGATTGCAGCCATGAAATTAAAAGATGCTTACTCCTTGGAAGGAAAGTTATGACCAACCTAGACAGCATATTCAAAAGCAGAGACATTACTTTACCAACAAAGGTCCATCTAGTCAAGGCTATGGTTTATAGAGTGGTTACCTATGGATGTGAGAGTTGGTTATAAAGAAAGCTGAGCTCCAAAGAATTGATACTTTTGAATTATGGTGTTGGAGAAGACTCTTGAGAGTCCCTTGGACCTCAAGGAGATCCAATCAGTCCATCCTAAAGGAGACCAGTCCTGGGTGTTCATTGGAAGGACTGATGTTGAAGCTGAAACTCCAAAACTTTGGCCACCTGATGCGAAGAGCTGACTCATTTGAAAAGACCCTGCTGCTGGGAGGGATTGGGGGCAGGAGGAAAAGGGGACAACAGAGGATGAGATGGCTGGATGATATCACCGACTCGATGGACATGAGTTTCAGTGAACTCTGGGAGCTGGTGATGGACAGAGAGTCCTGAATGCTGCGATTCATGGGGTTGCAAAGAGTCAGAAACACAACTGAGCGACTGAACTGAACTGATAGTGATGTGTATTGTGAGGAATAGCAAGTAGAGATAAGAAAGCCTTTCTCAGCAATCACTGCAAAGAAATAGAGGAAACCAATAGAACAGGAAAGACTAGAGATCTCTTCAAGGAAATTATAGATACCAAGGGAACATTGCATGCAAAGATGGGCTCAATAAAGGACAGAAATGATATAGACCTAACAGAAGCAGAAGATATTAAGAAGAGGTGGCAAGAATACACAGAAAAACTACTTTTTGATATTCACAACCCAGATAATCACTATGGTGTAATCACTAACCTAGAGCCAGACGCCCTGGAATGTGAAGTCAAGTGGGCCTTAGAAAGTATCACTACAAACAAAGGTAGTGGAGGTGATGGAATTCCAGATGAGCTATTTCAAATCCCAAAAGATGATGCTGTGAAAGTGCTGCACTCGATATGCCAGCAAATTTGGAAAACTCAGCAGTGGCCACAGGACTGGAAAATGTCAGTTTTCATTTCAATCCCAAAGAAAGGCAATGCCAAAGAATGCTCAAACTACTGCATAATTGCACTCATCTCACATACTAGTAAAGTAATGCTCAAAATTCTCCAAGCCAGGCTTCAGCAATACATGAACCGTGAACTTCCTGATGTTCAAGCTGGTTTTAGAAAAGGCAGAGGAACCAGAGATCAAATTGCCAACATCCACTGGATCATGGAAAAAGCAAGAGGGTTTCAGAAAAACATCTATTTCTGCTTTATTGACTATGCCAAAGCCTTTGACTGTGTGGATCACAATAAACTGTGGAAAATTCTGAAAGTGATGGGAATACCAGACCACCTGACCTGCCTCTTGAGAAACCTATATGCAGGTCAGGAAGCAACAGTTAGAACTGGACATAGAACAACAGACTGGTTCCAAATAAGAAAAGGAGTATGTCAAGGCTGTATATTGCCACCCTGTTTATTGAACTTATATGCAGAGTACATCATGAGAAATGCTGGACTGGAAGAAGCACAAGCTGGAATCAAGATTTCCAGGAGAAATATCAATAACCTCAGATATGCAGATGACACCACCCTTATGGCAGAAAGTGAAGAAGAACTAAAGAGCCTCTTGATGAAAGTGAAAGAGGAGAGTTAAAACGTTGGCTTAAAGCTCAACATTCCTAAAACTAAGATCACAGCATCTGGTCCCATCACTTCATGGGAAATAGATGTGGAAACAGTGGAAACAGTGTCAGACTTTATTTTTCTGGGCTCCAAAATCACTGCAGATGGTGATTGCAGCCATGAAGTTAAAAGACGCTTACTTCTTGGAAGGAAAGTTATGACCAACCTAGACAGCATATTAAAAAGCAGAGACATTACTTTGTCAACAAAGGTCCGTCCAATCAAGGCTATGGTTTTTCCAGTAGTCACATATGGATGTGAGAGTTGGACTGTAAGGAACACTGAGTGCTGAAGAATTGATGCTTTTGAACTGTAGTGTTGGAGAAGACTCTTGAGAGCCCTTTGGACTGCAAGGAGATCCAACCAGTCCATTCTAAATGAGATCAGTCCTGGGTGTTCATTGGAAGGACTGATGCTGAAGCTGAAACTCCAATACTTTGGCTATCTGATGCGAAGAGATGACTCATTGGAAAAGACCCTGATGTTGGGAAAGATTAAGGGCAGGAGGAAAAGGGGGCGACAGAGAATGAGATGGGTAGATGGCAGCACTGACTCAATGGACGTGAGTTAGGGTAAACTCCGGGAGTTGGTGATGGACAGGGAGGCCTGGTGTGCTGTGGTTCATGGGGTCACAAAGAGTCAGACACGACTGAGCAACTGAACTGAACTGATAGTGATGTCTTGTTTGTGTGTGAACTCAGTTGTGTCTGACTCTTTGCGACCTCAGGGACTACAACCTGCCAGGCTCCTGTGTCCATGGGATTTTCCAGGTAAGATTACAGGAGTGGGTTGCCATTTCCTTCTTCAGAGGATCTTCCAGACCTAGGCACTGAACCCGTGTCTCTGTGCCTCCTGCATTGGCAGGCAGATCCTTTGCCACTGGATAGCCCATAGTGATATGTACCCAATACTATTTAGGGTAGTCATTAGAGATGTTCACCAAATATATCCAGGTCTGCTTATGGGCATGTAGTATGATGTCACTTATTCCCCTAAGGATGAGATGAAACCATGTGACTTGTTTTGAACAATGCATTGTGGGAAGAAATTATATATTCCTCTGGCAGACTGAAGGTTTTGTGTGTGAGTCCTCACTGAGGCAACCTGGAACATTTGAAGGGAAGCTGCTTAGCCTGATTTCTAGAGTGGGAAGACAAAAAGCTGAGTCAAACAAGTCCACAGTGGACTGCACAATGAGAAGAAATATTTTGTTTGTTTGTTTTAGAAGCTGCTGATACTGAAGCATTGTATGTTGTTTAAGCATGACCTAGACATCTCTTCCCCTTTGTAAGCATTTTAACTGACTTCAATCAGAAAAAAAAGAAAAAAAGAAAAATACCATCCTCAAAAGTTCCAAAATCATCCAACAGAAGAAAGAACATACATATAAGCCCCAAATCATGAAAAATGTTGTATGCGCAAAGATGTGAGCTTGAAATATTAGTCTCTCTTCTGTTATTTAGAGGCATTTATTTTTCCTTGTTCATTTTTGATAGAAATATGAGCCACCAATTTTATTTTATTTCAAGATCCTATAGATTTTCTACAAATCTACCACAATGAAAACATTTATAATTCATTATTAAAAATTCTACAGGGAGCTCTCTTTTATACTCCTTTTCAATTCCACTGCATAATTAAAATTGGGAAGTTGCCTTGGGGAAATACTAAAATATGCTAGGATATACATGTCTTAAGTAAATATGTAGAAGGTATATTTTTACTGAATATTTTAAATTAATTTGTTTTAAAAAGAATACCTAATAACCTGACATACACAATTACCCAAACTTCAGCATTATTACCCTTTGAATGATAATTATATTTTAATTAAAATGCCAAAGTGATCAAAAAGTGAAAAATAAGCTATTATGTGAAAACTAAACAACAAAATAAATGGGGCAAAGGACTTAAATTTTATGATGCTTTTCTAGTAACACTGGAAAAGTGATATTGAGAGCAATTTTTTTCTCCAAAATACAGTACTACATAAATAGAAGCAAATTAAATCTACCACTCAGCAAATTTCATTTGCCATGGGGAGATTAATATGAAAAGGGCCTCTGAATTTTTATCAGAGCAGAAAACTTAATAGGCTATTTCAAATATTCAACTCTGGTTGGCTTGAGGATAGATAATGGAATTTTGCAGCTTAAATCTTGAGGTCACTATTTAAAAAACGCCTCAAGTTGGCAGTAACTAAAAGGCATTACTATCTGATGGCACTGCAGTGCCTATGTGAAATGAATTACTGGTTTCACTCTGATGGTTACCAGATAGGGGTCTAATCCCATCCAAACAACTGGAGCTAATTGGCCCAATTGCTGGTATTTCAAGGAGGCATTCAACAATTGAAAATGGAATTATATTCTCATTCTGTACTTGGTTGTATTTCCATGATGGGCAAGACAGGTGTGCAGTTTGTCTGGGCTTACCTTGGGTTTCGATGTAAATAAAAGATTAGTTCTGACTGCTCATGCTTTCAACCTGCAGAGTCCTGGAGATCTGGGTATTAAGTTGGGGATAATGTGTCTTGTCCCCTATTTGCCTGGAAGGAAGCCTGTGCATATGAAGGGATGTTTTGGGGTCCTGTCCTCTGTGGATGAAGGACTTGCTCTAGGCTAGAGGAATTCAGGGAAGGTTGATATGGCTGCCTACTCCTATTACCCAGCTGGCACAAAACTGACTGGGTTAACATTTCAGTTTGTTATAGTGGGGGGGGGGAGGAATTATTGAGATGTGTAAATCAGGAGCAAATGCTAATCATTGTACTGTCTCAAGCATAGACAGTAGATACAAAAGAACACTAATTCAGAGACAAATGACCTGGATTCAAATACTGGTTCCATCATGAAATAACTATACGATTTTTAGTATGTTGTATATGCTCCCTATGCCTCAATTTCTCACCTTTATATGACCATAGTAAGATTAAAAAAAAAAAAAAACATAATGAGCATATGAAATGGGTCTGGCACAGGGTAAGCATATAATTACACTGGTTATAACATTTTTATTGTAACAAATGAGTAGTTCTTGTTGTTTTTAATGTCCGTCTTGCAAAAAACTACCTGCTAGGTTTGTTATAAGGATCAACAAATGAGAAGAAACGTGGAATCTATAAAGTTCTATGCAGATTCAAGGTGTTAGTGATAATAGTATGCAGTTTATTTTTTCATATTGTCATATGTTGTTTCTTATTTTATTCCCCAGATTTCAGATAATGGCATCAGGAACCGATTAAATTCTCTGGGCATAAAGCTGAAGGAAATAGAGGAATAAAGGGGGCTTGGGGAAAATCTTTGGAAAATACAAGATCTGTCACAGCCTCAAGCAGATTCCCTTCTGCTGTTGGTTAGCAGGACTGCCTGGTCACTGAGCTTTCTTTGTACATGCTGTTTATTGGAGCCAGTAGGTATTAAATTATTTCATCAAGCAGTCCTGTAACTTTGCAGCTCCCTGGTGGGTCCTCTAATCTCAGATTATGTTCACCCATTGAGCTATGATTGCTGGAAGGGTTATTACTATTTCTCATTATACTATCTCCTGAGTCCTCTTTTATCCCTTTGTTAAAATTATTCCACTGAGAATATTTTTTTTAACTCAAATTGAATTTCCTTTCTGACTCCCTACCTTGATGTCTTAAAAGTTCCTCCTAAAGATCTCTTTAAAAAATCTAAGGGGGAAAAAAAAATGTGAGTTCAGTAAGATTTTTTTTTCCTTTCCTTGGGAAAATAACTTTAATTTCTCATCCACTCCATATGTATTAAGCAAAGTTCTGGACAATAGCCTGAAGATTCTGTGGTTGCATGCACACACACACCCACAGACATATATGTATTTAACATGGTAGAGAATGTTTACCCAATTCAATGAATTCTATTTTTTGATGGCCATTTACTTTTTATCAACTTTGTTGTTCATAAATATGCATACTGCATACTAGAACTATTTAATTGGTATTAACACAATTGAACAAATTTTAAATAATGGAGCTTTGATATGTTATGAAATATGAATATATGTTTTTTGTGTCTAAATTTAAAAAATATAAAACATGTTTTACTATTCTAATTACTAATTTTAATAAAATAAGATATACTATAATATACTTTACTGTTTTAATTATTCATAACTTTTTTAAAAAGTTAATTTTGTACTAGGGTATAGCCAGTTAACAGTGTTGTGATAGTTTCAGGTGAACAGCAGAGGGACTCAGTCATATATACACATGCATCCATTCTCCCCCAAACTCGTACCCATCCATGTTCAGTTCAGTTGCTCATTCATGTCCGACTCTTTGCTACCCCATGAACTGCAGCAGGCCAGGCCTCCCTGTCCATCACCAACTCCTGGAGTCCACCCAAACCTATGTCCATTGAGTCAGTGATGCCATCCAGCCATCTCATCCTCTGTTGTCCCCTTTTCCTCCTGCCCTCAATCTTTCCCAGCATCAGGGTCTTTTCAAATGAGTCAGCTCTTCGCATCATGTGGCCAAAGTATTGGAGTTTCAGCTTCAACATCCGTCTGTCCAATGAAGACCCCATGAATCACAGCATACCAGGCCTCCCTGTCCATCACCAGCTCCCAGAGTTTACCAAAACTCCTGTCCATCGAGTGATGGACATGGCATCAGTGTTGCTATCCAGCCATCTCATCCTCTGTCGTCCCCTTCTCCTCCTGCCCCCAATCCCTCCCAGCATCAGAGTTTTTTCAACTCTTTGTATGTGGTGGCCAAAGTATTGGGGTTTCAGCTTCAACATCAGTTCTTCCAATGAACACCCAGGACTGATCTCCTTTAGGATGGACTGGTTGGATCTCCTTGCAGTCCAAGGGACTCTCAAGAGTCTTCTCCAAAACCACACTTCAAAAGCATCAATTCTTCAGTGCTCAGCCTTTTTCACAGTCCAACTCCCACATCCATACATGACCACTGGAAAAACCATAGCCTTGACTAGATGGACCTTTGTTGGCAAAGTAATGTCTCTGCTTTTTAATATGCTGTCTAGGTTGGGCATAACTTTCCTTGCAAGGAGTACGCATCTTTTAATATCATGGCTGCAATCACAATCTGCAGTGATTCTGGAGACCAGAAAAATAAAGTCAGCCACTGTTTCCACTGTTTCCCCATCTATTTGCCATGAAGTAATGGGACCGGATGCCATGATCTTAGTTTTCTGAA